>NC_137818.1:41917696-42142696 GCF_963921795.1 Nannobrachium achirus | reverse complement strand
ACTCTCCTTTGCATAGACTGACACATGCCTGGCATGGTGGCGCAGTCGATAGTGTTATCGCCTCACAGCTAGAAGGTCCTGGGTTCCTGCCAGGGACACTGTGGGTGCTGGGGGTGTGTCATCAGTGCCCATACCCTGGGTGGGGTTGGCAAAAGGGCCTTTCTGTGTGGAGTTTGCATGTTCTCCCCATGTCTCCTAAGGTAGGTACCCTCACAAAAAACATGCAATAATACTGGTGTCTATACTGCCTCCCCCTGGGGTGGGGAGCTGGGGTGCCTGATGGAGGGGAAAGAAACTGGTTGGAATAACGTGTTCCTTCCATGCCCTACGTCCAACAGGGGAAACTCCCTCCTGTCAGGTGAAAAGAAGCGACTTGGATGCATAGAAGGAAGCATGAGGTCAGTCCATTGTCTACCCAGGTTGGCAGAGGGAGTGTAGTGCAGAGGATTACATTAGATAAGACACCGGTTGAAAAATGGGTTACAAATTAAAAATTTTGGGGAAAAAAGACTGACACATGCCTGCCATTTTGAGCCAGGGTGCAATAGTGTACAGTGTAACAGGCTAACCATCTGGATTCGATGCTTAAGTATGGCCACTCTGCTACAATCATGGTGCCATGCCATTATTCCGACGGCCCATTTTTCCAACGTCCCATTGGTCTGACTGGCCCGGTGGCCCGATTACAGTATATCTAACCCTATCTTTAAACTCACACCAACCTAATGGATAATGGGAATAATGGGATGTTGAAATTATGAGCGGACCCCACATTCACCCCCCTTTATCTCTGGGAAAATCAGTGCTGGGTCAAGTCCCCATCCCCAATGATTAACCACTGGACTTGAACCTGGTTGTCCCGTATGGGAAAGCAAAAGATCTACTACTCTGCAAATAGGGATAAATTGGCCAAGGGAGAAATTGCAGGCTTCTGGGTTTCTTGCAGGACTGTTACAATGTTATGCTGTAGCTTTCATAACATTTGGAATGACAATGAGAGAGACAGAGAGAGAGAGAGAGAGAGAGATATGCAATTTTCATCTCCCATATCTGTCCACAGTGGGGCACCACTAGGCTGGAGCTAGTTTTATTTGAGCGAGGTGTTCCGGTTCTCAGAGGAAGTAAGGTCATGAGAGCGGAAATCATCTTGGTTCTAGTGGTTAATTGGCAGCCACTTGTTGCTTAGGTAACTTGTAACCAGGCCAGGAATTTCATCATTTTAGGGGCAAGGCCACTTGGCCTTTGGTGATGTCCATTGTTTGAGGGCACAAAAGGCCAAATGCCATGGTAGGAAGGCCATCAACTAAAACAAGATTTTAGTCAATTGAAATAATTAATTGAATTTTAGGGTAAAGATGATTTTAAATGTAATATGTAGTATATCTGAAGTGAAATAAATAAATTATGGTATTTACAATCTGATCCATGCTCAGCCCTGCACCAGTCAAAGATATTGGATTGGTTTAAAAAGAGACTCAACAAAAGTCATTGATGTCTACATGACAAGAAAGAGACACTGGTGTCTGTCTACATATTGACAAGAAAGAGACAAAGGAGAAAGTGGTACTGACTGTACCACTTTCTCCTCTGCTGGGGCATTACTGTAAGGCCCCACGGCAGTGGCGGAACAAGTCAGAACCGGGCCGGTATGCGAGCCACAATGCTCGGGCCCCCGTCGGGGGCGCCCCCCCGCCGCCGCCGCCGCCTCCACCGGCTATGTCAAGCTCTTTATGCCTTCATGCCATATATTTATATACATGAATACAGCTACACAAAACAGTTACAGACCTATCTGACTGGCACACATCGCCACAATAGCATGCATACAAGCGCACAGCAATTGTGCATCACATCTTATGCAACCAAAACGCACATTATTCTGTTGATACAGGCTTTCAGCAGCACGATAGAGAAGAGAAGTCATAACAGTTGACCTGTTCAGGCAATAATACTCACAGATTAGTTTTTCCACCAGTTCCAGAATCAGAAAGTATCTGTGATGATAATATCATTGTATAGTTTCCTCGCTGGCATAATTGTACAATATCCACTGTCATGAATGATTAATGCCTTGCTTGCTTGTGTTGTGCATCGCTGCCTGTCTCGTTTGAAAGTGTCTGTGGTATATTTTAATTGATACAAATTACAAAAGGTTTTGAAAGTGCGCGGTTCCACTGCAGCCACTACACTTCTCACTACACGTAAACAACATATTGTCTGTCTGTGAATAGAGGCCAATGAAGCCATGACATCTGTCTGCTCTTCCTGTGGTCCTTCACAATAAAGTGTGTGGCTCCCTTTACTTCCCAATGTGCGACATTTTACCCAGGTTAATATAAACAGGAAATAGGTGTAACAGAGGCAGCGCGATACAGAAAGGGGACCCAATTGCGAGGGAGGGGGACGGTCAGGCAGATTGACGGTCATTTGGACTGAGACTGACAGTCAGTTGGAGGCTGACAGCCGGGCCCCCGCGGTTCGCGGGCCTATATGCGGCCGCTTACCCAGCTTAACCGGACGCTCCGCCCCTGCCCCACGGTATGACATTTTTTGGAGGGGCACAAGGCCAAATTTAGGGGCAATGACTGCCATGGCCTTCATGGCCTCCCTGAAATTCCTGCCCCGCTTGTAACATAATGAAAGGCTTTAGTTTCCTATTGCCCCCTTCCCCCAAAACTAGATAAGATTAAACCTGCCCCAGGTTGAAGGAAAATATGGAAATAAGTACTGTCTGAGTTGAGCAAGATGAAACCACTATCTGATGATGGGTATTGTGAAGAGTCAGGGTTAATCCAGAAGAGGTGATGAGCTGATGGAGGCGTGTTGGCTGAGGGAGTTGAGGAGCTGATTGAAGGCAGGTGTGCAGCTTCCAAGCGGCAGGAGAGGAACACACACACACACACACACACACACACACACACACACACACACACACACACACACACACACACACACCAGGGCCGTTTTTAGCTATAGGCGGTATAGGCGGTCGCCTAGAGCGCCATCCTAGAGGGGGCGCCGAGGGGGCGCGGAAATGGAGGGAGTGGACCCAAACCAGCCCAAAACCGGCCCAAAACCGACTAAATTCACGCCAAAACCCGCAAAAATCGCGCGCGCGCTTTGCGCGCTCGGGAGTGGGGGGGGCGCATTCGAGAGAGCTCACCTAGAGAGCCGATTAGACGCGCTACGGCCCTGTGTCTGTCTGTCTGTCTGTCTGTCTGTCACACCTCATGCTCTTCTGACATCACAATGATGCAAATGAATGCACAGAATTCATTTGCACTGACCTGTTCTGACAATGATGATTGTGATGATCACAATGATGACTTGACCAGCTCAGCAGAAGGCATATACCTAGCTGACCTGACATCACTATGATGACTCGACCAGCTCCGCTTTCTCAACGGGCCCGGAAATTAAGGCATGGTCCTAACTGGGCCGGCCCGAGGCCCTCTCTGGCCGACACTCTACCCGGCCCAAAAACGTCAATATTAAGTCCATATATGGGCATTCCCAGATGATGCTCTGTTAGGGAAACCACACTCTTTTAAGCCCATATCTGGGAATGCCCATATATGTATATCTCCATATTTGGGAAAATATGGCCGCATTTTTTCCACATTAAACAACCAACCAGGTCTGTGCATTTTTTGGGTCAAAGTTGATCCCATGCCAAAGCGCCAGCGCTCGCCCAGCAGTCTGCTGTTACCCAGGCGGGTCCGTGCACGCGCCCATGTGCGCACGCCCATGTGTGCACGCCCACGTGTGCCCTTTAGGGCGAGGTCGCTTCTCTCCCTTAGGGTGTCTTACTGGTATATTTATTCACCATATCATTTAATATCTAACAGCTAATACCTGCTCTCTTCTCCTTCAACAGGTGAACGCATTTCTGTCCTTCGTGGTTCCCATGACAGCCATATCGGTGCTGAACGGGGTCATAGCCAATCAGCTGCTGCGTATGTTCCGAGAGACAGAGCAAGACAACCGTATCTGCATCGTCGGGGGCAACCCTACCACGCTCAACGTTGCCGTGGAGCCCAACCGCGCACAGTCACTTCGCCACGGAGTGCTGGTTCTCAGTAAGTCATGCATGCACACACACCACGGTTATCATAAACTAACAACCAGGGTTCCCACGGTCATGAAATTCCTGGAAATATTTTGAAATTAGAAAAATATTTTTCCAGTACTGGAAAAGTTTTGGAATTGATCAAGGGTCCTGGAAGGACCTGGAAAAAATAGCTATGTATTGTCTTTGGTTATTGATTTTGTTAATACCTCTGAAATGACAAATTAAACATTGGCCAAATTGTCAAATATTAGAGGCAGAAATTGTGAAGATAGCCGATCTACATGCTCACAACGCCTTGCGTTGCGAGGCGTTATTTTCACAATAGAAACATATTATACAAAATTCCTCAACTCTTAGTGCTCGTCAGGGTGCCGGGTCCCCAGTTAAAATATGATTATTTCGGGGGTCACAGCCTGAAAAGGTTGAGAACCACTGCCATACACTACTTTGGTCTTTGGGCATTGTGCATAGGAGTAAGCGACTTGTCATTGAGCTGAATTATTGTTATATAGTCCTGGAAATTGGGTTAAATATTCTGGAAAAGTTTTGGAAAAGTTTTGGAAATGAATTGGTAAAAATGTGTGGGAACCCGGAACAACAAAACAGAAAAATAGAATTGGAAAAACATTTTACTTAACTTTACAAAAAAAAAAAAAACATAACTAACGGAAACTATTGTGTGTTTACCAAACTAACTAAAATCATAGAGAAAGTTTGCTCAGTTTTAGTCAATAATAAGTAATTATTTAGCTTTGCCATAGTATACATTCTGTAAACTTAAACATAGTCTACATAAACTTAAACATAGTCTACATAAACGCCCAAACAATACTTAGGTTACTCATTTGAGGGTTTGAAAAGTCAAAGTAAAGTTTTAAGTACAACATTTGCCTCTGAGATGTAGTGGAGTTAAGTAAAAGTATTGAAAATGTAAAATACTCCTCAAAATAGTTACTTTCCACCACTGGGGAAGATATTGTTTGGCTGAATGTAATGGAAGTTGGTCTGTGGTTGGCCTAAGGAGGTCAGTGGTTTCTGTCTGAAGGAGCAGTCTTTAAACACTTTTCAGTCATTGTGCCCCAGATGTTAAATATCTATCTAATCGGCTGGCTTATGCAAGACTTACTTTCACATACACACTTCACACATATGCACACAAACATGCCCATTCTCATACACACTACACAGGCAACGAGTTTAGGAGTTTTGTTTACACAGATGTAAACATTTGCGCATATGTTTGCCTAGACTTACTGTATACACACAAACACTGTATACAATTACAAACAATGTGCGCACACGCACACACCCCACACACACACACACACACACACACAGCACGCCAATACATACTCACAGTGGTTTTCTGCTGACCCTTGTGAAAGACTCCCCTCTGTCCCCTTCTGGATGTACACTTAATTAGCTCCATCGAGATTGTTAGAAAACCGTCCTGACTGAAAGAAAATACTATCGTGAAAATAAACAGGACATACTTGGATTACAAAGATAGATAGAAGATAATAGATAGACAGATAGACAGACAGACAGACAGACAGACAGACAGACAGACAGACAGACAGACCCCCTGTGCTTAGTCTGACCACTTCAACAGCAGCTGGGTCAAGCTGAAAACAGAATTTCACCCATGGGACCAATAACAACTGATTTATTGTATATTATTTTATTGCGACCGTAGGTCGCATTTACTACCAAAACCTCCACGGGCTGTCTGTGCGTCAGTGAGTCCGTCACACTTTTGCCCTGCTCATATCTCCACAACCGTTGCCCCCATCCATGCCAAATTTTGCACACACACTCCTTACCTGCCAAACTACAACCTCCAAGGACCCCCGGAGCCCCAGGGATCCCCAGGTCCCTGGGGGACCCCCAGATGTTAAAAATGACCAAATGTGCTCACACGTCACACTTTTTCCCTGCTTATATCTCCGCACCCGTTGACCCGATCCATGCCAGATTTTACACACACACTCCTTGCCTGCCAAACTACAACCTCCAAGGACCCCCGGAGCCCCAGGGACCCCCAGGTCCCTGGGGAACCCCCAGATGTAAAAAATGACCAAATGTGAAAAAATGACCAAATGACCACCCCAACGGGGCTGCTCACGGGGAATTCCCGGGGACCACCGACTCCTGGTGCTCCAGAACGGATGCAAAAGTGGTGGCGCCCCCAGTGGAGGACCCCCTGCCACTGCAGCGCACATAAAATGCCGTAACTCGGGCTAGGAACGTCCGGGAGAGCCGGGGCCGGTACCTATTCGTCCGCCAAGGCAACGCGGAGACCCCACCCCTCATTTCTCACATGGCCCTATTGTAGCGCCACCTTCAGGCCGATTTTTAAAACACATTTTTGGACACTGCTCCTACAGTTTTTTCCCTAAAATCACGAATATCACTACACAGCATGTCTACACTCATGTCATCAACATGGATCAGGAACATTTTGGAAAAACAAATTTTTGCCCTATTTGTGGAGATAAGCCACCTACGGTCGCTTATCTCCCGATTAGGGAGTCTTACTGGTCATTTATGTGTGTGTTTGTGTGTATACATGTGTGCATACTGTACGTGTTGTACCTATGTGATTGTGTATCCACAAGTTTCCAACATCCCATTGTGCATTTCGTAGAAGTTGTGCGGCAGTTTCCGGCGTCGCAGCCGAGAGTGATTTACAAGCTCACAACGGTTGCATCTGCGACGCGACGTGAGCTTGTATGTCTGCTGTTCTCCGGAAGTGTCCCACAAATATTTCTACAGTAAATTATCGCGGAAACAGGTGGATACAGTAGGTGGGTGCATGTGTTCAAAGACATGTCCTTGTGGAGGTGTGTTTTCTGTGATTATCCGTACATACAGTGCATGAGTTGCTACACACACGCATGCCCTCGCACACAGGCATGTGTGCTTACATGTCTGTCGCACTTTTTTTACGTACAGGCGCCTCCCGTGACTGGTCGGACAGTTTCAGATGGCGTCAGTTTCCTCCACAAGTTCGCGCCAATTAATCCTCCATTAAGTTGAAGAATCGCAGTAGTAACAGAGCATAGGACGCTTATTCTTTTCCCATGACATCACAGCCATCTATATCAACCGGTCGCTGCTCGGAACATTCTATGAATTATATATGCGTCACTGGACGTTGGGGAGCCGCGGCCCAGAGACTTTTTTCCATTGTTCTAAGACCTCCAGGGACCCAAATCATTCCTCCTGGGACAGAATCGCTCTTGTCCCTCTCTCTGATATGCTTGGTATGTTCTCAGGGCTTTCTCCCAAAGCCCCCAAACTCCTGTATAATGACCAATGTCTATCGCGTGCCGAACGGAAAGTTTATTTCAATTTGGGACGAATGCAGAGCAGACGCCCTCGGATTGGTGACATCATTACATTAAGCCTCCGCCGATTCTCCCCCATAACTGCTGCAATGGTTTGCTCAGGCCCGTCCCTATGCAAGATGCGCAGCACTTGCACTTTTGGCGACGACGTAGTTTGCTTTCGATAATTCCAGGCAATTTCAGTCAATCACGGGCAAAAGCCTTTTGGAATGATTTCTAATAATACTCTGGGACGTTGGTCCCTTATTACGCAGAAGTATAGGCATAATCAGCATAATGGCTTGACCATAATGTGCTTTGGGGTTCCCATTCATCAATTATGTTCCCCTGGCAGCGCAGCGCACGACATTGACACAGACTTATGTCCACTCTCTCCCTCCCTCCCTCTCGCTCTTACCCCTTCCCTCACTCAATTGCTCTTCCCCTATTCTAGGTCTCATTTATGGAATGTGTGTGTGTGTGTGTGTGTGTGTGTGTGCGTGTGCGTGTGCGTGTGTGTGTGTGTGTGTGTGTGTGTGTGTGTGTGTGTGTGTGTGTGTGTGTGTGTGTGTGTGTGCGCGCGTGTGTTTGCGTGTGTGCTTTTGTGCGTGCGTGTGGGAGAGAGAGCAAAAGGTTGATTTAAACGGCTTATAATTTAGGCATCAATCTCCCCACAATTATGCAATGATGTGCCCCCAGTTTCATCATTTGCCGAATCCGACATCAGCATGCCGTTTCCAGTCTCAGCTATGTATGAGCCTCCCGACTTCATGTACATTGGTCCTTGAGAAATATACGTTTCCCACAGATAAAAGACGGAAAAGCCTCAAAGTGCAATTCTAACTATTTTTACAGAGATAAGACTTTGCCCATGCAGAGCTGGCTTTGAAGCCTCCTAAATCGACAGTGAACAGCACAGCCCCACTCTCGTCGATGGCCTCTCCTTTATGAAGAGTGATGGAGAGCTCTGAGACAGCAGGAGAGGCACATGAAGCAAATGGCCTGGCTGAGGCTTTGATCCCATCACCCTGGTAGCTTCAAAGGGCAAGATTCTGGAGCTCCTCAGCGCGTCCACACATAGTCTCGCTGCATGCTGTCGCCTGATTCATGTTTCGTCGTTGCAGCAAAAATGCAGGATGCGATTGTAGATCTGTTATCATGTGCGACTCCAGCACACAACCACATATACATCTGTAGGTACTGTAAGTAAGTTTACTATTCAGGGTGAATAGGGAAACAGAGAAGTTCAGAGCTAAAAGTTGAACTGAGGCGATCTGAAAGTCTTGTGAAGGGCTGCGGTGCTTTCGTCCTGAATCATTTGCGATATATGGCTCAGAGCAGAGCGTTATGGTGTTGGAATGTCAATGGTGCGTGCGTGTGTGTGTGTGTGTGTGTGTGCGTGCGTGCGCGTGTGCATGTTGGCTGTGGCTGTGGCTGTTTCTATGCTTGCGTACGTCTGTGTCTGTTTATGTGCGTAATGCGTGTGTGCCCGTCTGTGTTTCTGGGTACGTGTCTTTCCGTCTGCGAGGGGACCAGGGTGGTCAGTGTGGGAGTGCATTGTTGGAGCCCCTGACAAGGACAGATTGCGACGGGGAGGCTGCTGCCGCGCTGGAATAGAACCCAGACAAATGAGCTCCCGCTCTCTGCCACCGGCCTGCTGATGGACTTCCCAAGAGCAGTGCAAACAGTCTGCCTCAACACAAACACCAGAGGACACTTTCACCCATAATGCAGCTCAACTGTATTTTCCGTCCCATGTAGCCGTCAGTGAAATGGATTCCCCAAGAGATTTTTCACAACAGTATACATTATTTATTTGGGCCCTAATGCTTTGTTTGGGTTGGATTCGAACGCTGTCCTGAGTATGCAAAGGAACGTAGTGATTTGAAATCTATATGTTCCCAGGGGTGTCCTTCAGTAGCGCTTCGGGCCATGCTTTTCACTGAGCTGTTTTTAGCATTACATGGCGTGCCCCCCTGATGGTATCTAGCGGAAATGTTAACTGCTTCGTTTTGTCCGCCCTCGAGACAAATGAGTTGGTACCAGTTTTGTCCTGAACACATTATTACGCAATATTTTAAGCTTTAAATATTAAAAAATAGCAGATATACAAGCTCACAGCGCGGCACCGAGTGCCGCGCTGCGAGCTTGTAGATCTGCTATTTGTTTTAAATCGTGAAAATTTAAATTTTGACCCGATTCTATAAGTGTCTTTTGAATCGTTCTAAGGTTTTTTGAAAAACATATGTTTCTATGTCAGCAATCTGGCCGGCCATCGTCAAAGAAAAGGTCCTTTTCACTTAAATGGAGCTCAGTTAGTCTGTTCTTGAGAGACTTCAGTGGTTCTCAAACCTTTTTCATGTGAAGGACCCCCAAAATGATATTTATTTGGCCACGGACCCCCATCTCAAAATATTTAGTTCCAGGGACCACCCAGAAGCAAAATTTGAGTTGCAAACGTTCGCTTTGAAAATAAACATAGTCAAAGATTTGCACACTTTTTCAAAAATAGCAGATCTACAAGCTCGCAGCGCGGCACTCGGTGCCGCGCTGTGAGCTTGTATATCTGCTATTTTTCACTGGTTAAAGCATTCAATAATTCTAGGCCTAAATGGGTTAACATGCTGCTGCTGTCTCTTTGATACTGATGTCTATTTCTCACCCTTGCACAACCATGGGGGTCCGTGGCCATATACATGGGGTTCTTGGCACGAAAATGTTTGAGAACTACTGATTTAGAAGGCATTTGTAGAATCGGCCTCAGGTCTTAATGGGTTAACTGTAGTTCTGACAGGTACATAGTAATCACTGCTGTTGACTCTGGCAAGAAGATGAAAAAGAGTGTGGTACGTGACAAGGAGCCGCTGCGTTGTGTGACAAATGTCTCTAATCTGTAATTCCCAACCTAAAGTTGTTTCAGCCCCAAATGTTCAAGGAACCCTGCCAACATAAAGTGGACATGGATGTTATATAGGAAGTTAGAGGCTGATGTAATCTCTCCTGACAGACATACCAGTTGGCATACCAACGTCTTGTATTGCAAGATAGCAGTTTCGCAACTGGTTTAATGTGCCATGATCACTGACGATGTTGGGGACTTCCTGTAATTTCGGCCTTTTGACTTTATCACCCCCAGGGGAGCCGGAAAAGTGAACTGACATTTTCTCAGTTTCTTTGAGGAAAAAAGCCTGCTGCAAAGTTAAAATGAACCATTTTAACCCTATACAGTATGTACTTCTTTGACCGGCAGTCGCCAGGGGTCAATACTTGGTCCCATGGCCATAGCCAGGATTTACCAACTGGCTAGGCCTGGCACAATGTGGGTGGGCACAGATGCGAGCTTGTACATCGGCTATTTTAAAATAGCCGAACATTTAAATATTTACACAATACAGTCATTTGTAATGGAAGTGGACTTCCCAAGCAATATGGGGACGTTTTAATTTTATAAATTGCTTCATAATTGACTGAGCTATGATCACATCAAACTGTGTTGTTTTTCTTTGCTTCCTAGATAGCCGCGCATCGCTTTGTCGCGCATCGTGCCACAAATGTTTTGGTTATTTTTGGGTGGGCACAAAAATGAAATGGGTGGCGTAGGCCTATCCAGGCCCACCCTTGTCTACCCTGCTTGGTCCCCTACGTTTTGCCCTCTACACCAAATCTCTTCGAGACAATAGCCTATCTACAAGCCAATGTCCCCCTATTATGACATGACTCTTATAGGGATGTTGGGCTTAAAGTGGTTAAGGCTTTGTCTGAAGGTGATCTTTGAAAATGATGACATTTGTAATGGCTATGAAGCCAATAAAACTTACTATAAGTTTACAGCGGCGTGTGATATGTATTATCCAGTAGCTACTAGGCCTGTCCCCTAAAAATCGACGAATCGACGCGTCGTTTTAAGCCCCGGGAATCGACGCCAATTGTTTGAGTCGAGGCGAAAATACATTTTCTAATTAAAGTGCTTCTGAATTGTTCCAGTGTTGTAATCCATGATGAATGATTGTGTTTCGCTGTGTTTGCGTCCATGACATGTCCACACTGCTGGCTCTAGCGGGAGCTGTGCCTCCGCCTGTTTATGATCCGTTTCTGAAATGAAACCGTTCTCGACACTGACTCATTACTCTGTCAGTGCTCTGTGTCCCGCGACTGCGGACTGGATCCCATCGTTCATTTAAAAGAGCCGTTCAAGAGAGTGGAATCGTTCGCAAATGTCTCATCTATACTGCACGCTGCCGAGAGACGGGGCAGAGTTGAAACAGCGGAGATGTTTTATTTGTACTCTATGGTTGTACACTGCTATGCAGATAACATTTGTGCTCGCTCACCGATATCACCGAAAACACTGTGTATTCAATTCATCTTAATGTATTTATTGTATTATGTTGACGTGGTTTAAAGCAACACTTTTTTTTTTTTTTACACAAAGTAGACGCGTCGGATTAACCCCCGCGACTCGAATCGACTTCATAAATCCTGAGTCGAGGACAGCCCTAGTAGCTACAGAGTGTCAGCGAGCAGCAGAGAGCAGCAGAATTGTCCATCACTCTCCAGTGCTTCCTTTGACCTTGGTAGATACACTGTATGAGTGTGTGAATCCATATAAATGATATGTGAATCATAATGGATTTAGTGCCCTGGTGGTTCACGCCATTCTGGTCACATACTTGTATGCATTACTTCTCTCTCAGCTCTCTCTGTCTCTTTCCACTGATACTGTCTAGAATACTGTATGACTTAAAGTGAACTTTTAATTGTGTTGTCAAAAACAGCCTTTGGAGGTCCATTTCAATTCGTGGAGAGGATTGACCTTAGTTTGCACTCTATCTCACTTAACCCCCACGTTCCCTTCCTTCCTCTGCCGTCTCAGCGGCCTCTATGTCCTTTCCCATCCAAAGTTTTGTTTAAATTCTTAATTTAAACATTGTGCATCCCTTGGTATAATATGATAATAGACAAGATATTTTCTTCATTATATTTGAGCCTCTGGCAGTATGGAGTATGGACTCAGGGTTATTCGATGACATCCAGTATGACCTTGTTAGTGGCTGTGCATCCAATACTACAACCCCTCTGTGCTATAGCTATTGCTTATTTCACTTCTGACTGTTTTGTACAGCCCTCTTAAAAGGCAGATTAAGGTGAATTAATTTAGACACTTCAGCTCAGAATTAACCATTTGCCATTTATTAAGAAATAACATAACCATTTATGCAGTTTGCAGAGCAGAGCATGAGGTATGATGTACATAAACAAACATGAACTTCCAATCATCAAAGACCCAGTGAAATTAAAAATATTTGTTCTCACGTTTAGAGCTTATCCATGGTAATCATATGGGCATTCCTAACCCTAGATGCCAAAAAAAATAGAAAATAAACCATTTTTGTGTATTTTTATACCAAAAGTCCCTAAATAGCCCATTCTTAATTATTTCCTGTGAACAGAAACATGCTGCATGATGACATAGACATACTTTTTGAATATAAATGAACCTTTGATTACATTCAGCTTTTTGATTCCCATTGCTGCACATTCCCCCAAACACAGCTGATTTTAATTACAGAGCTACTCCGTTTTGAATTGTCATTCAAGAAGATGACGTCCAGACTATGTATTACTATTATTGTAAACTTGAGCACAATAGAATCTTGTATGTAGGGATGGGTCCGGGGAAGAGAACAGCTAGAACTTTGCCTTCTGTGTCTACATGAACTAACACTAAAGCTAAATTTCAGCAAAATATAAAATGCACACGTTAGACACAATATGTGGATATTTGCAATGTTTTCCTTTAGCCTTTTTTATGTTTCAGACCAGCCTGCTTTGTATTTTTTAAACTTGACATCATCTTCTTATCATGTCATGGCCGCTATACAATAGGATGATCCATATCTACACAGGTTCTCACAAGATAAACTATACAATGTATATACAATACATGCTCATCAACTCTACAGTTTCGGTCCATTTGGTTCAATTCTCCCAATCAGATAATTGCAGGAAGGCGAAGTGCAATAACGGAGAGGAAGGGCGGAGGGAGTGGAGTGTTCTATATTCTAAAATGTTCCCCAGTGGGAAAGATTTGACTGTAAAGGCTATTAGAAGACAAATGGGTGGGAAATTACTCCACCGACTAAATTTCTTTATGTTTCCCATTACAGTAAAATGTCAAAATGTAAAAACAACAACTAGATAAATAGCACAGCTAAAGGTTCCCAATTCCCAATGTGAATTGAAGTGGAAATGACGGGGCTTTTAACCCACCCTTCAAGACCTTTGAAGCCAGTCTTTAGAGGTGGTCAACCTAATCAGTACACCAAAGATGGGATCAATTTCAACACGGGAGGGGAGGGGAGGGGAGGGGAGGGGAGGGGAGGGGAGGGGAGGGGAGTGTGTGTGTGTGTGTGTGTGTGTGTGTGTGTGTGTGTGTGTGTGTGTGTGTGTGTGTGTGTGTGTGTGTGTGTGTGTGTGTGTGTGCGCGTGTGTTGTCCGATTCATATTCTATCCTAATTGGCTAACATAACAAAGTTTACAGGATTGGTCTGTTTTTAACTAAATTACTCAAATCATGAACGCAGCCTGCAATTTCTGCGAAATTTCTTAGCTAATTTTGCTAATTAGCCCGGCCCGACTAATTAGCATACATTTTAGGCCCTACCCTACCCTAAATGTTGGTCGGGTTCGGGTATGGTCGGGTTCGGGCAGAATTTGAGAACTCTAAACAGGTCTGTGTATGGACATATTGATGACCCCTGGGTTTTATTAATTGAAATGTTGCTACACTCGCTTTTAACACTCGCGTGATGGCATTAAGTCAACCTACCACACAAGCGGACTTGATAAAATTTACTTTTTTTCCTGCGATTTCATTGGCCGCTGTCTTCCTTCGTGGTTCTTCTAACACCTACCCCATGCAGCGAGATACCATTGTCTTTTAAATATCAATTAGCCCGGCTTACACAACATTTCAATCCCTCACAGGTACCTTCATTTGGCTTAGATGCAGAAAAGAAAATCAAAAAATATTCTAAAATATAACTATGCCTGCTGTCTGCAGTATGAGTATGCACCGACATTACTGCACCGACTAAATTTCTTTATGTTTCCCATTACAGTAAAATGTCAAAATGGAAAAAACAACAACTAGATAAATAATAGCACAGCTAAAGGTTCCCAATTCACAGGTACCTTCATTTGGCTTAGATGCAGAAAAGAAAATCTAAAGATATTCTAAAATATAACTATGCCTGCTGTCTGCAGTATGAGTATGCTCCTGTCATGTGTGCACAAAGAGAAAAGTAGCAGAATATATTCTCCTGCAATTCCTACAAGTGCTAGAGTGTAAAAACGGTCCCTTATGGGTCCAGAGAGTTGTTCTTTCTCTTCTAATTAACTCTCTCTACCCCCCACCGCCTTCTCCCTCTCTCTCTCTCTCTCTCTCTCTCTCTCTCTCTCTCTCTCTCTCTTTCTCTCTCTCTCTCTCCACTCTCTACCCCTCTCCACCTCATCCACCTATTCTAGGAGCGGTGGTCATAGCCTTTGTGGTCTGCTGGCTGCCCTATCACGCTCGACGCCTCATGTTCTGCTACGTCTCCAACTGGTCGGAGTGAGTAACTGTCACTTTTTCATAACGATCTCTCGTTGCGAAGGACATTTCTGGCCTGTTGCTTATGCTGCCTTTTTAGTTCCTGGTGATACACACTGCCACTAAACAGACACAATACAGTCCATAAAAAACAAAACACGTAATCTATTTCTTAACCACTTGCACACTATATACCTCATCGACCGGGCTCCCCACATCGGCCACATACCACACTAACAGAATCAATATACAGTATGGCCAAGACAAGACAGCCCATATCTGTGTGGCTGGTTCTACAGACAGGGATCTTCATGTATGGGCATAAAAGGGATTGTATGTATGATGTCAGATGTCATAGACGTCATAGGACTTTCACATAATGAATAACTGAGTAAGCGTGTTTGGGCTCTCTCACAGCATATCTCCATATACAGATCTCCATATATGGGTATCAGGGGTCTCCATATATGGGTAACTGTTCCGATATACATCACTGGCCAGATGGCCAAGACATGGCGCGACCTCGTCCTTTAGGGCGAGGTCGCTTGTCGCCCTGAGGCGTCTTACTAGTATACTCTCTGTACCTCAGAGTCTCTCTCGCCTGTACCGACTAAGCCCTCTAAATGTACTAGGCCTACTGTATATCAGTTCCCTGATTAGATCAGACAGACCATTTCGGTCAACATAATGCCAGTACCGGGAAACCCTCTCTCTTCCGTTCTCTATAAAAGAAGAGACAGATGTCGAAGCAATATAAATGCAGAAACCAGGAGCCAAACTGGGCAATTGTAAACTCAATTTGTGCTCAATCACTCAAATTGGACGAACGCGGTCAAAAGAAGAGAGTGCAGCATGTTTTCCCATGAGCATCAGCCAAGGAATGGAATTGGCTCGAGAAGGATTGATGGGCGTCACTTACAAATGCCTTTTACTGCGTTGTTTTGGGAGAGCCACCAGCTGACATCTTTCATGTATTATTTCTCAGCTAATACCGTTGACATTATTGAGATCACACAAACAAGAAAAGTAATACCCAGTGTGAAGTGAGCGGTGCCTTTTATTAAGAGTTAATTCCATGAAGCGTCTCACGAAGCTTGGCCATTGAGCCAAGTGTGGCACTTAACCTGCTTGCTGCCAAGCATTAAAATCTTCAATGTCTTCCATTGCCAGAAATCCTTAGATTCTTACCTTTTAATGTGCACGGGTCATGTACGGATAATGCACGGATGATGCACCACACGTGTGCACGCCATTCACAGCTTTCAAACTAAACAATCTGCTTGGAAATCCGTTCAGGTATTCAAAAGATATTGCCTATCCACGAGTTTCCAACGCCCCATAGTGCATTGCGCAGACGTCTGCACCGAGCTTCCGACGCCGATTTACAAGCTCACAACAGGTTGCATCTGCGACGCGACGTGAGCTTGTATGTCTGCTGTTAAACCCGGAAGTTTGGTCCCGATAGTCTCCAGTAAACTCCCGCGGAAACTTGTGGATAGTGTTTTCTTCAAATGTAAACAAACATGGATGCCATGGGAGCTGCCATGGGCTGTTCTGGGAGTCAAACATGCATTTCGCGATTGCGATCATGCCGAAACCGGAAGTTGTAAGTACGGAGAGTAGGGAGAGCAGCACCATAAGTGTTAAATGCAGACAAAGCCAGATGTATACGTAGGAGCAGTTAGCACCACTCAAAATTATACAATAGCATGTGAAATTCATGGAGGTAATCAGGGGGGGGGGGGGGGGGTGGGACTGAGTTACTAGGGCCCAAGGTGGTAGGGCCTTAATTACTTTAATATAAAAAAATAGCAGATATACAAGCTCATAGCTGCGAGCTTGTAGATCTGCTTTTTTTTTTTTTTTTTTTTTCGTGAAAATGTGTGCAAATCTTTGAATATATGTATTTTTTAAGCGAACATTTGTAACTCAAATTTTGCTTCTGGGTGGTCCCTGGAACTAAATATTTTGAGATGGGGGTCCGTGGCCAAATACATATCATTTTGGGGGTCCTTCACATGAAAAGGTGTGAGGACCACTGACAAAGAAACAAAGATTTTCACGATTTTTCAAAAATAGCAGATCTACAAGCTTGCTGTGAGTTTGTGTATCTGCTATTTTTCAATAGTTAAAGCACAGGGGCCCCGCAGTGAATCCTTGTACCCAGGGCCCAGAATTTGGTGCGACACCCCTGGAAGTAATTCCCTAGGCCGGTGTTTCTCAACCACTGTGCCAGGGGACCTTTGGTGTGCCAAGTGTGCCCCTTGAAACTGCTTGAAAGCCAGTATTGTATTTATCATTTTAAAAATGATTTAAACTAGTGAAAACAGCCGATCTACAAGCACACAACGCCTCGCGGTGCGAGGCGTTGTGTGCTTGTAGATCTGCTGTTTTCACTACTGTTGTGCGACAGACAGCCTTGTATGATGAAGCAGGGCTTTACTTTGCGAAGAAACGTACACATTTGAAACTTGGAGATACAAGGTTTCTTCCCGACAGTGACGATATTTACACCCCCATATTATGTTCGTGTGCCCATGGAAAAAAGTTTGAGAAACACTGCCCTAGGCTACTTGCAGTGTTAACAAGACGTTTGTCCACGCACGTCGCACGCACACATGCACGCACACACGCGTCCATCCAGCTTTTTGCAAGATTAGCCCCTACAGAGCCACGCTGTGATAATTGACAGCTAGACGTCACAGGTTCAAGTGGGGATAGTGAGTCATATAATGATCCCCCAACTCTGTGACCCAGGAAAAGTCCTGCCTCTCTCCACTGTGCTGTCCCTCTTAAAATAATCTGCTCTAATCTCACACTGTACACAAACAGAGAGGGAAGGTAAACAGGAAAGAAACCAAAATAAAGCAATGGAGAGAGAGAGAGAGAGAGAGAGAGAGAGAGAGAGAGAGAGAGAGAGAGAGAGAGAGAGAGATAGAGAGAGAGAGATTAGTGTCTTCCTGTCTTGCTGTCTTCCAGATGGAGACAGCCAGGTGCCCCCAAAACAACATCCTGCTACTGTAACTGCATTGCTGTGACATTGACATAAACTGAATCACTCTCTCCTGCCTTGTGTCTCAGTATAGATGGTAGAAGTGAAACGCTTGTGTACAACATTCTGGTTGTGTGAGAGAGTGAAAGAGAGAGGGAGCAGTAGAGCCTGTTTGAACAGGGTGAAGAGGCCATGCCAGTCTATTCCTCATGCCCAGGGCACTCTCATTCTTGCCACACACGCTTGATACGCACATAAACATTGAGATGCTCATGCATGCACGCACAAAGGCAGAGAATTGGATGTTTGTTCACCGTGTCTTTCGCACCTGGACATTACTGTAGCTGATTTACTTATTCCACCGAGGCTGTCTCTGCTGTCTATGTTTGACCTCAATCACTGAACCGACAGCTTCAAGGATAGCATCTGTCCACAGGGAAGTCGATTTTGAACTCATAAACCCTTACTCCCACATCCCACCCCCCACGCATGCAGACACACACACTCTCTCTCACACACACACACACACACACACACACACACACACACACACACACACACACACACACACACACACACACACACACACACGTTGCCCACCCCTGTTCCACAGCAGACATTTTGATTGTCAAGACTTTGTTATAACGATCATTAGACTCAACAATAACCCACCTATCTCTGTGACTCCCTCCCCAGTCAAAGTTCAGAGTTTTAATGAATGTAGAACAATATTTGATTTTAAAATAAGAATCCTCTCTGTCACAATTATGAAAGGGGGGCCAGTGATCTATGAGGGGCCCTTTAGGCCAAAAATAGTGAGACACTTTTACACACACTAATGAGACAGTCTTATACGTACTACTGAAATGCTTTTACATTCAATATTGAGACACTTTGACACACGCTGTTGAGACACTCTTACATAGACTAATGAAATGTTATACGCTCGATAATGAAACACTCTTACGCTCACTACTGAAACACTCGTACATACATACATACTTAGTAAATCTATGCGCGTTCGTATATGAAACCGTATACATACTCAACTGAACACTTACGCATGCATATGACAAACACATACACATACCTATATACTTCTGTGCCATATACACAAACGTACAAAATTATTTACACATATATATCTGAAACACTCACACATCCACCCATGAAAAGGCTGCATATATATTACTGAACACTCGTACGTGTACAACTGAATTTATTGTATTTCACATATATTCATGCAAGTAGTTTCACTAGTATGTATAAATGAATTCAATGATGTATAAACGTATCATTTCAGTGCTATGCATACGTGATTTCAGTATAATGTATGAAAGAGTTCCACATGTAATCGTACGAGTCATTTCAGTACTATATATATACGTTATTTCGATATTATATATATACATTATTTTGATAGCAATATATAATTTCATTACTATATGCAAATAAATCACATGTATTCATACAAGTAATTTCAGTTATATATATATAAGTCATTTCAATAGTATATATACATGATTTTAATAGCATGTATATATATAATTTCATTACTATATGCAAATAAATCACATGTAATCAAAAAAGTCATTTCAGTACTATATATATAAGTTATTTCGATAATATGTATACATTATTTTAATAGCATGTATATATCATTTCACTAGTATGTATGAAACCTCGCCTCACCAGGCTTTCCCTGAGGTTTTCAGTAGCACATACAAATCATTTTCACTGTCAACGGAAGGTGACCAAAGTCATGTGACCGAAGTCACGTGACTTCGTTTTCTTCCTGGCTTCAGACTGCAGACCACAGCTCCATCAGATGTAAACAACATTTGCTACAGACATGGAGGTAGGTGAGGGCAAATCTTCTATTGTTATTATTATAGAATGATAGAATCTATTTAATAAACTAACGTTTGTAAAGTGTTTTTTGTCAGTTGTGTCTTAAGGGTTTTGGTTTTGATTTGATGTAAAGAGAGTTTACTGTTAGCTAGCGAAATTAGCATTTTAGCTAAGTCTTGTTGCTGAGTTGGCTTTAGCCTGCAGTTTTTACAAGCCATGGCTCTATCTGCCTACCCTAATCTGTTCAGAGAGATGACAGTGCAACGTTTTTGCTCATCTATATCAGGCAATCAGGGCAATGAGAACAATGCTAATGACAGCGATTTTTTTCATTGTATTTATCATGGAAGGTGTGAATCTGTGAACAATATCAACAGACCTGACACAATCTAAATGCAAATACTCAAAGCATAAGTTGACGGTCGTTCACACTTAATGCTTGGCGTGAAGAACGGGCCGTTATTCTTTGAAGATATAATGAAAATACATGTGTGGTCACGGTGTTGCACCACGATTGGTTGCCTATAGAATTCCAGCCCGCCACGGCTGCCATGACATAACTGCACTCAGTTTGGCTCTGAGGTCACAGAATCGGATGGGTCACCAATTGCTGTGTAACGGCAATACGTGAAATGTCTGGATTTGCTAGGAGGAACGAGTACATACGTGGAGATGACATGTACACGTCTCGGGTTTAATGCGTGTTCATGTAGGACGGTGGTTCTCAACCTGTGGATCGGGACCCCCAGGGGCGTCCCCAAGTTATTTTGTGGGGTCCCCAGATGATTAATTTAATGTGCAACATTGTTTTCTCGCTCAACTGTAAACAAACCAACATGGGGTTCAAGTGTATAGAGTGCACATTTCTTAAGTGACAATTTAAGGACTATTTACAACCAATAAAATGACAAACATTGTCCAATTTGTCAAATATTAGTGTCAGAAATTGTGAAAATAGCCGATCTACATTGTAGATGTAATGCCTCAACTCTTAGTGCTCATCAGGGTGGGGGGTCCCCAGTTAAAATATGACAATTTAGGGGGTCGTGGCCTGAAAAGATTGCGAACCAGTGATGTAGGACAGGCAGCGACCCCCAAAATAATCATTTTGTTTTTGCTTCCTTAAAGAATATTATACCTTAATGCAGACTCCAATGCTATTTCCACTATAGTACCTTATTTTATTGGTCATTGTCAGTAATTTTTCTTTTATTTGAGTAATTTGTAGTAGTATTTATTGTAACACCTGGGGCAAACGCTCCACATGTCCCAGACGCTTCCATAGAGCCATTGTTTGGCTCCCAAACTATGTAATGCACTCCTGACTCCTCATTGAAATAGCTCTGCAGACTCACTCCCAATCTTCCACCATAATCTGAAGACTCGCCTCTTCAGACTCCACTTTAGCCACTTGCCCTAGCCTTTACGACTTTGAGGGCTTATCCAAAGGCTAAATGTAATTTAAATGTCATGTTTTATAGAAAGGTGGTCATTCATCCTTTAGTGTATCGTTTCAATGTACAATTTCTTTATTTATTATCTGCTGTTTGTTCATTAGATACTTTCGATTCTTATTTCTATGCATTTGATTTATTACCTTGTGTTGTCCAATGCTTACTGTAAATCGCTCTGGATTCTAAATGTCTGCTAAATGCCTACATTTTAACATATGAGCACTGACCCCTACAGCCTTGGACCGATGAACACTATCTCCAGCAGGCGCCCCCCAGCCTGACATTATCAACACCATGGCATCGACCAGCACAGCGCCCCCCAGCCGTGAAGTGAACACCATGGCATCGACCAACACAGCGCCCCCCCAGCCATGAAGTGAACACCATGGCATCGACCAACACAGCGCCCCCCCAGCCTTTGCCTTTGTGTGGCTTTAGTCACCAGCATGGAAGACCAGTATAGTAAGTATTATAGAATGTTGCCTTTCTGCCACTGTTCCAACACACATTACTTAGACGTTGCATTCATCCGACTCTCATTATTATTAACCTTCACTGCATGTGTAGCCACGTAGTCTGAGTAATGAGATGTTTTGACTGACAACTCAGAAATTGAGCTTGTCATATCATCAGGTGTGTTGCCAGGACATCGACAGGACAGGACAGGACATAAAGACAGGATAGAGTCACATAGACAGGATAACCTTTAAAATCAACCCATAGATTAACCAATACGACAGGTAAGGGATAAAGACGAGGCGCAGCCGAGGGGGGTTATCAGGCTGAAGGGATGTTATAGTGTACATGGAGTACCACCAAGGAGGCAGTCTTTATCCTGCTTATTACCCGCAATACCCGGCTACTGAATAAAATTAATAATTTGACTCAAAACTAAAAACAAAACAAAGTACCGGTATTTCCTTGTTTACAGACAGCTGAAAGTATTCCACAAGTGTTGCGCTGGACGTAGCAGCCAGTGGTGTAAAGTACATTTACTTAAATATTGTACTTAAGTATAATCTTTAGGTATTTGTTCTTTATTTGAGCATTTTCTTTATTTACTTTACTCCACTATACAGATCTCAGATCCAAATATGGTACTTTTACTCAATTTATTTGCAAACTTTAGTTATTAGTTACTTTGTAGATTTACAAGCTCACAATGCGAAGCATTCTGAGCTTGCAGATCTGCTATTTTCAAAACTGGGACATCTGCATAATGAGTACTTTTAATTCTTTTTACTTTTTTGATACTTTTACTCAAGTACATTTAGAATTCCGCCTTATTCCGGACATTTACTTGTAACTGAGTATTTCTTCATTGCAGTATTGAAACTTTTACTTGAGTAAAACATTTTTACTTTTTCACCACTGATAGCAGCTATTGTATGCCTGTCTGTTTTTTATGTGGGGGGTGGGGAAGAAGTACACTGCTCTGTTCTTCAGTACCGTGATTGGTCTTGATCAAGGAATTGACGCTCGACTGCATGGGGTTTTCAAGGAAAAGCCCATGCCCTTGTCGAGTCGGGCTTTGCGATCCTGGCTCGACAAAGTCTCTTTCTCAGCCTGGCTTGGCGTTAGTGGAACAGAATAAACCAGGCTATACAGAGGAGGCTTTGTCAAGTCTGGATTTGGCTTAAATCCTGGCTTATTTAATTCAGCTTTCGTGAAACAGGCCCCAGGAGGATGTAGTACAGTTATTGTTAAAGATAAGGATGCTCTCGTCTTTCAATTTTCAACCATAAAGACACTCCTATATTAAAAGTTTGCTAATATCTGCCTAATACTAAGCTGGTGACCAAAGGACAATAGTAAGTCTATTTGCTTTATTTCCATCAGGAAAGTCAACCCCGCTGACTCTGTGGACATGGACTGTGATGCTAAGAAGAAGACGATGCTGAAGGATTTGGACAGGTCCTTCCTGGGTGCAGTAGGTGCTGTGATTCCCCAGTCAGAGTATGAGTGGGATGGGGATCCCAGAAGAGGGTTGGGTGACCACCGCATCCCCAAAATGATGCTCACTTTCCCCAATGGCAGCTGCATCTCTGTGGATACGATCGCACCAAACAAAGGTAGCCAACCTTATAAGTCTGAGTTAAATGAACACTTTGATGCGAGGAAGTCATTTAAGGAATTGGAGCTTACCCATGGCTGTACTTTTTAGTTCCTCTGGATGTGAGTTTGCACATACTGGTAGATAAAAGTAGAAGTACATTGGTAATTTGAATAAACGCAATCCCTGTTCAACTTATTGATGTTCTAAACCAGGACAGACACTCAAAATTGTTACAGTAATATTAGAGCAATAGAGCATGGTCACACACACATACAGTATGCCTTAGATAAGAAGAGTCGGCTTCCTTAAACACCAGAATATAAACACCAGAATACCGGCGTTTCCGGTAAAGACAACAAAGCACATTACATTCACCCATTCATACACCGATGGCGGAGGAAAACCCTGCAAGGCACCAACATGCTCATCGGGAGCAATTAGGGGTTCAGCGTCTTGCTCAAAGACACTTGGACACCAACTCTTGGGGATCCCGAGATCGGTTCCCATCTGGCTGCTCTACCGGCCACTCTACCCCTGAGCCACTGCCACCTGATGTGCCTCATGCCTCGACATGCGTCTTTCAAAAAGTCTCATATACAAAAAGTCCATTAAAACTCACTCCTAGTATCTCACTCAGCAATACAGGGTTGCTATAAGAGTCTTTTTTATTTATGTGGAGTTTGGAAGAGTACACATTTATGTTACTTTTCTATACAGTAAATGATTTAGTCTACAGTTACAAGGACATACCGGTAGGCATCAACAGATGCATGTTGCCCCTATTTTATTTTTTTATTTTGCTTTTGTTTTTTGTGTCTTTAAAGGAGTAGTTCACCACTTTTCAACCTGTCTTCATATCAGACAGGTTGAATTAGTTCTCACTAATGTTGATGATAAAATATCACAATTTTTTTCTACTCAGTCCAAGTCTCCTGGGAGAGCTGTGGGAAGTTCAGAATCCATCGTCTTGTGACATCATCATTTTGAAAAGAATATATATATATTTTTATTAGCGCGATAACAATGGCTTCCACTTTAAAATTGCAACTTTTCAGGAATAGAAAGCCTGCAGTTTCTATAAGCTGGATTGGCAATCGATGATGTCACAAGACTATGGGTTTCTGACCTGCCCACAGCCCTCCTCTGAAAAAAAAAGAAAATAAAAAAGCTATTTTTGAGTGAGGACCAATTATATGAACATAGGTTGAAAAGTGGTGGAGTGCCCCTTTAAGTATTGTATATAGTATAAACTATACGACTGTATAAGTCTGATGTATGTATTGAACCCTTTTTAATCTTCATTTTCAGGTGTGATCAGGAAGAATTGCACATAATGTGTACCCCTGGCAGAGCTACAAGTGCTTTGGACTGAACTACAGGATGCGGGTGATTGAGAGTCTTGACGCAGACACAGAGACCAGACGCCTGTCTCCTGTAGCTGTACTGGGAGATGGCTATGTGGATCTGATTAATGGTGAAAATAGTTGGTTCAAGGTCCAACCACACACATTCATATCTACACGGGCACATAATCACTTTTGCATCACAATGGAAACACGCCTATGGCAGTACTGTATTTTTATCTATTTTGGTGTATTTAATTGTTGCTCTGTCTTCTTTTAAAGAT
Organism: Nannobrachium achirus; assembly: GCF_963921795.1. NCBI lineage: Eukaryota > Metazoa > Chordata > Actinopteri > Myctophiformes > Myctophidae > Nannobrachium > Nannobrachium achirus. The sequence continues at coordinate 42,117,724 of NC_137818.1, read as the reverse complement.
GTCAGCTCACACACACACACACTTTTCTTTAGCAATGGCAAGTTTGTCTGGCTATAGCTATTTATAGACAGTGTTCCTGACAAACCTCCAAAGAAGTAACAAAACTCTCATCACTGTTGGTTCACAGGCCCTCAGGACCATGGCTGGTGTGCAGGCTACACCTGTCAGAAGAGGCTGTCTCTGTTCCACTGCATTGTGGCCACCGGACGCTCCTACGATGTCTTCAGCAGCGTCACACCTCAGAAACTACGCCTCATGATGATCAATGCCAAACCCTTTGAGGTACAGTACGTAGTATGTACCAGCGTCAAAGGAAAAGCCTGGACCTTCAAAGAGAATTATTTTTTCATGTTTTGAATGTGGTCTGGTCATAATGAAATTTAACAACCTTTCACCCAGCTGGGCTTTATCAAGTGTGCAGACATGTCCTTTAAGCCGGCATCATAGTCGCCTGGGCGGTGGAAGGCTTTACACCGCGTGTAGTCTTTTCGAGTCTTTTTCAGTCATGAAACTACACCGTTACATCATTCCTCGCGGTGGAGAGCTTTCCACCTCGAGTCCCAACACATCTCTATGTTTTTACTATCAGACAGACAGGCTCTACACCCCGTTCACTGATTGGTCAATCTAGACTAGTCAGTCACGGTGAATAGGTCTCCACCGTGGCGTACTATGATGTCCTGCACTTATTTTCTGACTTGAGGTGGAAAGCTTTCCACCTCAAATTTGCGGTGGATAGCTCTCCACCGTACACTCTGATACGGGCTTTAGTATTCACTTGATTGATTTTGGATCCAGCACGGTGTAAAAAGCCGTGGGGAGGTGCTTATCCTTGTGCTCTTGAGTAGGGATGGAGCTCTTAAATTTTGATTGATAATGAGCACCTTATTGATCCTGCTTATTGAGCCAGGCTTTTATCGAGCCCACTATTGAGCGTTTTCTAATATTTTGTGGAAAGATACGAGACCACAATTTCAGAACATAACTGGTATATATTTTTTAATTGGCCAGTTGTTGCAACTGTGAGTTTAACCATTTATGAAGATGACAATTGAAGTAACAAATATCATTAAAACGATCATTCATTAATGTGCAATATGTGTTAAATGGCTTTAAATTATGAATAGTACTGTAATAATTTCTTGATCGCCTCCTGTCTTGATTGTTTAAACATGACGTAATGGGCCGCTATGCTCAATAACAAGCTTGATAAGCCCAAAACGTATTTATACCGGGTACTCAATAAATCTGTTATCGAGTTACCCTTGTTTAGGGCTCCATCCCTACTCTTGAGTCATCTTTGCTCTTACGTTTGTCTTATAGGTTCAGAGAAGGGTTGAAAACTTGGAGTCCTGGAAAATATGCAGCAAAACCCTGATTCATTCAGACCAGCGATGTGCTTCAGTCCGAAACCCCTCACCGCTAACGAAGTCGATGCGTTTTTCCGTTACTCAGAGATGGGGAGCAACAAGAGAACGGGAGGGGAAAGAACAGTTCCTAGGTGGAGGGACCATTTACAAGATGTTGAAGGTGTGTGTGCCATACCATGTTTTTTTTTTTTCTTTTTTTTTCTGGAATTGTATTGGGGCATTCCACTGAAGACAAGTAGTCGAACTCTAGGCGCAGGATTTGTTGGTAAATGTTTAACGTTACGTAGACGTCACGTGATAACTTGCATCCACAACACCACTCCACATTAAGTCATTGGGGAAGAGGAGCGCTTCTTTTTCTTACCTCAATGTAGAGTTTGTGAACCGTTGCACAATTAACTGGAACGTGTCTGAATATATTTCTTTTTAAAACAAGGCCATGGAGCAGTTATGACAGATTTCTTATGTAAGCCATGGACGTACCTTGACAGATTTATGATTTCTGACCACTAGGTGGCACTGTTGACTTATCCAAAAGCATTTGCTTTGAGTCTAGGCTCGTGTGTGTGTGTGTGTGTGTGTGTGTGTGTGTGTGTGTGTGTGTGTGTGTGTGTGTGTGTGTGTGTGTGTGTGTGTGTGTGTGTGTGTGTGTGTGTGTGTGTGTGCTCTCATCCACTCCAATTGTAAACCTTCTTTAAAACAGCTTTTGGAGTACGTTTTGCGGCTCAAAAACGCGATTTATTCGGGGGAATAATAATAAGAATAATCTTTACGATTACAATAGGGTCCTCACACACTGTGTGTGCTCGGGCCCTAATTATTTTAATTATTTTCAGGTCAGGATACAAGACCTGAAAGCAGCCTGGCATCAACCAACACCATGGCAGCCAGCCTAGGAATGCGCCCCCCAGCCATTGACCCTGGAACACCATGGCCAGAAGCCGATACAGCTGGACAAGCACTTCTGTCGGCAGCCAAAGAAAGTTTCGTCTGGGACCTCAAAGATCTTTATAATATATAATATATTTGAATTTGACCATTTAGTGGTAAATGTTTAACATAGACACCACGGTGATGACCTGCGGTTGCAGAGGTTTGGGCGTTATTTAAAGCTGTCTTAAGTGAGCGGTAGTTCTTAAACAAAGATGAAACTGCAACTTCTCTATATTTTTATCAGTCTGCAAGCCTTGCTAGTAATGGTGATCGCGATGATGTTATTGCTTTTTTTTTTAAATAGGGTGCTGAACTGCATTCAACGCCTACAGCAAAACCCAGGAGAACAGAGATATACTAGTAAGACACCTCAGGGTGCCTTTAGGGCGAGGTCGCGCCAATTCTTGGCCATCTGGCCAGTGATGTATATGGGACCAGTTACTCCTATATGGAGACCCCTGGATGATAGTCAACAATGTTATGTCAAAACATGCCCATATATGGTCATTACCAAATATGGGCATTCCCAGATATGTCCTTAATATTTACACAAATATTAACGGCATAACACAATATCCTTAATGTCCTTAATATTGATAATATAGGAATCTCCATATATGGGAATAAAATGTATGTTAATTAGTAAAGCCAAGCAGGGCCTTGGTGAGTTAAGCCCTGGGTTTGGCGCTTGGGGATCTCCATATATGGTCATAAGGGGTCCTTTATTAACCCATTTAGAACGGGTACACATTATTGTGTATCATTATTTTATGCTTTAACTATTGAAAAACAAGCAGATAGCTCACACCGCGCTGCGAGCTTGTAGATCTGCCATTTTTGATAAAAAACGTGAAAATTAGAATTTTGACCCGATTCTATAAGTGTCTTTGGAATCCTAAGGTTTTTTGAAAAACGTATGTTTCTATGTCAGCGATCTGGCTAGCCATCGTCAAAGAAAAGGTCCTTTTCACTTAACTGGAGCTCAGTTAGTCTGTTCTTGAGAGACTACTATGTCAGTGGTGCTCAAACCTTTTCATGTGAAGGACCCAAAAATAGAGCCGCGCTGTGAGCTTGTATTTAGCTGTGAGGCTGTGAGTGTGTTTACTTAGAGTCGAATTGACTCGGCTAGAGCACCCTGGTTATATAAAACATGCTTCACTTCTGACTCCCAATATCATACTTGAACATGAATGAAAAACCACGCCTGAACATGTATTTTAAAAAATATTTTCGGCGAGTTGGGTCTCGCGGTGTTGCACCACGATTGGTTGCCTATAGAATTCCAGCCCTGCCACGGCTGCCATGACATAACTGCACTCAGTTCGGCTCTGAGGTGGGTCACAGAATCGGATGGGTCACCTAGGAACAAGTACATACATGGAGATGTACACGTCTCGGTTTTAATGCGTGTTCATGTAGGACGGTGGTTCTCAACCTGTGGGGGGGTCCCCAAATTATTTTGTGGGGTCCCCAGATGATTAACTTAATGTGCAACATTGTTTTTTCACTCAGCTGTAAACAAACCAACATGAGGTTCAAGTGTATAGAGTGTATTATGCACATTTCTAAAGTGACAATTTAAGGACTATTTAGAACCTATAAAATGACAAACATTGTCCAATTTGTCAAATATTAGTGGCAGAAATTGTGAAAACAGCCGATCTACATTGTAGATCGGCTATTTTCACAATAGAACCGTGTTATAGAAAATGTAATGCCTCAACTCTTAGTGCTCATCAGGGTGGGGGGTCCCCAGTTAAAATATGACAATTTAGGGGGTCGTGGCCTGAAAAGGTTGAGAACCAGTGATGTAGGACAGACAGCGACCCCCAAAATAATCATTTTGTTTTTGCTTCCTTAAAGAATATTATACCTTAATGCAGACTCCAATGCTATTTCCACTATAGTACCTTATTTTATTGGTCATTGTCAGTAATTTTTCAATGGTTAAAGCATTCAATAATTCTAGGCCTAAATGGGTTAATTAATATATATCCATATACATACAGTATATGGACTTCAAGGGATATTCCACTTTCAACAGGTACTGCAGTGGTAACAGTGGAAGGGCCTCTCTTCCCATACACACCCATTGTAACTTCAAACTCTATTTTAACCATGATAGATTCATTAAAAACACATTTTTTCTGGTGACTCATTTTACCTTCCTAATACGTGAGCAGGCTGTGTTTTTTCAATAACCTTTTTCATTTATTTGTAATAATTATTTGGGAAAATGGAAAAAATTAAATACAAACAAATAATTATTAAAAATAAATGAAAAAAGTTATTGAATAAACCCGGCCTGCTCACATATTAGGAGGGTAGTATGAGTCACCAGAAAAAAATTATGGGTGTTTTTAATGAATCCATCATAGTTAAAATGAAGTTTGAAGTTACAATGGGTGTGTGTGGGGAGAGGCCCTGGTAACATTTACATCAAATATCTAAATATTCAATCAAGCTAATTAAAAACTGTTCCGGGTGTTCATAAAAGCCTGATTAGATGATAAGATTACCAAAACAAATTTTTGAAAGTGAAATACCCCTTTAATATTGACGGAAGGTAGGGTGTAAATCAGAGTAAAGCAGGCTTTTGGTCGTCGGACTGTCTAGATATGATCTAATTTGTACACTGTCAGAGTTAATGGGAGACCTTGAAATTTGAAAGTTTGAGAAACACTGATCTAGGATGTGAAATGAACACTTGGCCATTATATGAATGTATTTTAGCTGTACATGCATGGATTATCTACAAGCTCACAACCAGTCAGTGCATTGTGATCTTTGTAGATCTTTACGTATTTTCGTATTTTAATTAAAATATTAACAACCTCCTGTTTCTGTGCATCCTGTTCCTTAAACCAGAAATTAATTTGCAAACCCAGCAAATATTACTCTTTTAGAGCATTTAAAACAGTTGTCAAGTGTAATTGTTTACTGTCTGGACACTGTTGTCAAGTGTAATTGTTGTCTCAGTAGTCTGGACTTGAACCATTGGTAATAGACTGGCAACAGATACAATGGAATGATGTTAGACAGTCAGACCTATACAAGTGTGGCATGTAAACAATACCAGTACAGTACTGGAACAGAATGGTATAAGTGTTACATTCAATGCAATTCTAAAATGTAGACGTACTGTAGTTTTGCTTTCAATGTTTTATTTTAGTTCAAGTATTGGCATCCAAATATACTTTTTTTGTAAAGATGTATTTATTGACAGTGCACAAAGTACATCTATCCATTTCTTAGATGTCCAACAATCTACCAAGTGTGGACAACTCCAAAGCAAATGAATCAAATCACCTTCATTTACCTTACACCTCTGACACAGGGTAGAAAATGTGGAGTGACACGGTGGAGTGGTGTCCTGTGATAGATTAAATTGCATTTGTCTATGCTTTGTGGAGACCAGGACTATTTCTAAGACGTTTCCTCAGCTTCCTATTTGCTTTTAAGGGCCAGCTTATAAACCAAAGGATTCCTATTTATTTGGGAGAGATTATTCCCCTGGTGGAGGAGATCCAGTAGTTTCCTCTGATCCAGTGCCTGATTTGGAGAACAGATTATGATTTGCCAATCCAAATATACTTTTAAAGTACAAAAAGTAAAACTGCTCTACTGAATCCCCTGTGTTTTCTTAACCTGTTCTGCTGGCATCGGGACGTTTTGAGAGGAAGGGTCGTACAGTAGTTTACCAGGGATAGTCTTCTATCAAAAATGTATTGTCTGCCATCACAGCAATATCCTCTGTCAGCAGGCTTAAACAGTTCTTTATCACTGGCAGATACGAAGGTGACTGCTCCATGCCGTGCCACCCCGATCAGACCCTTCAGGGTGGTATGAGATTTGCAGAGGCAGACTTTCTGGCTGTTGGCATCTTACCTCTGCACAGTCAACAATTACCTACCAATCAAGAAATCAAGAAAAACTTTTTTCACACATCAAAGTCCTACAGCAACATTGAGTGATAAACATCTCATCCAGCAGAGGAAGGGCACTGTACAAACATATTAGATAATCATTATGTCAAGCATTCATTTTACACACAATCTGTGACTACAGGGATGATCAGAAACGGTTTGACAAAAAAAAAATGAAGAAAAAATAATGACTTTAATCTGTGAGTCTGAGCCTTAAAATACAGGCAGCTAGATGTGTCATTTAATGCAGTGGTTTTCACACCTTTACATGTCAAGGACCCCCAAATTGACACTTATTAACCTGTGGACCCCATTTGAAAAGATATGCCAGGGACCCCCATATAAGAGAATATGTTTTACTGCTCCAGCAGTGGTTCCTAACTATTTTAATTTCAAGGACCCCCAGTTTGACATGCCCATTGCCCAGTGTGCACGGGCCTTTTAGGTTACAGACCCCATTTAATGGTATTTCTATCTCTGGGACTGCAATTTATATTGTAAAATGTTAATTTAATTGAGTGTACAAATGAGCCTTTTAGGGTCCATTTGGTTCCATTTTACACTCTGAGTTACAGACCCATAATAAGGGTCCATTTGCTTCCTAACTATCATTTAGCTGGGGACCCCCTGGAACTCCCTCAAGGACCCCTGGGGATCCCCGGACCCCACTTTGAGAACCAATGATTTAATGCACCATATAGCTATGATTAATGCCATGTTTGTTGTAAGCTTGTAGATCGGCTATTTTCTGCAAAGAGCTTTCGTGGAGAGGGGAAAAGGAGCCAAGTATTGTCTATTGGGCTTTTTAGGTGGTTAAATGTATGAAACAAACAACTATTTACACAACACGGATGATAGTAAATGGAGCAATCTATGAAAAGGTTTAATCTGCAACAATTTTATGCAATGTGCTTGATCTCAGCTAAGGCCTGAGACATGGCCTGAACACGTTGAAGACTCCTGCAGTAGAAAGTAAGCATCGATGGGTGGATTCAAAACCCGGCTATGGTCATCTTCTCTGGAACCAAGGTGCTGATCATGTCTCTGAGTCTGAAAGATAAAAAAATAAATTGGATGTAAAACAAATGACCCCCTTACAGAAATAACACTGACAGTGGTTCTCAAAGTGGATTTCAGGGACCCCCAGGGGTCCCACTGGTTCCCATCATAATGATTGATATTAAAAACAAATGGACACAAGTTTGTAACTCTGACAGTGTACAAGTGGAACCAAATGGACCCTTACCGGTTCATTTGGTTCCAAAGTTTGACCTGTATGGGTCAATTTAGACCCCCCTAAAGGAACCCACAGACCGAGTCCCACTTTGACAACCCCTTCTTTTTATGGCTACATGATTATATTTAATTAATATGGGATAATTCATGTATTTTCATTATATCTTCAAAGAATAACGGCCCGTTCTTCACGCCAAACATTAAGTGTGAACGACCGTCAACTTATGCTTTGAGTATTTGCATTTAGATTGTGTCAGGTCTGTTGATATTGTTCACAGATTCACACCTTCCATGATAAATACAATGAAAAAAATCGCTGTCATTAGCATTGTTCTCATTGCCCTGATTGCCTGATATAGATGAGCAAAAACGTTGCACTGTCATCTCTCTGAACAGATTAGGGTAGGCAGATAGAGCCATGGCTTGTAAAAACTGCAGGCTAAAGCCAACTCAGCAACAAGACTTAGCTAAAATGCTAATTTCGCTAGCTAACAGTAAACTCTCTTTACATCAAATCAAAACCAAAACCCTTAAGACACAACTGACAAAAAACACTTTACAAACGTTAGTTTATTAAATAGATTCTATCATTCTATAATAATAACAATAGAAGATTTGCCCTCACCTACCTCCATGTCTGTAGCAAATGTTGTTTACATCTGATGGAGCTGTGGTCTGCAGTCTGAAGCCAGGAAGAAAACGAAGTCACGTGACTTCGGTCACATGACTTTGGTCACCTTCCGTTGACAGTGAAAATGATTTGTATGTGCTACTGAAAACCTCAGGGAAAGCCTGGTGAGGCGAGGTTTCATACATACTAGTGAAATGATATATACATGCTATTAAAATAATGTATACATATTATCGAAATAACTTATATATATAGTACTGAAATGACTTTTTTGATTACATGTGATTTATTTGCATATAGTAATGAAATTATATATATACATGCTATTAAAATCATGTATATATACTATTGAAATGACTTATATATATATAACTGAAATTACTTGTATGAATACATGTGATTTATTTGCATATAGTAATGAAATTATATATTGCTATCAAAATAATGTATATATATATAATATCGAAATAACGTATATATATAGTACTGAAATGACTCGTACGATTACATGTGGAACTCTTTCATACATTATACTGAAATCACGTATGCATAGCACTGAAATGATACGTTTATACATCATTGAATTCATTTATACATACTAGTGAAACTACTTGCATGAATATATGTGAAATACAATAAATTCAGTTGTACACGTACGAGTGTTCAGTAATATATATGCAGCCTTTTCATGGGTGGATGTGTGAGCGTTTCAGATATATATGTGTAAATAATTTTGTACGTATGTGTATATGGCACAGAAGTATATAGGTATGTGTATGTGTTTGTCATATGCATGCGTAAGTGTTCAGTTGAGTATGTATACGGTTTCATATACGAACGCGCATAGATTTACTAAGTATGTATGTATGTACGAGTGTTTCAGTAGTGAGCGTAAGAGTGTTTCATTATCGAGCGTATAACATTTCATTAGTATATGTAAGCGTGTCTCAACAGCGTGTGTCAAAGTGTCTCAATATTGAATGTAAAAGCATTTCAGTAGTACGTATAAGACTGTCTCATTAGTGTGTGTAAAAGTGTCTCACTATTTTTGGCCTAAAGGGCCCCTCATAGTGATCACCCTCCCCTGTGCCAATGTTGGCACCTGCTGTGCCTAAGGTTGCCCTGCCCTAGTAGATATAGGCTACATTACATGCATGGAACAATCCAAAAACCATAATTTATCTCAGCATGTAGTAATCTGGAAATCCACTGGACCAGCTGGCTTTTCTGGGTTTCTGCTGAACTCATGCTGTGAAGAGCTGGCAGGAAAAGGCTAGAAAACTACAAGTGGAGATAGATATTAAATCCCTTCGAAATGAGGGGGTTATACACTGCCGCCTTTTTTTCTCTTTTTTTCTTTGGACCGCAATGGTGATTGCGTCATAGCAGCCTTTAGTCCCACCTCACGTCGCGGTAGTAGAAACAGGCTCCTTAAATTCCCTATTCTATGTTCTGTTGACCAGGATGTTTATGTGTTATCCTTAGCCTAAATGTTTTACTGCACCTTTGTGCTGTTTACATTTTGTGACTAATGAAGTATTGAATCAGTCAATTAAGTCTCGCCCAATAAGGACGAGGTTGTGATCTCCATATATGGGTATAAAATCTCCATATACTGTATGGGCATATATTGATGACATCAGGGATCTCCATCTATGGGCATAAAATGGAACGTGACATGAGGTGTGACTGACTGATATGAGCTGGTCGTTTTCATACTAACTGCGACCTACGGTTGCAATGAAAAACTATAAATATTAAAGTAGCCTGAGTTGACGTTAAAATGACCCCAAACAGGTTTGAAAGTGAAAAGGCCTTCAACATTGGGATTTTACACTGCAATAGGAGGACATATATGATTGCAAACTTCACACAGTAAACAGAGACACCTTGACCATAGATGTAAAAGTTGATGTAGTAGCTTGAAAACAGCGTGATCTCTGCATCATAGACCCTCGGTAATACAGTAGTACTGGCACAGCATCTGGCGTGGAGCAGAAGTAATACCAGACACCTGTGTCCTTCAGGCCTCTATTTATTTGTTTCACCTGCTAGGTTGTCCTTCCAAAAACCTGTAAAATGACCCCCCAACTTCCCCCTAATCACTGCGACATGCATGTGATCACTGCGACATCTGTTGTGAAGGAGACTTGGCTGGGAGATCTTCCAGGTTGATTAAACAATTAATTTAAAATGGAATTAAACAGGGGCAATGGAAGCATTTCAACATTTCTTTCGAATTTTCTAGCAGCCAATTTATGAACAATAATGACTTGTATCCAATTATCAAATTGACTAAAGATAACATTTAACAAACTAAGCCAACTTACCTCCCAGTGAAACACAACATTTACAGTCTTATTTGCTGTAGTCTTATTTGCATGAATGATTAATTAGTGAGTGGAGTGCTGTATGTTAAAAACAAGGATGGGAGCTTGGAGTGAGGGTGCATAGTGTTGTCCTTTCTCAATCCTCTTGGAAGTTGTTATATAGGTATAGGGATGTGTATGGCTGCCCAAAAGTAGATTATTCTACTGCTATTAATAACGATTATTCAATTCAATGTAATTCCAGTTTATGGTTTTTATCTTCTTCTCTCAGCCATGAAGGCACTGAAAACATGCAAGAGAAGCCAACAAGAAGCTTATGAGCTTGGCAGCATTTCCCCGAAGTTCAGTTTATTAATGTTGTTGAATGATATGTTCCCAGAGAAAGGCTCAAGTGAGCAACGCGTAATCACATTAAGTAGATTTAGTCTGCATATAATGTACTGTGGCTAATAATCTGTGGCTATAACTGATAAACGAAGCATCCTTTAATGCTATAAGTTTCTCACTGTTTGTACTTATTTATATTTATATGAGCCGAGAAATTAAACTCTGGAGTCGGTTGGCTTCTCAATTCTCATGTCACTGGGCCTTACACATAAAACTCAATCTTCGAGCATTAGTTGTCGGCCTTGGGGACTGACAACAACATGTCAGCGATGTCAGCTGTATATATTCTTTGTGGTTATGGATGCCTGGACTTTTTCTTTTATTTGTTTTCTTTGTGATAAACGAAAGAAGGAGCCCATGAAGCAGGGGCGTCACAAGGGGTAGGAAAGTGGGACTGAGTTACCAGGGCCCAAGGTGGTGGAGGGGCCTTAATTATTTTATACTTTAGCTATTGAAAAATAGCAGATATACAAGCTCACAGCGCGGCACCGAGTGCCGCGCTGCGAGCTTGTAGATCTGCTATTTTTGAAAAGTCGTGAAAATGTGCGCAAATCTTTGAATATATGTATGTATTTTTTAACTATTAGCGAACATTTCTAACTAAAATTTTGCTTCTGGGGGGTCCCTGGAACTAAATATTTTGAGATGGGGGGGTCCTTCACATGAAAAGGTTTGAGCATCACTGACGTGGAAACATAGGTTTCTTAGCACACATTTTCACGATTTTTCAAAAATAGCAGATCTACAAGCTCGCAGCTCATGGGGGGCCCGCAGTGAATCCTTGTACCCAGGGCCCAGAATTTGGTGTGACGCCCCTGAGGGCAGCCACTTGGAATTCTGGGCCCCCGTGAGAACACATCATAACGTACCCTCAATATTTATTAAACAATAAAACAATAAACTGTGACATCTTTTACGGGCCCCTGTCAGCTGTCAACTTTTCACCCCTACTTGGCCCATAACATCATTTTTTTGTCCATTTTTGTCACTGTCAACACGGCAGATTTACATGCAAAGAGAGATGCTTCGTAGATGAGGCTGTGTGATGAATTATCCTTTGAGAATGCGGTTCGGCTACCTCCGCCAACTGCATGACATCAATGTGACCTGCGCTCCTCATTACTTATTTTCATCTCCTTTATGTGAAATACCCTATTGTGTCCCCTCCTATTCACTCTGTCAATCTCCCCCCCCCCCCCCCCACACACACACAAAGTAATAGGCCTAGTCATAATAACTTCTCACTCTCATACATTTAGCCAACTCTCTTACCCAGAATGCTTTATAATGAGCGAGCAAGTCATGTCTCGCTAGCTCAAGGCCATCTCAACAACAGCATACAGGTTACATAATCTGTGCACAATAAAATCAGTGTTCATTTATCCAATGGGATTTCATTTACAAATCAAACCATATTCCATTTGTGTAACAGCATGCTCTTCATTTATTGTATCTCTTCAGCCTTGGAAATGTATTTGTCTCTGTCCTGTCCTGTCCTGTCCTGTTCTTGTTCCCGGTTTGGTTTGGATTAGGTGTTTAGTCATGTTTAGCTCTGTACTGTGTGTTCTGTATTAAGGCCGATACATACTCCACTTTTAAGGGGAACACACTGGCTGCGGAGCGGCTACGGACATTTTTCACAGCGCGGCAATGCCTGGAAAATAGAACGGTGGCGTATTGGAACGGTGTGCGAGACGTGAACGCGTGACTGACGCTGCCTTTGTGGGTGCGTTCATTGAAAATAATGGGGGTGGATGTTTTGACGTGCGCCGTCCGCAGCCGATGTGTGTGTGCCTTCAGACGGCAGCACCGAACAGCCAAATGAATGACTGTACAGGGGCGATCTCTTCAGATTTATTCTCTCTGGGACCCGGTTTAAAAAGTGAGCGTACTCTGCTCTGTCTGGACAAAACATCTAAACCATTAAACGGTTTTGCGGATTTGCCTAAAAACGTTTCCGTTTGGATGTTGCCTTAAGTCACCTATCCCTGTGTTGATTGTCTAGTTGAGTTCACCTGTGTCTAGTTAGTTCTTGTCTATTTATGCCACCCTGAGTGTCTTCTGTTTAGCCTGTTACCAGCTTGTTTGTCTTGAGAGTTTGTGTTCGGGCCCTAAGCCTTTCGAAACCTGATTTTTGCACCTGTTTTTGGAACAACCTTGGTTATTTGAATAAACCGTTTAAGTTGAACCTTGGCTGCCTCGAGTCTGGGTCCAATTCCTCACTCAACAGAATGGTTCAAAAGTTGGGCAAGTTAGCAAACAACATAGGAGAAGTTATGATGTGTGGGTAACGAGAAGCGCAGTATGACTATGACGTTGGCGTGCCACGCCACGCCGGTGGTGCAATACTGTGGGAACACTGTGGTGTCCCGTTTAGCGACCAAAACACACCTGCGTGGGATAGTTTTGTACCATCAGCACGCCAACATTGGGGGAACAGTATTTTAATGTTATTTCTGTATGCCTTTTTTTTACACCGAAAAGCCAAATTAATGACGGTACTAACCCTTTGGACGTGGCCATAGTCACCTATCCTTGTGTTGATTCTCTAGTTGAGTTCACCTGTGTCTAGTTAGTCCTTGTCTATTTATGCCACACTGTGTGCCTTTTGTTTAGCCTTGAGAGTTTGTCTTGAGAGTTTCTGTGCATTTTAACAGTGGGCGACGGGCGGCCATAATTTCCGGAAGTGCGTTATTTGTCATTGGGACCCGGCAACTACTAACGATAGCAGGCGATGAGGCGACGTCGCCTAAAAACATGAAAATAGTTTATCTTTTCAACAACATTGCCCAGAGTCGCCAGCTGTTGCCCGCGGTTAAAACGTAGGGTTATGTGTTTTTGTACCTGTTTTTTGGAACAACCTTTGTTATTTGAATAAACCGTTTAAGTTGAACCTTGGCTGCCTAGAGTCTGGGTCCAATTCCTCACTCAACAGAGTGGTTCAAAAGGTGGGCAAGTTAGCAAACAACAGAGGAGAAGTTATGATGTGTGGGTAACGAGAAGCGCAGTATTACAGTGACGTTGGCGTGCCATGCCACGCCAATGGTGCAATACTGTGGGAACGCTGCAGTGTCCCGTTAAGCAACCAAAACACCTCAATTAATTTCGGCAAGTTAGCAAACAACAGAGGAGAAGTTATGATGTGTGGGTAACGAGAAGAGCAGCTAGTATTACTGTGACGTTGGCGTGGCGTGCCTCGCCCATGGTGCAATACCGTTTAGCGACCAAAACACCCCTGTGCGGGATAGTATTGTACCATCGTCACGCCAACATTGTCGGAACGGTATTTTAATGTTATTTCTGTATGCCTTTTCCTATAATATTTTTAAAATACAATTATTTTCTTTAGAGAGAGATTTTGTCTTATAAATATGTTTTCCAAAAATGAGTCTTGAAAAATGGGGGTCTTCTTATAGTCAGAGTCGTCTTATATTCGGCAGAATCGGCACAATACGGTACTTACGGTATTTAGGTCACAGGTCCCTCCTAACTGCCCCTCTCTTCTCTGTCCCCCTCCAACAGTGGCATGTATGACTTCTACCACTACTTCTACATGCTGACCAATGTCCTGTTCTACGTCAGCTCGGCCATAAACCCGGTCCTCTACAACCTGGTGTCTGCCACGTACCGCCAGGTCTTCTTCTCCACGCTGCGCTACATCTGCATGCCCTGCCGCCACCGCCGCCCGCTGGGGCCGCAGCGCACCCTGACCCGCCACTCCCTCAGCATCTCCAGCAACCACACCCTCTCCACCAACATCATCAAGGAGACCGCCTACTGATTATTGTCATCGGTTGTTATACTTCACTTCACTTCACACACACACACACACACACACACACACACACACACACACACACACACACACACACACACACACACACACACCACTGTTTCTAGGTGGCTGCTGATGATGAGGACTGTTTTGGTTCGAGTCGGGCGATTTGGAGAAGAAAATTGATTATTCGGGTGTCTGCTCCACCCCGGTCACTGGAGGTTGATATGGAAACCGCTGACCGCATTATCTCTGAGCAAACATTTCGTTTCAGAGGAGCGGTGTTAACGTCCATCTAGCATTACTTGAGTGCCCTTCAGATTAAGAATGTGTGACTAAGGAAGGAAGGAAGGAGGGATGGTGGTAGGGAGAGAGAGAGAGAGAGAGAGAGAGGGAGAGAGAGAGAGAGAGAAAGAAAGAAAGAAAGAAAGACTAATGAAATAATGACTATTTAACATTTGTTAAAGCCTGTAAATACTGTACATGTTTTGTCATTTATACGACCAGTCACGTTCATTGTTTATACTGTACAATACAGATTCTTATGCGCTGCCATCAGTGTTTATGTCTAGATATTTTGAACATGAAGTTATAAACCTATATAAACCTCATTAAGTCCTCTCTGCCTGGCTCTGGACAGTAAGTGTTTATTCTGTGTAACCAGTCCAAGCTCATATTAAATATCTCCCATCAGCTATGAGTGCAGGGAGAACACTTACACAACCTACGGAATTTGACCTTCGCTGACGGTATGAAGACGATGAGCCTCATTCACTAAACTGGTGTTACAGTGCGTCCTTATTTTGTAATTATCGGCATATCGGCCTGATTCGTCACTCTTTTATTGTCCGTGAATTTTGACAGACGTCCGCTCTTTCTCGCGTCTGCTCGGAGGTAGACATACATGGGAGCAAAGCTTGCGTACGTCAGCAGAATGCCTTATTCTTCATGCAAAATCAATTATTTATTATCTTTTTTAATATTAACCACATCACATGAACGCAGTCCTACCATCTGATACAGTATGGATGAAATCTAGCTGTGTACATTACTCTATTTCCAATCTCACCAAATCCCCTCAGTAATTAATTAAGCTCTGATAAAAAATATTAACACTTATGTTGCAATGATTTTTTCTCTTCAATGTCCCGCGATGCCATGGTCTCCATAGACCTCCATGTAATTTATAGTGCACGGATCGTGCACGCCCATGCCTAGATGATGCACCACGTGTGTTCACACTGTTCACAGCTTTCAAACAAAAAAATCCGCTTGGAAATCCGTTCAGGCATTCATGATTTAACAGCCATTATGTTTTCTTCAGATGTAAACAAACATGGCTGCCATGTTTGAAAGAATGGGTTGGTATGGGGGTTAAACATGCAATTTCGCGATAGCGATCATGCCTAATACATTTCTGGAGGTCAAAAAAAAAAAAAAAAAAAGAAATGAAAAAAACGGCCCAAACTCGGGAAACTCGGGGTTGGCACAGGGGTGGTACCAATACAAACTCGGGAAACTCGGGTTGGCACCAGATGTGTTAATATTGGTGGATTCCAGCATCATCTTTTTACCTCGCGAAAGGTGTAGTGACTAATTCTTCATTAGAAAGGGCTTGTATAATTTAATATCCTTTCTAAGTTTTATTAGCCTTTGCTTTGGTCGTGAAGTTAAACTTTGTAAACTAACTTCTTATTCTCATTACACGTGAGAGTTGGCTATTTCTATTTACTTTATTAATGTTCAGCGAGCGGATTTATCACGAGAGTGACAGCTTGCGCTGATCTACAAGTTGACTAGTGGTGTGTCCCACCGTAGTGCAAGCTTGTAGATCTGTCCAATTTTAGGAGTGATGAGTCTGACGATGTTTCCGGTTGCCTTTTATGGTGTTAACTGGGGCTTGGTGTACGGGGAGCACGCTTGTGACTTTCAGACAAAAATGATATACACCTGTGGTCCGCACATACTGGTATCAAGGCTGTATACTCCCTTTCGTGAATCAACATCAGATTGTGCTTAAAGAAGATTAACGCACCTTAAGTCACTTTATTTCCACACTATTTATGAACAGCTTAGTGAATGAGGCCCATTGTCTGAAAACCAACTGGAGAGAGACAGACAGAGAGGGTTAGGGTTAAGCCTGATTCATACTATGAAGTGCTACGTTTCTCATGCCGGAAATAGCGTCTATGAGTTACTGTAACAACGTCAGTAATGGGAGCAAACACACGAGCATCTTATTTGACATCGTGATAATTTTTCATGATCGTCATAATCGTTTCCATGTTGGAAAAATGTTCATATATTTAAAGAAAAGTCAAAAATAGTGGAAATAGCAGATCTACAAGCGATGCGACACGTTGTGAGCTTGTAGACCGGCTATTTCCACTATCAATGTTCTTTTTTTATATAGTGTTTTATAAAGTATAAAGTTGTCAAATATGTCAGTAATCTCTTTTTATATTTAGGTTATGTGTCATATCTACCATGTGCAACTTCAAAGCCTAAAAGCCAAACAGAAATGTTATTGTCAACGACGAAAACACAATTAAATCGTTAATCGCAATTATTTGCGTGACAATTAATCGTCATGTAAAATGTCATAATCATGACAGCCCTAGGCAGAAAGTACTGTCAAGTTAGCCAGATGTAAAGACCATAGAGATGACTGCAGACTCTGCTGAGCAGTTCCTCAGAGGATGTCCTTGACATGTGTGAACTTGTAGATTGGCTATTTTCAGTTCAAGACACTAGTGCACAACTATGTGTATGAATAAGGCTTTTTGCAGCTGCAGCTGAGCCTAAGTGCAGGGAATAAGGTTTTTACTCTTTACAAGTTAGATCAACTACAGGCGAGAGGAAAAGTAGATTGGCCACCATAATAGCCTTCAACTGTGAATGTCAATTATCTCTTATACTAGGCCTATGGAGGAAGTTACATAGAGAAATAGAAAACATACCTCTGTTAAAAGCTTTTGTGCCGTAGATGCATTCATACAGTATCCTCTAAACTGAAACACTGTGACCTGCAGTAACGATGTCTGTCTTGGAATCTCCAAACTGCTTTGTGCAACTGGAGGTATGAATATGTATGGTACTTATTTCTACATTCAGATCCAGCACCAGGGGTTTTTCTTTTCTTGTCTTTTCTTTTCTTTTGACAACAGTTATCAGGGGGTGGACATACTGTAAATCAAACATATGCACTGTGAATATCTGTAAATAGTGAAGGTGACAAGTGTGGCAAAAAGTGACGCTATCTCTACATGTGCAATATCCCATTATTGTGCTAATGCGCTTTTGAGTCTGGAGGCAGAGAGAGAAGAGCACTCAGAATGCATTGCACACAATGTATCCAGCAGCTCACTCACCGCTCCTGCCTCGAGGCGTAGCAGCAGAGAGATCTGGGGACCAATGCGGATCAATTAAGAGTCACAAGGACGCTGTGCGTGTAGCACTGAGACATTGGCGATGCGTTGGCACACACAAGAAGCCCGTTCGTGCGGAGGATCACGTACTATATGTCTAATGGCCTCTTTCTTGTTTCTGCTGCCGTTGCAAATGCTGGGAGAATGCTGTATTCGTTATCTGTTCCACTATGTGTGTGTGTGTGTGTGTGTGTGTGTGTGTGTGTGTGTGTGTGAGCGTGTGTGTGTGTGTGTGTGTGTGTGTGTGTGTGTGTGTGTGTGTGTGTGTGTGTGTGTGTGTGTGTGTGTGTGAGATTGGTGTGGTTGCCCAACAGGGGCAACACACTATAGTTCTAGTGCTACTTTATTATTTATTTCTAGATAAACAATCCAGACTATAAGTAAGTATGCAATTTATTTGACTATTAATAGTTCAAGCTTCACATGACATTCTGGCTATCCCGACTATAAATAGTCTTTTATTTCTAGATAAACCTTCCAGACTATAAATTGGCAATTTACTGGACATGATTAGTGTCAGGTCATGAACATGACAATTTGGCTATCCAGACAATAAATAGGCCAGCCACACTTTCTTTCTAGTTATATGTACTGTATGTACGTCTGGGTGTGTATGCAGGGGTGTCGCACCAAATTATGGGCCCTGGGTACAAGGATTCACTGCGGGCCGCCCCCCATGAATGTTCTTCATAGGGGAGGGGGTTTAACCCATTTAGACTGAGAACACATTATTACGCATTATTTTTACCTTTAACTATTGAAAACTAGACCAGGTCACCTGGTTCTGCCAGACCCGCAATGAAAACTTGTAGATCGGCTGTTTTGACTAGTATGGCACTGAACTAACACATGAACACACAGGATTTTATAGGCTGAGCAGCTGGAAATGTTTGTGAGCTTGTAGATGGGCTGTTTTCACTAGTATGGCTGTGGGGCAAGCTCGTCAGCCAACTCAACTCAGCTGGTCCCGTACAGGTGACGGCACTCAAGGCAATCAGCCGAGCAAGGGAAGGGAGGGGCAGATGCGTGTGTGTGTATGAGTGTGTGTGTGTGTGTGTGAGTGTGTGTGTGTGTGTGTGTGTGTGTGTGTGTGTGCGTGCGGGTGCGTGCGTGCGTGCGTGCGTGCGTGCGTGCGTGCGTGCGTGTGTGTGACTGCTCATCTGCCCCTCCCTTCCCTTGCTCGGCTGATTGCCTTGAGTGCCGTCACCTGTAGAGCTGCTGAGGAAAAGAGGAGCTGCTGAGGAAAAGAGGGACCGACCGACCGACAGACCGACAAAGCCTTTTGTAGGCCGACCCCCTGGGTCTGGCAAATAGCAGATATACAAGCTCACAGCGTGGCACCGAGTGCCGCGCTGCAAGCTTGTAGATCTGCTATTTTTTTTAAAACCTATGTTTCTATGTCAGTGGTGCTCAAATTTTTTCTTATGAAGGACCCCCAAGATGATATGTATTTGGCCACGGACCCCCATCTCAAAATATTTAGTTCCAGGGACCCCCCCATGAAGCAAATTTTTGGTTACAAATGTTCGTTTAAAAAATACATATATTCAAAGATTTGCACACATTTTCACGACTTTTCAAAAATAGCAGATCTACAAGCTCGCAACGCTAAAGTATATCAAATAATGAATGCCCCTCCACCTGTGGCCCTAGTAACTCAGTCCCACTTTCCCCCCCTTGTGACGCCCCTGTGTGTATGTAACAGAAGACATATATCTGCCTTGACCAACGGAGGGGGAGACGGGTTCAAATCCAGATGGTAACTTACATGCACATATGCATGCATGTTTGTGTACTGTGTAGTCCCATGTGTTTCAATGAGAGAGGGTATGATGTAAGAGTTTGCATATGTCATGCAGTGTGCGTACGTACATCGTACTGTATGCTGTGTGCACCACATGTCACATTCCACAAACTCCAAACGAGAGCTATCGCCTTTTATGTCTCACCCTCCGCCCCACCGTCCAGCATTCACATTAGTGACATTGTTTCGTAACCTCCTGGGTCACTTCAATTCAACTGTAATCGTAATTAGGTGCCTCAAGGGAGTGCAGTGCACTATGGGCCTTTGGGAGATAGAGAATGTCATGTGACAGAAGAACAGTCACTTTTCAGAGTTTAGAGCTTATAATAAAGTTTGACTGTGTTCCTGATAATTACAGAGAAACAATACACAACCAAAGTAATCCGTGCTGTCGACAATTATCGCAAGACAGTGAAATCACTCGCTAATCCTTGGTATCTTGATTCTAGTCTTCAACTAGAAATGTAGCCACGTAATTTTGGAAACTTGGAAAGCTAAGGCCAACCCAATCACGCTTGTATAAGCGTGATTGGTTATGGCCACCAAAACAGACACCTAGTACGGTCAGTTAGACTCGCCATGACAAAACACAAAAATAGTTCATAATGTCAGTCTATAAAGATTTGCTATATTTACTAGAAAGTCCTCTGACATCACTTAAAGTGTTTCTATAATGAGTTTACCTTCATGTAAACCAAGGGTTCCCAAACTTTCCAGGTCGCGACCCCCCAAAAGAATATATTTGAACCCTGACAAGCACATGTAATTGTAGGCATTACATTTACATTTGACCCTACTACAACTACAAGCTTGACTATGTTCTCAATGTTTGACTCTTTCTTATGTAATATTTGACAATTTGGTATTAAAAAGATCTTAAAAGTAATTAAATTGTAACTTTAGAAACGTGCATATACCCATACACTTAATACAGTATGTTGTTGTTTTGTTTTGTTTTTACTATTGAGTGAGAAAACAATGTTGCACATTAAGCCAATCATCTGGGGACCGACCCCCAGTTTGGGAACCACTGACATACGTAGACAGTCAGAGTATTAGTGATTAGTGTCAGTGTTTTGAAGTGCTGTTACCATGCATAATAGGATAAGTCAGCTGCACTGGAGCCTTTGATTTTGAGAGGATAATATATTTGGCTGCAGGCAAAAACACTGAGACTCTAGTTAATTCATAAAACAAGACTACACGCTTGCTGCTAATGGAACTCAATGGACTTCATTACAAGAGCCCAGAGTTATAATACCAGTGTCACAGCTGAATCAGCTGGGTGAATTATTGATTGTACACATACTGTATGTGTTAATATTGTGTTGATATTGTTATGTACAACTCATGCCTTTTCCTCACTTTTATATCTTAGGAGTGACCTTTATTGTTTTGATTTGTACATACTGAATCAAATGAAATACTTGCAACGGTCATTTCTTTATTAGCACCTCTTGTTTTGGTGTGTACAGCACATATTATTCATATCTCATGTTCATCTGACCAGAAGATATCCTAACAGTCTTACAATGAAAGTGAATCAGTACATATACTGGTCAAACAGATGAAGGTCAATCCCCATAACAGTTGTTTTGATGGTTGCACAGATCATACCAAAGGCAGCTCAAAATGTGAGTTCAGTTTGTTATCGCAATTTCAGAAAGTCAAACTATGAATGAAAGACCAACTATTGTTCATAATATACAGTTGTATTTTGTACCTTAATTGAACTCTGGCTCCTTGGTTGTTGCTGTTGTTGGAAAATAAGCTTTTTGACCAAGTTGTTTGAAAGGTTGATCAGTAGCACTTTCACCTCTGTGACTGTGAGTATGTATTTAATGTCACTCTACTGTCTACTTAGGATATAAGTGTCAGGAAGCATTACCTTTTGTAGTGCTTTAGCTTACTGCAGAGATAGAGGTGAAACTGCTATTAGACAGAGATGAGACTGCTATTAGAAGTCTTCTTGTTGCACAATTGCAAGTTGATGGAAGTAAAAGAAAAACACATTTCAGCTTTTGATCGGTTTGATGTTGTGAGATGTTTTGTCCCATCACAATTTGAACAGGACAGATTTAGAATGTTTACAATCATACAGCATTTGATGTATTCACAAAAAGAAAACCTCATCCGTTTCATTTTGCTTGAATCTTTGATCTGAACTGACATTGACATTTATTGAATCTTGTCGGGTGACGGGTCTTCAGGTCAAAGATTTCCCACGAGACAGAATGATTTCTTTTTTTTTTTTTTTGTGCAAAATTATCAAAAGACATTCGTAAATGTGAACTGGGCCTTGTACCATAAAATCATTGCATTGGACAGTATTATTTTCATGGTGTGCTCATTTCAGAGAGAATTTGAATGCCATGCCTTGTGTTGTTAAATATTTCTTTGTGTTTCTACGTATTTGTGCAGTATTGTATATCTCTATATGTTGTACTGGGAGTCACTGTACATACTCATTTTGTTTATCTCACAAACAATAACTCCCAAACCAAAAAAGCCCAATGAATGAAATATTTGTCCATTTAAATTTGGACTTGAATGAAATAGATTGATGCACATTAGGCTGCTCAATGGACCTGGCAGGCTGATGTGTGTATCTATATGTGTGTGTGTGTGTGTGTGTGTGTGTGTGTGTGTGTGTGTGTGTGTGTGTGTGTGTGTGTGTGTGTGTGTGTGTGTGTGTGTGTGTGTGCGTGTATGTACAGATAGATATACTGTGTATATATATATATATATATATATATATATATATATATATATATATATATATATATATATATATACTGACATACACACACACACACACACACACACACACACACACACACACACACACACATATATATATATGTATATTTCTATTCATCTTTATTCCCATGTGATTCAGATTGCCAGTGTTCGACAATCCACACAGTATATGTAATTTGTTTGTAAAACATGTTATTTAATTTCACTGTAAATAATAAAGTAGTGAATACACATAATGATACACTAATACAATTCTGTTGTTTCGCTTTCATTCCACCCAGCCAGACTCCATGTTGAAAATGTTTGGTACGGATAGCAATCTCTCTCTCTCTCTCTCTCTCTCTCTCTCTCTCTCTCTCTCTCTCTCTCCCGCACGCTCACACGCATACGCAAACAGTCAATGGTCCTCTGAAACCCTCTCACACACACACATATAAACAAACAAATGCTGCTCTTAGCATGGCCATGTTTGACCTTTTCTGAAGCGCACCCATGAAGATTAACAGCTTGATAAAATGTACGTCAGTCACAGAGCTCCAACATCTGCTGCCCAGAGAGGGCTGTACGCTTTAAAGGCAAGGCACATGGGATGAAACATGGCCCACTTCAAATGTTAAACAAGATATGACATCTGACACCAGAGTCTTTCAAACTATTTCGCTCAGCAAACCAAGCACACCAATAGGTCAACTCAACGCTCCTCTTTTCCTCTTTGTCCAAGACCGTGTGGAAACATCTCACGATCTGTTTTTGGGTCCTAGGGACTCGCAGCCCATTGGTTCTGAAATGCCATCTTATAACGCTGTAGTGTTAAGTACACAGTAGCCATGAAAAAAAGATGGTTCTCACACAAACACATGTACACACTCTCACACTCACATTACCAGCTCTCATATGTGTAGTTGACATTTTGGATGTAAGTTTTTCTATGTCTTAAAAAAGGTCCTGTTGTCTATTGACTGCACACTAAAGGTTACAGTACATGCATCCTTCATATTGATTCATAAAGAGTAGGTCCTTGGTGAATAATCGCAAGGAAAAATAAACGCAAGTAAGTCAATGTATTTAGTTGTGTGTGTAGCGTGTCTATAATATACTCATTTATCAAGTAGACTATTTTTTAAGCCAAAATTAAATATTTTCATTCACTTTTCTTCAATCCAAGGTGATGTGTTAAATACAAATGTTAATTAAATATTTCTCTCAATTTATTTACCAGAATTACTGCATCCAATTACATAAAAGTTAAAATACCAGGACCCTATCTTGCGTGCCGCACTATGCCTTGGCACTACCCACTATCCGTTAATTATGCAAAAGGCAGCTGACGGTGTACATAAATGGTAACTTACAGTGGCATTACCCACAATACATAAAAATAGGGCCCTATATAGGCTATATGTCTGAGGGAAATGACAATATTCTGACTTACATCTTCTTGCTGTGCATTCTCCTTAGCTGAACTCTGCCAAGTGACAATGTATAAGAGCAATGTACTGTAGCAAGGCGCCGGTGGGGAGGCTATTTTTGAGTGGGGAGGCTACCCAGTTGGTTATCTGATCCCAGGACATGAGCTTGACTCCCTGTAGGGCTGCCTTACATTTGAGTGAGACCCAGGGGAAGTGGTAGATTGCTTTACCAAACGTATGCCTGTCTTCTTTGACAGAGTGAAAACAGGAGTCATAATCCTTCGATTCTTACCCTGTCACTCCCATGGCTGGGCCCATCGCCTTGGCTCAGAGAGAGGAGCCCAGCAGATTCCTTGACAGAATTACATGTGGACAGGGGCGTCACAAGGGAGGGAAAAGTGGGACTGAGTTACTAGGGCCCAAGGTGGAGGAGCCTTCATTATTTTATACTTAAGCTATTGAAAAATTGGAGATCTACAAGCTCACAGCGCGGCACCGAGTGCCGCGCTGCAAGCTTGTAGATCTGCTATTTTTGAAAAGTCGTGAAAATGCCCTGGAACTAAATATTTTGAGATGGGGGTCCGTGGCCAAAGACATATCATTCTGGGGGTCCTTAGAAGGATTTGAAATATTCGAAGACTTTTCACGATTTAAAAAAAATAGCAGATCTACTGCTATTTTTCAATAGTTAAAGCACAAAATAATGCGTAATAATGTGTTCCCAGTCTAAATGGGTTAAACCCCCTTCCCCTATGAAGAACATTCATGGGGGGCCCACAGTGAATCCTTGTACCCAGAGCCCAGAATTTGGTGCTACACCCCTGTACGTGGACCATAGGGGACACCAACAGCAGGTCATGTAGCGGAATAACGGTGTGAGCTGTACAGATCGATATACTCTGAGAGTATATGGAGCGGCCAGGAGTGATACGCTGCCACACTGTGCCGACGGCCGTGGGCACATGGCACTTACCAAGACTTGTTACAGCCCGTGAGCCAGAGAGAATGACTTGTGCCGTGTGTTGATATTAATCCACCTCAGTGCCGCAGGGAATTCACACAGAGGATTGCGTGTGCCTTCCTCCTCCCTGTTCATCGTCTCCAGCTGTGCTGGAGTGCATTTCCTCTCCCTACGTTTTGAGGGGTAATGACAATGTCATGTGATGCTCCAATGACCATATTATCACACAGCGGCCATTTTTCTCAGACCTGCCATCCCCTTTATTTGTTGTCATCATGCTGCCGTTTCCAAGCCCATCTTCAACAGGGTTTGGTGAATGCAAACAGTCAGATTCGTCATCACACCTAATAAAGCTAGGTTTTCATCTGCACAACAGTGCTGCTAGAGGCTGTGTGGGGAGGAAAATGGAGCTCACACTGATGTATTTTGGGAAGGCCTGATAGAAGGTAATGGGATGATGCATGGATAACTGAAAGTGATATTAGGGTATGAGCCGCCCAAGACTTGCATTATATTGTATGTTACATGCTATAATAGGTAATATGTCTCAAGAAAATGTACTACATGAAGACCAGTTAAAATTAAAGCCCGGCCAAGGGGCAGAAAACGACCAGGCCCCATTCCATTACTTTCTCTGTCTCTCATTCGCGTATACCAGAGCCTTGTATTAGAGAGTTCTGCCAATGCGGGGTCAGAAACTCGAAATGTCACTATTTCCCTATAGATTCAATGCATTCCGCAAACCTTCGGTTCAGCGCTTTTTCACGATTTGCCAATAGATGTGTATAGTATGTAGAAGACCTGGCCCCATGAAGTGAACGAAGATGATGCAGCTCTGCTTAAATGGCATCTATACATATGGATGGTGGTGTGTGTGTGTGTGTGTGTGTGTGTGTGTGTGTGTGTGTGTGTGTGTGTGTGTGTGTGTGTGTGTGTGTGTGTGTGTGTGTGTGTGTGTGTGTGTGTGTGTGTGTGTGTGTGTTT
This sequence comes from Nannobrachium achirus, assembly GCF_963921795.1. Taxonomy (NCBI): domain Eukaryota; kingdom Metazoa; phylum Chordata; class Actinopteri; order Myctophiformes; family Myctophidae; genus Nannobrachium; species Nannobrachium achirus. The sequence goes on along the minus strand of NC_137818.1, from coordinate 42,091,790 downwards.
TGACAACAAATAGTGTACATAAATATGAAATATAACATAATATGTCAAGGTCCTGCCCGTCACACCAAGGGCTTTTGTGAAGCTCATGATGAGGACCAATAACTCTGTAGCAGCGTCTAAGAAGGTAATCACAAGAGAATTGTGCAAAGAGGACCCCAATACTCTGAGACACTAGCTGGTCATTATCAAAGAGATATTACAGTAATATGATATGGAAAGTGTACTGCTTATAAACCCATCGGAATGACACTTTCAGACACTGCAAAGAATATGTTGTTGTAGGCTATACCTCATGGAAACCCGATTATGTTTAAAACAAACAAGAAAACAGTGCAACCAAGCAGAAAATGCCATATAGAAATTGGAAGACGGAGATACAAATAAATGCAGCAACAAAAGAAAGACAGCAGAGCGAGAGGAGACGGATAGAAAGACACTATGGCGATTGGCGATGTACTTTACTGTAGAGGCTGAGGATGAAATAGGGAGAGAAATAATGATGATGGAAAGAGTAGCTACGACAGAGAGAGAGAGAGAGAGAGAGAAAGAGAGAGAGACACACACACAAACACACACACACACACACACACACACACACACACACACACACATACACACACACACACACACAGAGAGAGAACGGGAGTGAGGGAGAGAGATGCGTCGAAGCGCATGACCAGCATGTTATTACCCAGTCAATTGAGGTGGTTAAACCAACACGTAGTCTATCCATCTCCGGTTCAGGGAATTTGCTCTGTCAATTGATTTTAAAGCCAACACAGGGGCTTAGGGATGATGTTCCCCCTGGTTTTAATAAGGAAGTGCAGGCTGTCAGACAGAAGGTGAGGGCTGCTGTGAACCAAGGACACGCAAAACAACATTCCTCACTGCGTTCTAAAGGAATACTTCACCTTCAAAATGACTTTTCTTTCCTATCAGTGTGCTCACCCTGGGAAGCCATGAATTCATGGAGAACTTTTTGCTCACCTTCACGGTTGAGTGAAGAATCAAAAAACGAAATACTTGATTAAGTAAAAGAAAAAAGGAGGCCAGCAAAACAGCATAACACAGGGGTCTTCAACGTTTTCAGGCCAAGGACCCCTTAGCTGAGAGAGAGATGAAGCAGAGACCCCCAGATTCCATATCGTTTCATCGTTTGACAGCACAATCATCAGTGTATTTTGGATTCATGTCAATTTGTGTTATCAGATGTAACCACTTGAACCATTAATATTTAATAAACTTACCTTTGACTCTGTACTTAGTGTGCTCTTTTTTTCCCTCTAGTCTACACCAAACCTCTTTACCGAAAATAGGCGATCTACAAGCTCACAACGCCTCGCAGCGCGAGGCGTTGTGAGCTTGTAGATCTGCTATTTTTGTCTAAAGTTCTCAGAATATGGACATAAGGGTTCAAGTGGTTAATATAAAAAAGGAGAAAAAAAACTTTCTATCTATTCTTTCGAGCCCCTGTTGAATACCCCTGGCGTAACATTAACATTTCCCAAGCTTATTTTTATTCTCTCTGGCCAGATGGTTCAAGTGCCCTATTGTCTGGGGGAAGAAGCTATTTATCAATCTACTGCCAAAGGCTGGAAGTCTAAAGATGTCACCTGGAGGAGTCAGAGAGCAGAGGAGGACTGTTGCGTGGGGCCATATGGGGCCAAATAAACAGCTGTGACATCAGTAAAAGCCAGACAGACACACACGCACGCACAGACCTTAATATCAAATGCACGGATATTCTCATCCTCATGAAATGTGCTATCTCACACATTATTCTGACAGCAATTACATGGTTTGTTGGGCAACACAATGGGGTTGGAGATGTTACAGTGAATACCAGACTCAATTGATATTCTTATTAGTAGTCTATAGTAATAGTTTAATTATATTATGCAAATACATCATATTGATTGTAAACCAAAGCCTTTGTTACTGGATTTCCATACAATACTCTGACCTTCAGGGCTGGCCCTCAAATTGAAATGATCTGTGTATTGTCTCTCTAAGATTACACTCACCCTGATAATCATTATTCATTTGAGAGATTGATGATGTGAAGAATAATCAATCTGCAAGTACACAAATGGGTTAACAGTCGGCATAGCTGAAAAGGATGAAGAAAAGGGGGAGGGTAAATGAATGAACAAACAAACAAGCAAAGAAGTTAGATAAAATGTAAACGACATACATTATTCCAAACACAACAAATATGATCGCAAACGCTGACAACCTGTAATGCACTGGAGATTAGCTCTAATGATGGAAAGTATAGAGAGAACTTTCCCAAGCCTGTTGCAGGTCACCCTCTCTAAACATAAGTGCTGACCTTCACATGGTGAGGCTGTGTGGCTTACAATGATGTTTGGAGGCTGCTTAGAACACAACTAGCAGCAGTGTTGATTTCGTTGACTAAAACTATGACGAAAAAGGTTTGTCGGCTGCGTTTTTTTTCACTGACGAAAACGAAATAAAAAATAAATAAAAACTAAGCTGTGATGACTAAAACTAAGACTAAATATACTGACAATTGCGTCAACAAAATAAAAACTAGACTAAAACGTTAGGTAGGGACTAGTGGAGAAGCGAGTCATTTTATGTTTGGTTGCTCTCAGGTTTTGCGTGCTGAAAATAGCAGATCTACAAGCTCACAATGCGTCGCATTGCGACGCGTTGTGAGCTTGTAGATCTGCTATTTTCAGCACACAACCACGTGTAAAATCAGTCATTACGATAACATCAAGGCCTGCCAAAATACATTGCAGTTGACTAAATCAACTGTAGATTTAGTCACCTAAAATCTTATATTTAGTCGACTAAAATTAGACTAAAACTAAAACTTTTCCGGTGACTAAATTATGACTAAAACTAAAATACATTTTATTCAAAAGACTATGACTAAAACTAAATCAAAATTTGTTGTCAAAAACAACACAGGCTTAGAACACAACTATAGGAGTCAAAGATAATCTGCAGCCAACAGTCTGATCATGCAGACAGCCCTTGGTCAAATAGGGACTGTGTGTGTGTGTGTGTGTGTGTGTGTGTGTGTGTGTGTGTGTGTGTGTGTGTGTGTGTGTGTGTGTGTGTGTGTGTGTGTGTGTGTGTGTGTGTGTGTGTGTGTGTGTGTGTGTGTGTGTAGGGATGGGTGGATGAGTTTACACTGAGGACAGTGAGAGTGCATAATATGTGCTTGCAGAAAGATGCAGTGTGTACAGTACAAGCTCTCGTATCATACTCACCAGAAACTCCATTTGTATTCATCATATCATAAGAGTTTGGGTAACACAAATCCAGTAATGAAAATAAGCAGCATAATGCTCTTAACCCCTTAAGCCCACAGAATACTATTTTTTGCCATGTGAAAATCTGATCTAAAAGGTCACAGCGCAATTTGATATGAAGCGCTGTGAGCTTGTTATTTTCATTATTTCCTTTAAATTAATATAAAAAAAAAAAAAAAACACTAGGCACCATCGAACCAGATGAGAAATGTCCAAAATGTACTTTCATAAGGAGTTCCACAGCGCCTTTCAGGTGGATTTAAAGTTGAAAATGTATATATGTTATAAATACCCTTTTTGGCTTTCAGAAATGCACATACCTGTACTGTACCACGTACCAAATGCACTTACCACTTTTTATCAGCTGTCCAATCACAACTGTAAACTGATGCAGAGGTGTTCTTTATTAGAGCAGATGGTCCAGCTCTCGCTTTGCTCTCCCACTACTGACCACCGAGTCAACCAGCCACCCACACACACTGAACCTCCAGCGTCCCCCCTCCTCTTCTGCCTAACAAAACAGTATATTACCACTATCATACTTAAAGGAGTAGTTCACCCCCAAAATGACTTTTTTTATATTGATTAGTCACGCCATGGAGAGTAGAGTTCAATAAAATGTTTTGGTTTTTGTCACATTCCTAAGACACAAATTTGATTCGAGTAAATTTACCGTTTCGAAACGGGTCACCATCCGGAATGAATGGGGTTAAATTTATTGTTATCACATTTTTGTCTTAGGAATGTGACAAAAACCAAAAAATATTATTGAACTCTACTCTCCATGGCGTGACTAATCAATATAAAAAAAGTCATTTTGGGGGTGAACTACTCCTTTAATATAAAATAACTTATTCGCTATATATTCACAGTGGAGCTATATTTTCTTAAAGGCAGGCCTATTCAAATATCTCAAATCGCAATTAATACGTGAGTTCTGGTGAGCTCCAGTCTGGTTGTGTCACATGGAGCCTCCTGGTGACTCAGAGCAGCAGCAGGTGGCGCGTAGCAGAGCTGACCAGCGGGGGAGGAGAGCATGGTTCGCTTCTCTTAGAAAGGTAAGAAGAATATAATTGCATAGTGACTATTTTGTATCTTTTCAATTTTTCATTTCTCTATTTTATTCAAGACATGTCCCCCCACCTGGGAGTCCAAACTGGCTTAAATTAATATATAAAAGTAGGAGGCTCCTCAATTGCAACCAAAGTAGTGTTATTGCGACCGTCAGGGAGCAGTTTACTATGAAAACCTCCACCGGCCGTCCGTCCGTCCGTCCGTCCGTCCGTCCGTCCGTCGGTCACACGTCACACGTCACACCTTTGCCCTGCTCATATCTCCGCATCAGTATGACATCACACCACATGTGTACACAAACCTTTGTGTACGTTGCTGTGGCAACAGTCTGTTGTTGCTGGTCTGTTAGTGTACGTTAGCAACCACCTTAGCAACCATGGTTTTACCCTAGCAACCAACTGTTTACCCTAGCAACCAACTGTTTACCATAGCAACCATGTTTTTTTTACCCTAGCAACCAACTGTTTACCATAGCAACCAGATACGCAGAGCAGGGATCTCCATATATGGGCATAAACAGGTGACATCACACTGATGTCAGATACTCAGAGCAGGGATTTCCCCATAATATATGGGCATAAAAGGGATTCTGTTAGGGATCTCCATATATGGGCATAAAAGGGATTCTGTTAGGGATCTCCATATGGGCATACAAGGGATTCTGTTAGGGATCTCCATATATGGGCATAAAAGGGATTCTGTTAGGGATCTCCATATATGGGCATAAAAGGGATTCTGTTAGCTGTTAGTGATCTCCATATATGGGCATAAAAGGGATTCTGTTAGGGATCTCCATATATGGGCATAAAAGGGATTCTGTTAGCTGTTAGTGATCTCCATATATGGGCATAAAAGGGATGCTGTTAGGGATCTCCATATATGGGCATAAAAGGGATTCTGTTAGGGATCTCCATATATGGGCATGAAAGGGATTATGTTAGGGATCTCCATATATGGGCATAAAAGGGATTGTATCCCAGACCCAGATCCATATATGGTCCTACCGACAGCTGCTATAAGCCAACCCTGGCGATAAGGTCTGAGTCGAAGAAATGCTTCTTTCCTGGCAAGAATTGCCCCTTTATACTGTAGGGCTCGTTTGTGTATTGTATGACATCACGCCACATCATCGGCTGAGGACTGTGTGATGTCATCATATCTCCATATATGGAGACATAAGTTGCTCATGCCCAAATATGGGCTGGTGAGGTCAGACTTAGTGTGATGCGTAGGTTATCTCCATATATGGAGATTCAACTTCAATGAGTAACCATGGCAAACTGTCAACTGCCCGTATGTCTTGATAATTGGTAAAACAAACTTTTGGCCTATTTGTGGAGATAAGCGACCAACGGTCGCTTATCTCCCGATTAGGGAGTCTTACTGGTTAAAGACAGTTCAAGCAGGGCAGGAACACAGCAGTGCTCCAGGCTTAAGTAATTCTTGAACTCTGCACACTACTTTATTAGAACAATATGTAGTTGCATTCAGCAAGTGCTCCTACTTCAATATATATTTTTATTTCTCTTTGCTATGCCTCATGTAAATAACACACACACATTTATGAATAGTCACATACTGCACAAATAAACTCCAAATGCATCGCCTTAATTGTGTAATGATATCCATTAAGCGTAATTTTTACTTAGTTCGGGCCGCTATGCGGCTTCTCTCCCAATTGGGTGGTAAACACATGGCACACCTCAGCAGCACTGATGAATCCATTACCGTCCTTGTCAAAGAAACAGAATACTTCTCTGATCTCCTCTTCGCTGTCTGTGTCTATATGAATTCATTTCATTGAACATGTCCTGCATTTCTACCTCTGTGGGGTTCTGACCCAGAGAGCGCATTACATTACCATGGTCTTTGGTGCTGATGGTGCCATCGCCATCCATGTCAATAAGAATTCCTTGAACTCTGTCAGCCATTCCGATGTAGACGTAGTCGTTGCCCGTTCACGACAAGAATCCAAAAGAAGTCAATTCTGTACTTGGGGTACGAATTCACTCAATTGAACGCTGTCATCAACTTGATATTAGAGACCCACTGGAAGGAAGGGAAATGTGAGGGGGTCAAAACACAAAATAGACTCTCTTCAAAGAATTTGGTGAAAAATGTTCTTCTGTGCAATACAAACACATACTGCCAGTGTTGGAAATTAATGAGAGTAAAGTCATGGAAAAAGTAATATTACTTTTTTTTCCAGTAACAAGTAGTAAGCCTTGCCGAGCTTGATGTACAAGTACACCCCCTGGACATGATGTACAAGTACACCCCCTGGACATGACACTAGTATGTCACACAGTACAACACTTGATGAAACTGGGTCAAGATGTATTGCGTGTTACATGTAAACTAATGTAATTTGCGTGTATTGGGAGGATTTACGGTTTCACAACCAAACCGTGGTGCTCAAAACATTCAAAACATAGACTGCGCTAAGCTGTATCCGGTAATTTGAAAACAAACGCACATACATGATACATCATGTACCGGTACATGCATGTTCCAGGTTTCCGTATTCGCTCTAGACCCAGACCGGGTGGGTCTACCACAGTATCAAAGGCAAGACCACCACAGCTTGCACAAAAACTAATTTCACCTATTGACTTTTTGACTATTGACTGTAATGTGACAGTAATCAGTGGAGGTAGAGACCAATACTCACAGCATGAGCAGAAGTGTCCACGGATCTATACAGTAAGTAAAGACAAGGAATGCTTCATCACGTTTCTATCAATGTCATTCAGTGTCTGGCACTTACCCCTTTTCTGCTGGCAGCTAGTAAAGTCAGAGGTCAACCAGGGTCAACATCTCCGTGACCTTCTAGTCTAGTGGATGGATGTCAGGAGTTTGGCCCTTGGCGAACTGACGCCAGTCCCAGCTAACAGACCAGCAGTTACTGTTGTCTCTTAAAGTAATGGTTCTCAACCTGTGGGTCGGGACTCCCAAAGGGGTCCCCAAATAATTTTGGGGGGTCCCCAGATGTTTAGCTAAATGTTGGCATTGTTTTCTCACTCAACAGTAAACAGACCAACATACCGTATAAGTATATAAAGGGTATCTGAACATTTCTAAAGTGACAATTTAAGGACTTTAAAGACCTTTTTAGTACCTCTGGTCAAACATTGGTCAAATTGTCAAATATTAGTGGCAGAAATTGTGAGATCTACATGCTCACAACCGCCTCGCACTGCGAGGCATTGTGAGCATGTAGATCGTCTATTTTCAAAATGGAATAGATCGAGTCAAACTAAATGTAATGCCAACTCCTACAATTCCAAGTGCTTGTGCAGGGTGGGGGGGCCCCCAGTTCAAATATGATTATTTTGGGGGTCGTGCCCTGAAAAGGTTGAGAACCACTGTCTTAAAGAACACGCTGGTCATTCCTTGTTTATGTAAACTGAGATTATACTCCTTACAGTATGTTCATATTAACACAGCTGAAATCCATCACGTCCAATGCATATGACTCCATTCAAATGTATAAAAACTGAGATCATTAAAGCTTTTGATACTAACGCCAGACGTGTGTGTATGTGTGTGTGTGTGTGTGTGTGTGTGTGCGTGCGTGCGTGCGTGCGTGCGTGCGTGCGTGCGTGCGTGCGTGCGTGCGTGTGTGCGTGCGTGCGTGCCAGCATGTAACCAAGCTTTCTGTGCATGTGACCTGTATACTAAATGGATTACCCAGTTGATAAGGGAAATTGCCACAAATGGAACTGGAGTGCCAAAAAGCAAATTGAATTGTGATGGAAATGGGGGCTCTTAACAACGGAGGCATGAAAGGTAATTTTACTTGCTCATTCAGTTTTACATTTTCAACAATGCTGGTGCCGTGCCAAGAGCCACAAGCACTGCACTGGATCTCCTTAAGCTTATGTGAAATTCCATTAAGATCAATAAGCTCATAACTTATGGAACAGGATTTGCGTTTCAATGAAAAGGTGAGAGCAGAAACTCTGCTAAACGCTAGACGTTTGCACCCACATGCATTTTTAATTTGTTTCAATTATCGGCTTAGACAGCAATTCTTTGTGGCTTTGCTCATCTTGGGGTGGGGGGAGGGGGTCTTCCTTTTCCAAAGTTGTCAGGGAATGTATTTATTTCCTTGACTTAGTGTACACTTTATTTAGAGGACACCTTTGTGTTCTCCAACATCATAGCTGTTTGGAGATCTCATTACTTTCCTTCAACCAGTTTGTGAAACCCTTTCAACCTGCCCTTGGGCATGTCGATATATAGGCCAAAAGTAGTCTTTTCATGGATCTCCTTTTAGTAGACCTGAACTGTACCGTCATGAAACTGTACCTTTTCCTATGCAAACTTCTAATAAAGTCTTCAATCAATCAATCAATCAATCAATCAATGTGTTGCATTAAAAAATAAGCTACAGTAGAATCGAACCCACTAAATACAGAAATAAATGTGTAAACACATTTTTTATCATATAGGTATGTGTGAATACTTCACGCTCTGAGGTGAATGTCATGAAAAGAAAAGTATAACTATAAAAGAGAGAGAGGGGGGGGGGGTAGAGAGGTGGAGGTATAGTAGAGTGAGAGAGAGAGATCCCTGGCATTGGGGATATTGTTTCAAACATTACTTCTGCCTTTAAAGCACTGACAGCTTCACACAGTGCAATCAGACAGCTACAGGGATATTTGACATGTCGAATAAGCCCCAATGTCAAGTCCCATTGGAATCAGTATGGATTTGACCTTTCTACCTAATTGCACTGTGAAGATTGTCGAGGGAGAACCAACTAGCATGTGCACGGCTTTCTCGGCAGTGTCACTGCACTCGTTGCCATTTTTGCATCAAGATCGATACTCGACATAATGGCGCTATTGTAAGGACGTCACAGACTGCTCTGCAGTTCATGGCAGTGAGCACGGCTCTAAACACGGTGCACGATGTCCACTCAAAATGTCTATTTTCCTTGATTAGCCTTTATTTAACCCTGACATCAGTCAGTGTTTGGATTTGCTTTGTTGAAATGGAGATGTGAGGCCAGTAGTGGCTGTCTCGCCACCACACACACTCTTGGCTGCCTTCCCAACACAATCTAAAAGTCGCCAGCTGCTCAGCCTTCATCACATTAGTTAAAAAGAGGAGAGAAGTGATGAGGATCACAGACAAAAAAAATAATAATAATCATCATGTTGACACTTTCAATCTTCCCCAGAATTGCATAGAAGTGATTTCCCAGGGTATTTTGTTTCCTCAGAATCTGCCCGGTGGCGTCGGTCATTTCTCTCATTACGCGCTCACTTTTAAGTCGTACGCGATTCATCATTGCAGTGATGCATATAACCAGGGACGTGCTGGCCATTGGGAAAAGCGTGACAACTCCCGAACGGCCGGTTCATTCCCGGCCGGTCCAGGCGGGCCATTAGGAAAAAAATTAAAATAAAATGTCGGCCTTCGTTCCATTTTGGGGGCTGGACGGCCAACAAAGTAAACCGTCACTGTCGGACACAAACCTTGTATCTTCAAGTTTCAAATGTATACATTTCTTTGCAAAGCAAAGCCCTGCTTCATCATACAAGGCTGTTGCACAAAAGTAGTGAAAACAGCAGATCTACAAGCACACAACGCCTCGCGGTGCGAGGCGTTGTGTGCTTGTAGATTGGCTGTTTTCACTAGTTTAAATCATTTTTAAAATGATAAAAACAAAACAAACGGTTTTGGACATACAAGGTTTCCACCCGACAACGACAAAATATAACTCATGTACAGTAATTGGCCCACTGGCTTGTCACTTGTCATGATCTGAAATGGCAGCAATCTTTGAGTAGCAGCAGCGCTATAGAGAGAGATCTCTCTCTATAGCGCACAATGAGGGCCTCTCCAACTCTTTTTCCCGGGCTGAATCAGGGGCCCAGAACGTCCCTGCATATAACAAAGTGGCCCGCTAAGCTACAGTATATCTGTGGGAAGGCTGTGGTGGTGGAAGGCATGAGTGAAAGCAGAAAGCATTAATCATGCTGGTTAGTGGCTCATATCAGTCCTTCTGTGTGCTTTGCAACATTCATCAACCCCCATTTCAGAGTCCTCACCTACAAACACATTAAATCCATCAGTGGGTAGCAAAGATACTCAGACAGACAGACAGATGGTCTGCCAGCCAGGGAGAGTTGATTGCGAAGTCAGTTGCATGAGCTCCTAGTCAAGTAGACTAGTGGTTTTCAACCTTTTTCTTTCTTCTTTTTTAAAGATTTGTTTTTGGGCTTTCATGCCTTTATTGGATAGGACAGTAGAGTAGACTGACAGGAAATGGGGGGAGAGACGGGGAGTGGCATGCGGCAAAGGTCATCCAGATTGGGAATCGAACCGGCGACGCCATCAGACATCAATGCCTGTGTGGCAATGTGTATTTGCCATGTGGTATGCGCCTGGACCACCAGTAGGCCAGCGTGCGCCACAGTTAGCTTTTTCATTAAAGGAGCTATAGTCAACTTTTTGTCAGGCTGACACTTTGTTTACATTCTAGTCTATTCTTTGATAGTGTTAGACTAGGATGTAAACAAAGTGTCAGCCCGACATTGGCCAAAATGATTATTTTATCATTATTTTACACTTTTTGTGGTATTTTTTTAATATAAACACATATATGAAGCTTAGTTTTTATACAATATTTTCGAAACATAAATTTTATTTTAGCATCCGTTTTTCAAGAAAAAGTTGACTATAGCTCCTTTAAGGTACGTTTTATATTCGGCATTTGAGCCACAGACCTGCCACAGACTTGGAGGCTAACCTATCCAGTGAAAAAATGACTACCTAGGTAATCAATAAAGTCAACCAAAGAATTTGTTTCTTGCAAAGGGTTGCCCCGCTGATCAATATTAAATCTCCACTAATCATCATCAACGTAGATTTAACACTAAACAAGGCTCTATTCGTTCTCCTGCTATACCACCAACATGTGGACCGCCCTTCCGCAAGCCTTAAAGGAGAGCAAATCCCTAGCCTCCTTCAAAATTGGTATGAAAAGTCACCTTCAGGCGGCTACTACTCGTGACTTGTAAATAGACTAAGCCCCCACGTTCCCACCCCCTTTTTTTCTGCCATTGTATTTGATGTTATGCTTTTTCTGCTTTTGAAATTGATGTTATCCTAGATAAAGTACTATGTTCTATCTGTCTGTCTTTCAATGTTATATGAGATACATAAAGTGTGGTTCCTGTGGAAATAAGCCTTGGCTTTCTAGGATCTCCTTTTATTGGACCTTGTATCAGTGATTTGTGCTGTCATGAAACAGTACTTTTTTCTAATGCAAACTTCTAATAAATTCTTCAATCAATCAAAAACCAGCATCTGATGAGATTCAGCCTCTCAGGCCAAAAACCCCCAAAGAATATTTTATCCAGGCAGCCACATCATTGGGTGTGTTTACGATAATAATTATGTAGACTTGACTATTAGAGTAATCACATGATCAAAATCCATCTGCACCCAAAAGTCTAAACAATGTCATCATATGATAACTTGTACTGTAATAATCAGATTTCTTTTTTGCATGTGGCACTAAGGAGCCATATATGCTACATACAAATCCACATTAAAGTGGAGATCCTTAATCAAATGAAGAGAGTTGTGTACCATGTTTACGTGCTACAATGGCATCAGATCACAAAAACTGTGTCCAGAAGAATCAGCCACAAGACAACCAACAAGGAGAGCAATTCTTCCATCCACTGAAGAGTAAATGAGAACAAAGGGTACGTAGGTCAAGGAGCTTGTAAGACTATGAATCTAGACATTACGGTCATACCTAAGTGACTGGCTATTTCGGCAAAGAGGTTTGGTGTAGAGGGGGAAAAGAGCAGACTAAGTACAGAGTGAAAGGTCAAGTTTTTTAAGTATTGACGGTATTGAAGTGGTAAAATATCTGAAAACACAATTTTACATGAATCCAAAATACACTGACAATTGTGCTGTCAAACAATGAAACTATATGCATATCTCTCTCTCTCTCTCTCTCAACTAAGGGGTCCTTGGCCTGAAAACTTTATACATTACGGTCATATCTAAGTGACTATGAGCTAGATGTTAAGGTTGTATCTACAGTAAGTGTTAATGTACCTGTCACACATATGAATATACTTTTGGTGATGGGTAATTCCGTTATGCGGGCTCACTATCTGCTGGCTGCTTCTAAACCTATAACCGCTGATAACAATCAGTAGTGAACTTGCAGATGATCTCATGCAGGGGTTTAGCTGAATGCCAACACAGAGAGATATGTGTAACATTTGCGAGGATAAGTGGCACTTCGATAGCCCTTTATCAAACTTAAGTGCATACCTTGTGTGCTTGTGAGGGAAAGCACATTAACGCTATCTAATCTCAGCAGAAATACTGTGAAAAGGACCCAGTGCTAAATTAACAGGGGAAGAAGAAGACATTGAAAGTTCAGAAACAATGAGACAAATCCCAGTGAGTTCATTATGTGATGGGGAGACAGCCATTCAAGCGGGATATCTAAAAAGAGCAGGGTGAGGGTGGTTCACCGAGCTGAGAGAGGTGATGGAAATGGGGATAGAGAGACAGGGAGAGAGAGAGAGAGCAGGGGTGTCACAAGGGGGGGGGAAGTGGGACTGAGTTACTAGGGCCCAAGGTGGAGGGGCCTTAATTATTTGATACTTTAGCTATTAAAAAAATAGCAGATATACAAGCTCACAGCGTGGCACCGAGTGCCGCGCTACAAGCTTGTAGATCTGCTATTTTTGAAAAGTCTTGAAAATTTGTGGAAATCTTTGAATATATGTATTTTTTAAAGCTATACTCTGTAAGTTGCTAAACTAGTGGTGAAAAACTAGTGGCGAAAAACGGACGAAAAAAGCAATACCGCGGTATTGCTTTTTTCGTCCGTTTTTCGCCCGGAGTCGCCGCGGACCACCGGAGCGGGGCCGCAATTTTGCTTCTGGGGGGGTCCCTGGAAATAAATATTTTGAGATGGCGGTCCGTGGCCAAATGCATATCATTTTGGGGGTCCTTCACATGAAAAGGTTTGAGCACCACTGACCTAGAAACATTGGTTTTTCAAAAAACCTTAGAAAGATTTGAAATATTCAAAGACTTATATTCAAAGACTGAGTGCTGCGCTGTGAGCTGCTATTTTTCGATCTGCTATTTTTCGATCTGCTATTTTTCGATCTGCTATTTTTCGATCTGCTATTTTTCGATCTGCTATTTTTCGATCTGCTATTTTTCGATCTGCTATTGTTCAATAGTTAAAGCACAAAATAATCCAGCGAATCCTTCTTTTTACCCAGGGCCCAGAATGTGGTGTGACACCCCTGAGAGAGAGACAGGTAGACATGTGAGCCAATGAGACTGACAGGGCAGGTAGATCAACAGAGACAGATTATGTGATTAGGGACAATAACGCAATCAAGGACGGTCGAGATGAGTGAAAACAGGCACTCTTAACTGCAGCGAGTGGAGCAGAATGAAAAGATGGATGGACGGACACATGAACAGGCAGCAGGAGAGCCAGGTAGCAGTGGTCTATCCATCAATTCTATGGGCCCATTCATGCCAAGTCTTGTTCAACCCTTGGACATAAAATGTCTGATTGACCTTCTCTGAGGCAATCTGTTACACATTCATACAGCGCTAATGAGACAGTGATTGGGCGTGATAGATCGCCCTTTGGAGAAGCTTGAGGCAATACCACAAACGCAGATAGCGCACCGATTATGTTTATGAAATGGTTGATCTGAGCGTCACGTAATCCACAGTGAGACACTCAGTAACACGTCAAGATTCTTTGTTACATCTCGTTATAAAGTATAAAGTATGAGACAGTAGAATTCTTGGCATTTGGCTCCTCGACAAAGAAAATGGTAAAAGAAGAAAGCAATGAAATAACAATTGAAATAAATATTACTAGTAAGACGCCTCAGGGCGACATGCGACCGCGAGGTCGCGCCAATTCTGCCAGTGATGTATATCGGACCAGTTACCCATATATGGAGACCCCTGCATGATAGTCAACAATGTCATGTCAGAATCAGATATGCGCTTAATATTGATGACATCGATATATGGGCATAAAACGGACAAGGACGTAATTAATTTGCAAGTGTGACTCGTGATGACATCAGCGATCTCCATGTATGGGCATAAAAGGGACATCAAGCCAGAGCGTGATGTCAGTGGCAAACCCATTCTGTTAAGAGTGGTTCCTCTGACATCACAGTGACATCAGAGCATGATGTCAAAGCGACAAACCCATAGAACCACAGACAAACCCATAGAACCACAGACAAACCCATAGAACCACAGACAAACCCATAGAACCACAGTGTCAGGCGTGACGTACAGACAGACAGAGATACGCGGACAAGATGTGCCAGATTTCATTGTAAACTTGTGACCTACATTCCTAAGACAAAAATGTGATCATAGTAAATGTACTCCCATCGATTCTGGATGGGGACCCATCCAGAAACAATGGGGGTACATTTATTGTAAGATTTATTTCTAAGATAATAACTTAGATAAGATAATAAAAGCTGAGACAATAACAGATAGCCTTTACACAAGGTGCAGTAATACAAAAGCATACCACTCAATTTATTGTTTATTGTTGTTAGGTGTAATTAGGCCTGTTGTAACCTTTACGTTGTTATACCCTTCAATCCAGGACAGCATCGTTAACGTTAGCAACACTTTAGTTGTTGCTATGTATACTGTATAATATACAGTAGTAACATTTCTCTTTATTTTTTTCTTGAATATAAATGAAACTAGGGTTAGGACATAGAAGGCTTTTTCGGGCCTCAGGTCTAAATGGGTTCTTTCAAACGAATGAAAATTTACTTATTCCGCTGCATTAGCTTGCAAGTCAAATTATAAGAAAGCATTTTAAGTACACAACAGTATTGTCTTCTTAGTAGCCTATTCATACTAATGTACTGGGAAGGATTAACCAGTACAAAGCGTAGAAATGTAATTAAGACTTTTAATTACCGGGCAGTCTCTCTCTTAGGAAATAAACAACAAATAACTTAAGAACTAATGTGCTGCGAGTATAGTGCATTCAAAATAATGGGGTGCTTATCTTAGTGCCCCAGCTGAAGGCATGCAGTAATTAATTACCACCCATTTCCATGATGATTCAAACAAGTGTGTGTGTGTGTGTGTGCGTGCGTGTGTGCGTGTGTGTGCGCGTGCGTGCGTGCGTGTGTGCGTGCGTGCGTGCGTGTGTGCGTGCGTGTAGTATTCGTGCATGTGAGCTAAATGGTATGGAAAGAAAGACATACTGTAAAGTGTAAACAAAGAACATAATGTGAAAAGACTTAATGGAGACAATTATGACAAGTAAAACGGGGTCAGACAGGGAGAGTAAATGGAAAACAGACAATGTGGACAGAGAAACTGAGAGACAGCGATGGGGAGAGGGTGCGATAAAAGGAAAAGTTGAGGATAGCACTTAATCTCCCAGTTTAATGGAGGTTGTTGAGGTTTTGAGGTCATTTTAGGGTGGACGACAGGCAAGACAGAGCATCAATCTAACTGTCTGGAATATACCTCCTCCTTGGCTCAGAGCCTAGATACTGTAGATGCCATAACTACATATCCAAAGAATTACTATTATTTTTATTTTAAGACTGATTTGTACTTGTTTTGTTAGTTTTTTTGCTTTCAGAAGGAAAGAGTGTAGAGAAAGAAAGGGTACAGATTACAGAAGGGGTAAGACATGCAACACATTTCTACGGCCGGAACCGAACCGGGAGTCTTTTAAGGACACATTATCTGGCCTACTAGTCTGGTACTACCAGCCAGTCTGTAAGTTCACATTGGTCCTCACTAATGCTCATAAGTGTGTGCCGCTGTGGGGCGGCATAGCTCAGGGGTAGAGAAACCGTTATTAGAGCACGAAGGGTTCCCGAAGGATTCCCAGTTCGAACCCGGGCTCCCCCTGAGTTAATGTCAAAGGGTCCTTGGGCAAGACTCTGAACCCCACATTGCTCCTGGTGAGCTGGTTGGTGCCTTGCATGGTTTCCTCTGCCACCGGTGTATGAATGTGTGCGTGAATGGGTGAATGTAATGCACAATCTCTGTAAAGCGCTTTGGATAAAAGCGCTATATAAATGCACCATTTACCATTTACCATTTAGCTACTGGACGTACTGGCAAAACACTATCGTTCTCGCTCAGAGATTTCTTTGCCAGCAAAGTGAACCTGCTTTTTGTAAACTTTTGCACAAACGTAAAAGTGATGTTTTTGGTCATTCTTCACACACTGTCACTGTTGTCATGCTTCACATGACATCAGAATGGTAAGATGGGATTCAGTTCCCAGTGGATTCCTCGCGACTCACGTCAGTGCAATCACACTTGCAATTTCCCAGAACACCTTTCTATTTATAATATGGTACCATTTTTGTCTACTCGGCCTGTGTCCTAGAGGAGGCTTGTGGACAGAAACCAATTTAATTTCAAACAAGATTCCACTATTTATCATTGTGAGAACTAGACTGCACTCTGTCGAGGTGCCAAATTGCTTCCTGTGAAAATGGGTGAAGTGGTCCTTTGAGTAGAGAATCAAAGTAGCAGGTGAAAGTGAATGAACTCCTGTGGAAACTGATTCATTCTATACAGTACCTGGTCTGCAACAGCATTTAGGTCAGTAGTCTATATGAAGTCTAAAGTGATGTCCTCTAAATTAGTAGTCTACTGATAGAGCTATGTTCCATTTGGAATACCTAATCTCTTCCCTCTACCATTTGCCCTTGCTCAGATACACAGAGAGGGCCTTACCATAGTAATATAGCAAACACTGGGTCGGGACCCATGTGTCGGTCGCGGACACATTTTTATGGGTTCCTTCATTTTTTGTTTCCTACATTCTGTTTTAATGATTATTATTTGAAAACAATTTTTAAAAAAGCATTCCCAAAAGGACAAGATTTTTATATTAATTTCAATGATTTTTTCCAAGTAAGTTTGTGAAAAAAAAAAAAAAAAAGAAATGGTAGGTTTGTGTGGAGATTTGAAGGAGGAAAAGAATATAATATAGACTAGCAAGCAGACTGTGTACAACCCACTTCCACTTGTGATTTTCTCAAGTGAGTTGGCAACTCTGTTCATTGCTCTGATTGGGTGAACTTGTGCTAGTCACTATACTAGACAGATGGTTCATCAGATTTGATATATATTTTTTAAATGTTCTTTGGTGTCACTCCTATTCCAGTTTTAAAATGGAGACTGCGCAGGTTCTGTGCTCAGCAAATCATATGGTTGTGCCAGGTAACAGGTTACCCTTATAGGCTTTGTTCTTTATGTTGTGAAGCTATAAGATCAAGCACAAATGTTATACCGGCCCACAAAGCATACACTCAGCGGCACTTTCATCTCACATAGAAGCTCTATTTAAAGATACACCAGATGACTCCTTGCCTGCCTGCCTGCTTCCCTGCCCTGAATAAACCATTTAATGGCCTTGGCTGTGATGTGGGAAAAGACTTCTAACTTCTCCTTTACCCTGAAATTGTTAGTACATAACCTTTTACGTAACCCAGTGGTTCTCAAACTTTGCCTTCAGTACCCCCTTTTCCTCGCAACATTTTGATTTGAAAATATTGACATCAAAAATTCAGTTTGTATGTCAATTATGTCGAAAATAAAATTCAGTCTATTCAGTAACAGTTGTGCTAGTCAAAACTCGTTCACATACATTTGTCAATGTTTTATCATTAAACACAACAGTAAAATAAAATAAAGAAATGTTTCCATTTTCAATTTTCCCTCAAGTACCCCCTGTAGTACCTCTGCGTACCCCCAGGGTTACACGTACCCCCATTTGAGAATCACTGACGTAACCATTCACACACAAGAGAAAAAACACACCCAGTGTGAAGAAAGCGGTGCCTTTTATGAGCTCATTAAACGTCCCACGAAGCTTGGCCAATGCCCAGCTTTACGGGACAGACATACGGACGGACGGACGGACGGACGGACATACGGACGGACGGACATACATACACACAAAGCCAGATGTAGGAGCGGTTAGCATCGCTCAAAAACAGGTTGCCCATCCTGTACTATAACACAATCACATGATATATTAACCTATCAGAAGGTGTTTTATTACTCATAGTCATATAGTGTACTGTAGCTAGCACATCTATCAAGCGGTTTAAAAAGATTTAGAAAACAATAAAGAAATGTAAACAGCACGTGGTACAGTCAGACATTAAGGCTAAAAGGATAACACAAAAACTTGTTTCAACATGAACAAAATATGCACAAAAATAAATAAATAAATCACTAAGGGAGAAGAAGGAAAAACGGCTGCAGTGAATGATAATGAAAAGATCAAAGCCATTGGGGGTGGTGTTCAGAAAGAAGAGGAAAGATGAGGAGGAATTTAAGGACAAAAGTATAGAGGTTTATGTTTTTATGGACATTTTTATTATAGACAACTATCTGTCGTCCTCCATAGGAGGAGACCTCGGGCACACACAGTAGTTGCTCTGACAGATTCGTCCATGCCTTACACCTTATATCCCTAAATCCCCATATACAGTACATCGATACGTTGTGAGCTTGTAGATCAGCAATTTGAAATATTTAAAAAGGTTTTCCAAAATGGTAAAAAATGGCAAAAGGGTTTAGGGATAAGGGGTAAAGCATGCATGGAGGGCCCATAAAGTCCTCAGAGACAGTCATCACCTCAGAGTTAGACCCTACCCACTCCAAGGTAACTTCAGCCCAGCAGCACAGAACGTTTAAGTCCGGCCTTTCTGACCACACTCCGAAGCATGCAGGGGCACGACTGTCCAGCTTTCCACAAAGTTTCCTCTTGGAGGCTAGGAAGCTAGGATCCGAGCCACATGCCAGGGGGACCTTTACGTCATTTTAGCTCTCTCACATACTGGTCATCATTGTTCAACACTCTCTCACACACACACGCACGCACGCACGCACGCACGCACACACGCACGCACGCACGCACGCACGCACACACACACACACACACACACACACACACACACACACACACACACACACACACACACACACACACAGTTAATGGAATTTTAAGTGGCAGTCAGGACTAAGTATGCACACGCTTGACTATCATTTGTTGGATTATATACATTTGTGGCTCTTGAGACCACATGAGAGAAACTCTCAAATTGAAACAGAAAAAGAGAGGTGGGCAGGGTGAGATCGAATGAGAAATGTAGGCTGGATACAGTAACCTTAAACCCAGTCCACTTTACTGTGACTCACCATTTTTCTATGGAAACAACTTCAAAGCTGTAGTCTAATTGAAGAAAATGGTTGAAGACCTATACGGACTCTAAATTGCCCCCCCTCGAGAAACACTTAAGAGAAAATAGAGTGCGGAGGCTGTGCCATGACAGATATCATCATGAAAGGACTTATCCTGAGGAGGGGGAGGGGGGAGCTGCAATGGCTTTACAAATTAAATCAGCCTCCCACGTTTTCATCACCCAAAAAACCTCCATCAGTTGTTTGTATTTGTATTAACAAGGAAATTTTAACAGATATTGTGGCCCTGAAATGTGCAATACTGAATATTAAACACACGTGTGTTAGCCAACGGTCTAAGCAACGAAAGAAAACCAACACTATAGAAGAAGTGTAGTGTTTGTTTTGAGCACTTAAGAACCACCACAGCTGAAAAGGAAAAGCAGCAAATAGAGAATCCAATCAAGGCCAAGACTAGTCAGTAAATATCAATGCCCTTTCAGAATAGAAAGGTTTTCAAACAGATACAATTTATATTCACAGCACAGCATTCACCTGTGTGTGTGTGTGTGTGTGTGTGTGTGTGTGTGTGTGTGTGTGAGTGTGTGTGTGTGTGTGTGTGTGTGTGTGTGTGTGTGTGTGTGTGTGTGTGTGTGTGTGTGTGTGTGTGTGTGTGTGTGTGTGTGTGTGTGTGTGTGTGTGTCTGATGGACAGCCCCAGTAAATCTGAAGGAAGATAAGATAATGGTGAATAGTCTACCAATGATTAGGATCAGATAGCTTTCTACTACACACCAGGTTTGACTGTGCCAATGTCATGGGAGAGGTACGTAACGTACATCTTGGCAGAATGGCGGAATCTAAAAAAAGACAGACATCTAAAAGAAGCTCTTGGGTTGTCCGTGATTGGCATAACTTTCTTACTTTGAAGTAATTCATTTTTTTCAATTTCTATATGCCTTCATTCTGTTAATCTTTTGTAGATGTAATCAACAATTTATTCATCAATGAATCACTTGCGAATTCAGAATCATTATGGAAATGGATTGCTTTTTATGACACCACCTACAGGTAGCATATGGCACCCTTCAATTTGTCTCGCAAGGGATTTGCATAATATGAATTGGTGTACAGTGTTATCGTCATCAATATGAAAGGTAACGTCAGATTCCAGGCAGCTGCGATATTTGATTTTCAAAAAATATGCGCAGAGAGCTTATTGTTGTACAGCATTATCATTCACATGGCACCTGCAAATCACAGATTGTGCAAGGCCATTTTGTTAGCTTTCCCCTCAGTCTACAGTAATTACTGCAGAGCCAAGAGGTTGTTTCGGTCTAAGATGAGGGCTTCATCTGTGGATATTTGACATCTGGTTGGTAGCTCTTCAGACATTCATGATTCTTCTGTTCTCTATGCAGCTCATCAATAGCCTGGCACATCTCGTCATCACAAGTGTGCTTCCTTTCCGGGAGAGTCAGGCTGTTGCCAGGCTAGCTCATCAAGGCACAAGGATCAGCTTCTGTATGAAACATCTGTGCTTTGAGATAGATTGACTGCACCGCACCCCACACACACCCTGTCACAATTTTCCCATAGATTTGTTACAAATAGCACAGAATAGCCGGAACAGTGCTTTTCCAAAGACGTCTTGCCATTCAAATCTTGTGACAAGGCAAAGAGATTCATGGTCCAGGCTAATTGAAGTGGAGGGACAGGGGTGGAAGGACCTCAACGAGAGACAATAATGTTGTTACAGAAGATTGTCTGGCATTTCAAAAGGAACCAACCAAAAATGTACGCTCTTGCAGAGGTTTTTGGCACATTCCCAGATGATGTCATTGGTTTCTGTGTGTCTCTCTAGCTGCGTTTCCTTTTTCGAAAATAGGAAGTGAATCATCATTAAGTTGAAAAAAGAAAATAAGCATTTTGCCTGTTTCCATTCACTGATACAATGCAATTTTTGGGAGATAGTTCGTGAAATAAGCAGTCGGTATTTTTCCAGTCAAGTGAGACACATTATTGGACATGCATTTTACTTTTTATACAAAAATATTATACACAGACAGACTCACAGGTTTGTAGCCTAGGCTATTGGTCTGCAAGTTAGAGGGTAGCCCACTAGCACGGGTCCAACAAATGGGAGCCGAGGATATCTGGACCGAACGTATGGCACCGAGAGTGGATCGGTCTGAAACTGAGCCGAATTATATCGGATCCGATCATAAAATGGACCCAATCTGGCTGGGACTTTAGACCTGTTGCCTACTGTGTCCGATGCTTATTTTCACCATTACTTTGAGTGAGACTGGTCATCTTCTCTCTCTACTCCAGCGCTGAGCACACCTCCCCTGCCTCTCTGAGAACAGCGGAGGGCTGCGGTGTGTGTGTGCGTGGCTCGCGCTCACCACTCACTGCGCTGTGTGTTTCAGACACTCTCCTCAACCAGAACAGAGTAGGCTGACCTGTTTCCATTGCACTGATCCGCATTTCGTTTTTTAGTTTTTTTCGATAAAGCCCCAAAATTCACCTCCTCCAAGCGCAAAAATGTTTTTGTGAAAAATGAAAGTTGTTTTAGAAATTTGAAGTGTTTCCATAAAAAGATTTATGCGGAAAAGCCTTAATGTGCAAAGACAGCGTTATAGAAACACCACTTCTGTCTTTGGTGCTATAATCCCATTAAAGGGGTTTTGTATTGTAAGGGCGAGGTGGCTTCTCGCCCTTAGGGCATCTTACTGGTATTCGTTTGCTGAAATGCGGATCCCATGCTGTCCTTTCCTCTGTAGCTACAGTACAGTACATTAGTCACGGTGGTCCTGGAAATTAAAACGTTTGAGGCAGTGTAATTGTATAACAGAAGTGTAGTCCACTTATACCAGCTCTGACAGTGTGATAAATCAGTTCCAAATGCGGTTCCGGATCCCAACCCTAGTGGGAGCTGAGCAGGCGTGCATGCGTCACCTGTGTGTGCGTACGTGAGTGTGTGTGTGCGTCTGTGCAAGTGTGTACGTGCACGTGTGTGTGGGATGGGTTCTTGTTCTGTGCAAACTGTCCGACAGAATTGATGAATTTTTAATGGAGAAGGTACTGGGTACTGGGCCTTCCATTATTCCCATACAGTATCTAAGAAAGCATTACAGTATCTGAGCTCTCTGTCTTCACTGACCCTGTTTCTATCCTGTCAGGTGTACAATTGACAATACGTCCCCCAATGTGTATACAAACTATACATAGTACATTTAAGCTCCTATCTGGGGCAGAGTGATTGGCAGAGTGGGGCAGGTCAGCCAGGGGGTAGTTAGGGGTAGTTAGGGGAACCCTACTGTATAACATCTCATTCTCTTCTTCTCCCGTGAGCAGCATGTTTGGGTTCTTGCCTTTGTTTTCAATTAAAACACTCACACGCACGCACGCACGCACGCACGCACACACACACACACACACACACACCAAACTCCACTCATCCATTACCTGGTAAACCATCCCGGTCGTGTGTTTGGCCCCAAGCACTGGCATTTTTCAGAAATGAAATACCCAATCAGTGTCTGTCAATCACAGGGCTCTGAGCGCAAGCGCTGATTGGCTCTTCCACTTTTAGGCATAAGGCTGACCAGGCTGCTCATCCATGCATTGCAGACACTACTGATACTTAACATTTATTCACAAGTCGTTGTTGGTTAATTCCAGTTTACTTTATGGCATTTTATTTTTTGCATTTTGCTTATATGTGGACCCCCTCCTTTGTCACATCACATACACTCAGTTGGTGTCAATATGTATAAGAATGTCAACATTAAAAAATAGCTGATATACAAAGCACATAATGTCGCTATCGGGCAGCAAAAATAGCAATGTACAAACTCACAGTAAGTCATCATACAACGCATTGAGCTTGTAAATTGGCTATTTTTGCAACTTTTGTGTGTCACTGTAGTATGATGAAGTAGGGCACTAATTTATGACCAAATTATTTTTTGTATCGCAATGCCCTTAAAACAAGGCTCCACATAGCCCAAAACAAACTAATTAGGGTACTGCTTAACCTTTCTTATCAGACTCACCTCACCACTACTCACCGGTTAAGCGTGGGGTGGCTCAGAGAAGATGACAGTGTACAGCATCTTGCAATGGGCCTGGTGTACAAGATACACTACACCACTAAGATAGCCTACCCATGTAATTGACAAAATACTTTAAAAACATCAAGGATGTCCACAACACCAGAGGCAGCCCTAACTCAAACAAAGGGTCAAACTCTTTCTCCTGCTATACCACGGAAATGTGGAACGCCTTACCGAAGGCCTTAAAGGAGTGCCAGAACCCCCCGAAAAACCACTTACAGGCAGAAGTCGCACGAAACTGGTAATAATAAACCTAGCCTAACCTCCCCCTCCCCCTGACCCTTCTATTTGTAAATACTTTTTTTTCACAGTTTTTTTTTTTTTTGCTGAAGATATCTTCTGCATAGTACTGTGTTCTGTCATTCAATGTTATATGAGTTAAAGATAAGGATCTCAACGGAAATAAGCTTTGCCTTACCTGAGTTTCCTTTTAGTTGACTGTGTATCAGTGAACTGTACTGTTATGAAACTGTACCTTTTCCTATGCAATACCTCAATCGATCAATCAATCACAACATATTTTACCTATAATATATGACATGTCCAAACTCCAAAATAGGGACATCACTGTGTTAAAGTGGTAGTATAAATGGAGAAGCATGCACACTTGCACAGACATCAACACAGAGGTATATGAGATAGAAACACATCTCCACCATCTGCATCTCAAAAACTCTGTACACAGTCAAATTGGATTTCACTGCGTAGCATCCCCTAAACCATATGTCACACACTTGAATCCTTGTACTGAGGGGTACATATTTGGACAAGCTTACACCATATGACACCCTCGATGTGTGTCAACAACACAGCTAGTTCATCTGGCTGCATGCCTGAACTGACATTCAAAAAGGTCACACACGCTGATATGAGAGCGTCACACGTAATCATTAATAATTCTTGCATGCAACGTGAACTGCAAAGCACAAATTTTATGCTTTCCAGTCAACATCAGTTAATGCTGACACCTGTTTGATTTGCGGCCACATATCTCACAGTTAACTGTAATGTCTTCCACGTGCTCCCTGCTGTTTTATAGCCCGAAGTGGCAGACTGATAGAGACATGAAGTATTATTGGTCTCTGGGTCTCTCCATTATGCGCCATCCACTATGCTGTAAGCGGGACGTAATCCTGATTTACTGCACATCTTGAGTTGACGGGACGTGAAGAGTTGTGGGAGGCAAACAGAGATACAGAAGAATTACAGGAAGCAGAATGGGAAAGACTGGAAGGGGCATGAAGAAGCAACTTTGCCTGTGCGCCAGTTGGAACTTGATACTTAAGGAAAATACAAGCACAGCCACAGATCAACAGGCTTCAGCTTCAGTCCAATAATCAGGCAAGGATCCTCAGTGTTAGAATGCTGAAAGCTGGTTCAGTATTTAATCAGTATCTGGTTGAGACATAGAGTTATAATATTAAGGGTTGAGAGCCCTCTTCCTGTGCCTCCCCCGGTCTATTTAAATGAAATGCTGTAGTATATAGTATAGTATAATAATAG
This sequence comes from Nannobrachium achirus, assembly GCF_963921795.1. Lineage (NCBI taxonomy): Eukaryota > Metazoa > Chordata > Actinopteri > Myctophiformes > Myctophidae > Nannobrachium > Nannobrachium achirus. The sequence goes on along the minus strand of NC_137818.1, from coordinate 42,066,566 downwards.
TAATCTACCTTACCCTCTTTAAAAATATATAGTTTAACTTGTTTTAATTTTGGTTTTAAGTTATTTTGTAAGGGTAGGGGTGACTGTTTTTTTAAATGGCGGCAATCTTATTTTGGAATGAAGTCTTTCAGCTGTTCTTTTTCACACAAGCAACTTAACAAATTAAAATCCAGCTGGATGCTCTTATTGTAAAGAGTCACAGGTCAAGATTTCAATTCCCTTGTGATTATTTCCGGGGATGCTCATTTTCCAGTTATTTTCAGGAAACTGGACGACAAAGGCAATTCTGCAAATAGACCCCTTGGGCCAGTCACTCTCCTTTTCCCTTTTTTTAGGCGAACCAGGAAAGAATACCCTTTTCACACAATGTTAAACATGACATTTCCCACTAGAAGAGAGAGAGCTCTAGGGAGCCAAGTTCAAAACCGACTAGGGGACTAATAAGATCTTTGGGGCAGGAGAGTTTTGCATTAGAGCTTGTTCCGCTAACAACGCTGATAGTATTCTTTTCCCTCAGGTTTTTCTATGCCAATTTGAGAGGAGTTCGAGTCAGGCAACACTTTTACTACCTGGCATGACAACCCTTGAATTATTCATTAGTCTCTAGTGATGCTTTGTTATGTTTTGAAACTTCACTCACTCACTTGGCTCTGCATTTGTATGCTTTCGAAGGGAAGAAAGAGGGGGAGAATAATGAAAATCTTAAGTTCAAAGGGGATGAGTTACTGCTGCAGCCCTCCAGAGAGTTGAGATGGATGGTGTTGTTGGCTGGTGCTTTTTCCTTTGGAAAACTTGTCAATGCATTCATCTTCGTTAGACTCAACTGTAACATGCCTTCACAGGTCTCCCTACAAAATCGATCAGACAACTACATTCAGAACGATGCAGCTCATCCCTAATAATAATAAAGTAATATCACTGTTCTGATCTTTATACATTGGCCTTCCTGTCTGTCAAAGAATTGATTTGGCTCCCTGAATTGATTCAAAATACAGCCGCAGATTTATAATGAATGTCTTAGGGCCAAAACAAATGTCTGGCCTTGTGCTACAGTACACCAAAAACCATCCAGACCTCTCAGCTCGCCTGGAACAGGTCATCTTTATGTCCTCGGATTCAAAACAAAACAGAAGCTAGCTTTCAGTGTTTATGCACCAAATATCTGGAAAAAGTTCAGAGCAAACTGCGGTCTGCTTCAACTATCAGTTATTTTAAATCAAACCTGAGGACCTTTCTGTTTGCTGCTGGATTTTATTGTTTTTTCTTTTTATTATTATTATTAATATTGTGGTGCAGAGTAATATTATGATTGTTATCCCTTAAAATAATGCAAGTAATATAGCAAGTAGTTGACTCAGCTGCTAGCATCTGGGGTTGTGCCTTGCTCAAGGGCCCTTCACACATGAACAATCACACCTTTGTGAAGTGACTGTGAGTGGCTCACTTCACACTTCACACTACTGTTCCTGAAGAAACGGTGTGGGTTCCAGTAGCACGCTAAGTACAGTATGATTATGATGATGATGTTGACACACATGATGTAACAGAGGGCATATTGTCCAATCAGAAAATGATATGGACGTATATACACATGGAGATACACACATGGACATTCGGTTGTTAGTGTGCTTAACAAACAGAACACTTATTCCTCAAAAGCAATTTTCAGTCATCAAACCTCGACGATGAAGATTCACATTTGAAGGCAACATTATTTAGAATGATTGAGTCTGATCTGGATGCAGAGAGGAGCCATCAAAGCAACAAAGCTTACTTGCTTATAATCCACCCTCCCAAAAAAGTATATCCATTTAATTGACTTTGATAAAGGCTTACAACTTTGAGTTCATGCCATGTCTGCTCAGAATTCCCTCTATGCAAAATGTTAAAATATAGTCTGAATATAAAAGATCACATGGGCAGAAACCCTGTGGCGTTGGCCAGGAATGTTCCAATGAGCAAAAGGAAAAATCTGAGGTTGGCCATTTCAGGGTTATAAGCAGTAGTCCTTTTACCACCAGGCCATAATGCAGCATCAGGCCTGGCACATCTGTACTGTCAGAGGCGTCAATTGGGTATGGCAAGCTATGGCAGCTGCCATACCTTGGCTACAGGGGGAAATAATAAAATGTACTGTAATCGTGCCTGTTGCTAAGGTATGGCAACACGACTGGTGTCTTGCACGCGCGTGTGGGTGCGCGTGCAAGACACCAGTCATGTTGCCATACCTTAGCTTTTTCTGAACTGACGCCGCTGTGTACTGTTGTGATCATCCACCATGAAATAAGATTACATTAGTCTAACATGGAAGTCTACGCCCCCCACAGAGTCAGACAATCTTGAAACAACATTTTTATGAAGAATCTTGGAATTACCACCATGATATTGAGGGGCTTGTATCTTCCTGATTAAACGATCACAATAAAGTCCAAACAAATAACTTGGTTTTACTTTATTGCATGCATTGTTATCTCTACCAGGCTGAATGAAGGCCAGGACCTGACATTGTGTTTTTGCCCCTATCTGTCTGTGTGTGTGACTGTTCTATCTGTGTGGAAGCACCTCCAACCAACATTTTTCAAATCGGCCTCATGGCGTTGTTTACTAGCCCGCTTTACGTTTTGGCCTGTACTCTTGAACCGTAGGACATACAATCAAAGGTATTGTCTCCTCCAGGCCGTAACGGCCGGGAGGCAGAGATTATGTTTTCGCCCTGTCCATCTGTCTGCTATTTGTGCGTTTGTTTGTTGCGAACGAAGGTTGCAGTATACCATGAGAAATGTCGCAACTTGTCTGTCTGTCCGTCCGTCCGTCCGTCCGTCCGTCCGTCCGTCCGTCCGTCAGTATACATTTTTACAGACTATGGTTCTATATGGGTTTGTGTATGGTTCTATGGGTTTGTCGCTCTGACATCATGCTCTGATGTCATCGATATATATCACTGGCCAGATGGCAAAGGCATGGCCCATATTTGTGTGGCTGGTTCAGATAGGGATCTCCATGTATGAAAATATTGTATGTATATGGATACATATTATCTTACAATAAATGTGAGAAGTCTCTGTGAGTAATCCGCCTATCTCGAGAACCGTTCGTCCCACCGGCTTCAGATTCGGCACGCGCATTCCCCGCCGCGCTGCGGCGCGAAGTGCAGTGCCCGGCCTCGACCTGACCCGATACGCGGTTTTCCCAAACCGGCGCGAAACATTCGGAATCTCCATATGTGGAGCTGATTATTGACATCAGGCTGTTCCGGAGGAACCGGTGACTCATTGTGACATCACTTCATAAAAGGCTCTGACATCAAAAATAGCAGATTTACAAGCTTGCAGCGCAGGACTCGGTGTCGCTCCTACAGATTTTGTACTCAGGCACACAGGTAGGCTACATATCTATGCAGGCATGTGATAAAGATGTATCAGCCATATTTTTCATATTCTATTTCGATTCTTTTGATTGACTTCCAAAGTTTGTGGGCCCTGGTTAGCCAGCCTGGCGGAGATCTGTGCTCTGGAGCACACACTTTTGTAGTGTTTTATATTGAATTCCTTGGATCATGACGAAAATGTCACATACATTTTATGCCATTTATAATTTTCTTCCAAACACATGTAACACATTTTGTCATAGTACACACACACTCACAGTTCAATACACATTGTCATGTGATAAACATGTATTCCTACAGAATTTTTATATTCCATATGGCTGTAAAAGGACAGTAGAAATGGGGGGAGAGATGGGGAATGACATGCGGCAAAGGTCGTCTGGATCGGGAATCAAACCAGCGACGTCGTTAGGCATCAATGTCTATGTGGTATGTGCCTAAACCAGTAGGTCAGCAGGCACCCCAGATCTGAACATGTTTTAAGTACCTCTTACTCTTGGATAAATGCATAAAATGTGTAATTGATTATTATATAGGATGAACGTCTTTCTTATTTGATAGTATGATTCCTTGTTCTTGAAGATTTCATGTTTGTTTGATAATGTTTGCTCATTATTTTGCAGACAAAATAATAACAATCATAATATGTTTGGTGGAGCTACTACTCTACTACAGGTTCATTTGTGATATTAAGTGAAATTATGTTGTTAACCTTGCTGCATGATTTTGCTTTTGAAGACTCTTCACTTGCTTCACAACAAAAATCTCAACAGCCTTTGGCAATGCATTTTAAATTGGTTATCTTTTTTCAAAACACTTGATGTGATCATACAAAACCATTTCATTCAGCAAACAACGTAATCCGATTCTGTGTTCTGAGCTCAAACAGACATGAACCCAAAAACAAATAGCATATAACTTCACAAACAGACAGAATAGACATTGGGTCATCTTGTAAAAAGAGATCAGACACTGACACTGATTGCAAGTGAGATAAAGGGCACTAGACCACCTGCATAAGCAGCATTACTAGTCCGAGCGTTTCAGGCAAACATCGTGCACTTTATGAAAGAAGCATGAAATTTGGCACACAGTTAGAACATGCCATATGGAAAATTTTTGGCTATAGGGGCATCGCAGATTTGCCTTGGGGAACTTGTGGGAGCCAATCAAAGTTGCTCTCATAGACTTTACTATAGAGTCAAATAAATACAAAAAATAAATATGCTTTAAGTAGCATGTGAGGGGTCAAACTATGTGTTATTCGGGATTCTGAATCCAATGCAAGCATTTGTTTTGCACGAAAAACATTCCTTTCCAAGAAACGGCCGCCACTAAACTTTGAAAAGATGACTCATCACTAAACCATAGATTTATTGGGTCGTTTTTAGCCCAAGGAATGTTTTTCCTGCAAAACAAATGTTTGCATTGGATTCAGAATCCCCCAAAACACCTAGTTTGACCCCTTACATGCTACTTAAAGCATATGTATTTTTTGTATTATTTTACTCTATAGTAAAGTCTATGAGAGCCCAACTTTAATTGGCTCCCACAAGTTTCCCAAGACAAATCTGCGATGCCCCTATAGCCAAAAAAATTCCATATGGCATGTTCTAACTGTGTGCCAAATTTCATGCTTCTTTCATAAAGTGCACGATTACATCAAAATACTGCCCGAAACGCCTGGACTATACACACATTTTGTACTGAGAAGTGCGAACATATTGTCTCTAAGCATTAATAAGGCAGGCTAGTACAACATGGGGACACGGTAATGTGTTGAATTAGCCAGTTAAACCATACTTTGTTGTCCAGTGTTGGGAACCTCCGCTCTAGAGCAAGGGTCTTCAACAGGGGGTCCGGGGGTTACTACAGGGGGTCTTCCAAATCATTGAGTGATAGAAACCTTTTTTATACCATCCTTTTTTATATTAACCACTTGAACCCTAGCGTCCATATTCTGAGAACTTTAGCCAAAAATAAGAGATCTACAACCTCACAACGCCTCGCAGTGTGAGGTGTTGTGAGCTTGTAGATCAGCTATTTTTGGCTATGGTGTAGAGGGGAAAAAGAGCAAGAACAGAGTGAAAGGTCAAGTTATTAAGTATTGACGGTTCAAGTGGTTAAATATCTGAAAACACAGATTGACATGAATCCAATATACACTGATGATTGTGCTGTCAAATGATGAGACTATATGCATATGGTATCTATGGGTTGTGGGGGTCCCTGCTTCATCTCTCTCTCAACTAAGGGGTACTTGGCCTGAAAACGTTGCTCTAGAGTCTCCTCAATGTGATTCCTTTTTGTTTATCGGATGTTGTCTTCATGATCTATGACATTTGAAAATTATCATGTGATTCCTGAACATTATATATACTAGCCCTTACCCGTTTAAAGATATGAGCTCCGAAATGATGTGCAGTGTGTGGGTTATGGGATGTGCACTGTGCACACAGTATATGAGGGATGGAAAGTAACTTTAACTGGTGCTTGCATGATGTAGGAGCATCAATGTAAGAAATACCCGTTTCGTTTAATGGCTACAGAGATACTGTGTCCCCCCCGCCCACCCGCCTGCGCGCGCGCGCGCACACACACACACACACACACACACACACACACACACACACACACACACACACACACACACACACACACACACACACACACAGAGCTGGTTAAACATGTTGCCTCATGCTAGATGCAGAATAGATATGCCTCATGCTAGATGCAGAATAGATAGTAGATACACCATAAAAATGCTAATATACAGCATATGATTTGTGAAAGTGACAAACGGGCTTCACAGTTATGTCAGGTGTGTTCATATGCTAATGGTGATGCAATTTCAGATCAATTGCTCCAGCCACTGAGGAGAAACGCTGTTTCAGACAGACAGACAGACAGACAGACAGACAGACAGACAGACAGACAGACAGACAGACAGACAGACAGACAGACACTCACTCAGACATTCCGAAAATTATATGTTTGATAATCTTTATTCAGGAATCACACAGCGGGTCCATAGCAAAACAACAACAACAGCAATACAGTACAGTACACAAAAAACATAAAATACATAAAATACATGACAGGCATATGATGTCAGTGCACAAAGAGGCTTCTGCGCCAATGGCGCCACAGCCTTGAGCTATATCTAAAGGAGCTTTTAGTAGGGTCCGTTAGCTTCATTAGAATATAATTACCAGAATCATGTATGTGATCATGTGTACCTAATTGGCCCCATCCTTTTCCCCCTCTACACCAGATGCAAACCGATGCTCCAATCCACACCAAACTGGGCGAACGTGGCATTTAGAGGACATTTAGTTAATCTCTAATAGCCTATAATGCCTACTTTGTCATAAAATGTTAGATATTGGGGGGAGTGGAGAAAACATGAATACCTGCACAATGAGGCACATACCGTACCCGACTATGTGGGACAAATCGACTTTGTCCCCATCATGAGCGACAGTCAGCTGCAACAAAGAGTTGGAAATAGAGAGTATTGATGGAAAGTTATTAGCACTCAGCTGGGAGATGGAACATAATCACCTTCCCAGTAAATGAGGCCTGTGCGCTGCAAGAGCTCTTTTGTGTGAGTTCCCAATAACACACCAGCAAACACACATACAGTACATGCACACACACACACGCGCGCCCACACACGCACAAAGGTAAACGAACATGCGCATACAGACACACCTGTCTGTCATTTCTACACTACACACCAACAGAGAAATGCGACTCGAAATCAAGTCCAACTGTTTTTTTTTTTCGTTTTTTGTCTTTCAAGTTTTACTTTAGAATTATCAAAACAATTTACAATTCAGGAGACACTGTTATGTAGAATTACTCCCAACTGTGAGATCAGAGATAAACTCAACCAGCCAGCCTCATTCTATTATAGCTCATAAAGTTGAAAACACATTTTATTGTAGAGCCTGGAACCGGTTCGGTTCCAGGCTCCCCCTTGCTCCCCCTTGCTCCTTGCTCCCCCCCCCCCCCCCCTTGCTCCCCCTTGCTAGTGTCAAAGTGTCCTTGAGCAAGACACTGTTCCCGATGAGCAGGTCGGTGTCTTGCATGGTTTCTTCTGCCTTCAGTGTGTGAATGGATGAATGTAACGCACATTGTAAAGTGCTTTGGATAAAGGCACTATAAATCATTATAAAATCTTCATAGGATGGCAGGCACTAAGATGATGAACCCCTTCTGGAGTCTATATGCCTAGTGGTGGTGTAGATGAAGGAATATCTTTAAACTGAATCTCAAAAGACATTTGAGACCCTAACATTTTGGAGATGCACTTTAGGATACGCCTTAATTGTAAATTGTAGACAGGCAGGAGGTGGGTTATCGAAAAGATAAGACAGAATTAAAGATTAGAAGCTGTTGTCAAATACCACGCATTTGCATGTGAATGATAAAGATCTTGTTTCCTTAGATGTGACATTCTGATAGCTCAATGATATTCTGATATGTCAGGAATGTATCACATCTCTATTTAACCACTTAAATCCTATTATATTAACACTGACCGGGGTCCCGCATGGTTCAATACTTGGCTCCCTCCTTTGCAATGCGTTGTTGCAATGTGTTGTGAGCTTGTTGTTTTGATATTTTCAGTAAATGTTCACCAATTTTCACTGAATGTTTAGCTATTATACATGCCCAGAGTAAATATGCCAGGGTTAATGTGATTAAGTAGAAAGTTAGTAAGTAATGTGGTTAAGAGTGTGAAATAAGAAAGAAAGGATATTAGTCCTACGACATCTGCGATCACTTCAGGCTATTGTGAGATCTTCAATAAACGGTGTGACAAAATTGACCAGAAGCTGTAAATGGTGTAAATATAATCTTCATCCTTTGGCCTTCGTCATGTGGGCGATAACCACCAAAAGTTTCTTCTTTCGTGATTTCTGATGTCAATGTTTCTTTGATCTGCAGGAGTCCATCAGTTGCCATGGTGATGACAAGGTTTTATTTTGTGTGTGTTCCTTTCCTTTGTTGTTTTCATCTCCACACATCCAGCTGTCTGTTAACTTTTGCCTGTTCTGTTGTATGTATCTCAATGATGTGTTATTTTATGTAGCTATAGGAGGCATGGGATTTACATGCTTTTAAATCAAAGCACATATCGTGGAATATTATGTGTCGCTCAGATCCGCGCATGCCGCGCGGCAGAATTCAAAATACGCACACACTGGTCTGACTTGTTGAATTTGTGTCAATGTGTTATTTTTTTCAGACATTTAACCACTTAAATCGTCAATACTTAGTCAATTTGACCTTTTACTCTGTACTTCCTTTTTTTTTACATCTACACCAAACCTATTTGCCAAAAATAGCGATCTACAAGCTCTCAACACCTCGCAGCACGAGGCGTTGAGAGCTTGTAGATCTGCTATTTTTGGCTTAAGTTCTCCTCAGAATAGAGGTATGAGAGTTCAAGTTGTTCATTTAAAATAAGGATCCTATCACACAAGGATTTGGTGGCCCCCCTGTAGTAACTCTGAGGACCCCCTAGGTGTCACGGACCTCCTGTTGAAGACCCCTGCATTATGGCTTATTTTTCTTTTAATTCCTAAAAAAAAAGGGAAAAGCTTTTTCGTTCCTGTCATCAACGTGTCAGGTGACGTTCAGTATAATCTGAAAATATTTGGTGAGCCATAGGCTAGCGAACAGCGCCATCCAGTGGCGAAACACAAAACACGTCAAACTCCTCACGTGGCAGAGAATGAGTTGTGCTCCCTTCTCACAAGAATAAGTGTCTCCAATCACTGCATTAGTAGACTGTGATAGCTGGAATATTATGTGAGAGCAAATGTGTCTTGAGGGAGGTGCTGCCAAATTAACAAGCCGCAGTGACAAACAACTCTTGTTTTTGTTTTCGGAGCTTGGTGATTTGTTTCACCTATTGGCCACTCACACATACACACAATATTTACTATACAAAAATTCACACTCTATGACACACTCACACAGTGTCTCACGCACACACGCACACACTATATCACTGTCTCTGTCTCGAGATTACTGCTGTACTTCATCTTCCATTCTTAATCATGATAATATTACACTAGTCTAGACTATTATTTTTTTATTTTGATTTACCCCCTGGCTCCTCCTCATTCTCAGTCATCGTTCGTCTTCATAAATAAGCAGATGCCCTCTGCATTTCAATGGGGTACATCCCAGCACTGCTGGTATATGTTGCTCTCCATACCGGTACAAATCTCTCATTCCTTGACTCCTTCTTTCAAGCTATCTCGTTCTCTCTCATATTAGTGTGGGGCCAACCAGACTATAGTAGTTGTATGACTGACTTCCTTACTTACTTACTTACCATCTTAACGGATAATGCAAAAATTTAACTTTTCCCAAATATGGAGACGTCATAGACCACATGAGATTGACACAGTATGTCCATATTATGGGCATTCCAAGATATGGGCTTAATATTGATGACATCAGTGATCTCCATATATGGGCATAAAAAGGACAAGGACGGAATGGTTAGCAATACATATCCCAGCGGATTCCTCTTGACAACCAGAGTTGCCGTCTTAGAACACAGAGGGTTCCCAGTTTGATCCCGGGCTCCCCCAGAGTTAGTGTCGAAGAGTCCTTGAGCAATCTGAACCCCTAATTGCTCCCGATGAGCAGGTTGGTGCCTTGCATGGTTTCCTCAGTCATCGGTGTGTGTATGTGAACGGGTAATCTCTCGAGACAGCCTCAGAGTCGCTACGCTACTGAAAGAGAGACAGACCGAGTGGGCGTCCCCCTTTCTTTGACGACGGCTTGCCAGATCGGGTTTAACCAGGCTAGGACCTATGGGCTGCCAAGACACACATACGCGCACACACAAACACACACAAACACACACAAACCTCCTCAGTCTCTCTCTTCCTCTGAAAAATGTGAAACAGAAATGCATCATTTATTTACTGTTTTAATTTTTTTGGCATATTCAGAAACGCATCATGGCAACCCCTCCAAATTATTTGGTGACCCTTCTGGGGATCACAACGCCAAGGCTGAGAACCACTGGTCCAGAGCAGAGCCTGTCTTCCGGTGTTTCCAGAGCTAATCAAGTGAAGAGTTTTACTGTTCAGTGCCAACTTTCCAGTACAGATACAAGAAAGTTTAGTTTTTTTGTTTGTTTGATATTTTTTGAATATACCTTATCCAATTTGGAGTATAGGTCATTGCGACCGTAGGGAGCTACTTACTGTAGAAACCTCCACCGGCTGTCCGTGGGTGAGTCAGTCCGTCCGTCCGTCACACTTTTGCCCTGCTCATATCTCCACAACCGTTGCCCCCATCCATGCCAAATTTTGCACACACACTCCTTGACTGCCAAACTACAACCTCCAAGGACCCCCGGAGCCCCAGGGACCCCCAGGTCCCTGGGGGACCCCCAGATGTAAAAAATGACCAAATGTGCTCACACGTCACACGTCACACTTTTTCCCTGCTTATATCTCCGCACCCGTTGACCCGATCCATGCCAGATTTTACACACACACTCCTTGCCTGCCAAACTACAACCTCCAAGGACCCCCGGAGCCCCAGGGACCTCCAGGTCCCTGGGGGACCCCCAGATGTAAAAAATGACCAAATGTGCAAAAATGACCAAATGACCACCCCAACGGGGCTGCTCACGGGGAATTCCCGGGGACCACCGACTCCTGGTGCTCCAGAACGGATGCAAAAGTGGTGGCGCCCCCAGTGGAGGACCCCCTGCCACTGCAGCGCACATAAAATGCCGTAACTCGGGCTAGGAGCGTCCGGGAGAGCCGGGGCCGGTACCTATTCGTCCGCCAAGGCAACGCGGAGACCCCACCCCTAATTTCTCACATGGCCCTATTGTAGCGCCACCTTCAGGCCGATTTTTAAAACACATTTTTGGACACTGCTCCTACAGTTTTTGCCCTAAAATCACGAATATCACTACACAGCATCTCTACACTCATGTCATCAACATGGATCAGGAAGATTTTGGAAAAACTAATTTTTGCCCTATTTGTGGAGATAAGCCACCTACGGTCGCTTATCTCCCGATTAGAGAGTCTTACTGGTAGATATGTCATAGATAGACGACTGGAAAGCACATAAGGAGCGCACACCTAAGTGAGTGAGGTGCTGACCACGCAGATAACACTGAATGAGAAGAAAGAGGCCGCACAACTCTTCAGCCACGATTAGGGCTGTCCTCGACTCAGGATTTATGGAGTCGATTCGAGTCGCGGGGGTTAATCCGACGCGTCGACGAATCGTTTTATAGTCTACTGTATAAAAAAAATTAAAAAAAAAGTGTTGCTTTAAACCACGTCAACATAATACAATAATACATTAAGAGATTAATTGAATACACTGTGTTTTCGGTGATATCGGTGCGCGAGCACAAATGTTATCTGCATAGCAGTGTACAACCATAGAGTTATAACACACCGTTAAAACAAATAAAACATCTCCGCTGTTTCAACTCTGCCCCGTCTCTCGGCAGCGTGCAGTAGAGATGAGACATTCGCGAACGATTCCGCTCTCTTGAACGGCTCTTTTAAATGAACACAGCGAAACACAATCATTCATCATGGATTACAACACTGGAACAATTCAGAAGCACTTTAATTAGAAAATGTAACTTGTAGCCTACACTTGTGTATGTTAATTTGACTTTAGAAGATTGTTTACTTCGTGGACGTGCGTTTGTGCTGTGGCAGGAGGTTATTTAATATGGGATTTTGACAGCGTGCCTCCTCCTCTTAACGGAACACCGTCCCCGGCTCCGAATGTTTTAACGAAGCGGCGGTTCTGAACCGTTCTGGCCGTTCTGTCTCACTTTCACCCCTACGCTGGTGCGAGACAATAAATAACTGTTCGCCAATTGCTACTTCTCATTGGAAGTACATGACACCAGTCCAGCAGTGCACCGCAGTAGGCTAACTGGTGATATAAAAAATATATATATTTTCGCTTCGACTCAAACAATTGGCGTCGATTCGCGGGGCTTAAAACGACGCGTCGATTCGTCGATTTTTAGAGGACAGGCCTAGCCACGATGCAAATCATTTATTTAACCAACATTTCGACTGTTGCCAGTCTTCATCAGGGTTTTGATAGACGATTTTATAGATAGACGTAATACTGTAGATGACTTATGTCACAGGCCGTTCAAGTGTAGTCTTGAGATCCACTGAATCTGACAATAAAGTTGAACTGGACGGACCTGCCTTCTGGTGTAGTTCTGTTCAGGCAGCCATCTTCTCCCTTAACGTGTCTGGACAAAAATGTATAGAGAGAGCAAACGCCAAGAGCAGGGGCGCACCAAATTCTGGGCCCTGGCTACGAGGATTCACTGCGGCCCCCCCATAAATGTTCTTCATAGGGGAGGGGGTTTAACCAATTTAGACTGGGAACGCATTATTACGCATTATTTTGTGCTTTAACTATTGAAAAATAGCAGATATACAAGCTCACATATCCGAGCTTGTAGATCTGCTATCTTTGAAAAATCATGAAAATGTGTTTAAGTCTTTGAATATTTTTGACATGATTCTATAAAATGTCTTCTAAATTCGTCTAAGGTTTAAAAAAAAAAAAAAAAAAAAAAAATATATATATATATATATATATATATACGTTTCTATGTCAATGGCGCTCAAACCTTTTCATGTGAAGCACCCTCAAAATTATATGTATTTGGCCACGGACCCCCATCTCAAAATATTTAGTTCCAGGGACCACCCAGAGGCAAAATTTTAGTTATTGGGAAATAAAATATCCCTGATTTGAGTGCTGATGGGTTGAGACCACGCCTTAATTGTGGTAACAAGGTCATCACAGAGAACGGAAGGTTAAAGGATACCGTCATTTTGTCTTCACCACACTTTTGGTTCCATCAGAGTATTCCATCATCGTCAAAACTCAAAACATAAACAACTTAAATGTGAAACGAACTGTATAACAGCCAAAGAGACAGATGATGCCTTGGATTAAAGTAGACATGCCTGCAACCCTCAAGACAGTTAATAGTGATAGTGTCACAACACGGACGTATATGTCCACTTAAATGCATTGCGATTAATACGTTTGACAATGATAGGTTATGTCAATTACACTAAAAACTAAACACGACCTGTCCATGAAACAGAACAAAACGTTAGGAATATCCAGTCATAATTGCTAAAGTCACCCCATACATTTTTTCTTTTTAATCCAAATGCATTTAACGTATATCTTTGGGACTCTCAAAATGACTCACTTCAATATGACTCTTTTCAAAATGACACCGATGAGCAAAGAGCGCTTAAATATGTTAAAGCGAATCCCAGTCTCTCCTCCTCAACTCTTCACTCGGCCAGGGTAGACATGGGATGATGCAAGGATCCTGTTCCATTTCATCTCGCCTCATTCTCTCTCTCAACCAATCAGATCCGGCCACCTATCCACGCACCTGTTCATTGTTCCCTGCTCATCCCTGTATTTAAACCAGTTCACTCCATCAGTTCTCTGCCGGTTTCCATAGTTGTTTTTCATGTCCGGTTGTCTTCCTCGCCTCTTGTAATGTTTTTTTTTAACACCGTGTCAACTACGCCATATTGATCATGTTACAAGTTGGTTTGCTTGGAGACCCATTAATACAGTTTGCAGAGCTGTCAATTCTAACGAAGAAGCACAACTCAGTGTATATTATAATTGTCAAGTTAATAGAAAGCTCAGGGTACTTTTCACCTGACAAGACGGGGGTTGTAATGGGTTACGTCCAGATTAAGCGACGAAGACAAATTAATGATATTATTTGAATGATAAGTGAAGAATATTTAGTAAAGAGAGAAACTGGAAATAAATGGGCAACTTACAAATCCTGATCAACTCTAACCTTTTAATTTGGTTAAAACGGCTGGAAGAAGAACCACGTCCCTGACTGTAAAGAATTAGTCATACTGGAGGAACCTGCCAAAAATGACACATTTGGAACATGTTTTATGTTAACTCCTATGCAACTCGGATATTAAAAGGAAAATAACCACAAGTTATGACACAAGATATATGAGTGCAGAGAAAATGAAAAGAAAAAAGAAGAAAATTGAATATCTCCAGATGGAAAACAACGCAGAGTGAGCAGTTAAGCACAAGCTTAGCAATAGCAATTTACCGAAGAACAGATTGTGATGTGAGAAAATGTAATAAACCAATTTTTGTGGGCACCAGTTTTGTGGGGGTCAAATAAATTGCTGGAAAAGACATGGAGACGATGCAGCTTTAAGTTCTCAGATGGGATTCCACTGATTTATTGTAGGAGTACTTGCTAAGAAAACATTATTTGTCAGCAACTTATTTATATTGACAGTAATTGCAGTTACAGTAATTGCTCATACGTGTTGGAGACACTAAGACTCCGGTATAACTCTCAAACCTAAAACTCTCAAACCTAAAACAATTAGTAAATATAGCTGCAAGCAGCGATAAAGTGGCCAAGGTAGAAAAAGTAGGAAAGCAAAAAAGCATCAAGGGAAAGCAAAGAAGAAATCAAAGAAAACTAGAAGTAGTGTTCTTCCGAACAGGTCTCCAGCAGGTCAGGTGTTTTTTTTTTGGCCTAGTGGTGACTATAATAGGCCAAAGTCAAAAGGGTACCACGTGTTCTTTGGCCTTTCACGGCAATCGGACGCTGCATGTGGGATTTGAGGCATTTTGTTCCAAAAATGGGTTTTGCAAAAATTGACCCGCTGGTGGCGCTATAATAGGCCAATGTGAGAAGGGTGGCATCTGTTCCTTTGCAGGTGGAATGTGCGTGCAGAATCTCACACAAATAGCAGGCTGTGTTTGAGACATTTTGTTCAAAAAGGAGCAATCCTGCAAACCTTGGAATTCAATGTTAGCCAATTAGATAGAATATGATATTGGACAAATCCGTCATGATTACATCACTGTAGAGATACTGTGTGCCCATTTGTGTGATTATCGGATAAAATCTGAAGGAGTAATATTGAAGAATGCGTTTTCGGCCTTCTGGTGGCGCTATAAATGACAGAGACTCTGCCGATTTTACACTAATCGGCATAGTTATTGGTAAAAGCACAAATTGACCTCTACACAACATGTATGCAAAAGACTATATGCAACAGACATAAAATAGTTCCAAAGAACTCCTCAAGGTTTTAACTCAATATCTTTATTTTCCAACTTTTTCATTAGTTGTCTTTGTTGAAGAGTTGGTCATCAGGTTGTAAACCTTCAAAACAGAGGGTTAACAACCTAGCCATTTTCAGGCATGTCTTTTAAATCACAATGTTTTCAAATAATTCAAGTAGTAAACGTCTTCAAATAAAGTTTTTAAACATTAAGTATTGTGAAGTCTGAACCCAAACCAGCACACGGAAACAGTTCTCAAGGTGAAAACGCAATAAGCGTTGTTTTATTCAATGGGGCGTTCCCCTAAAACATGAAATAAAGTTCTTCCCAAAACCGGGGCTTTTAACTCAAAATATACTTCTTTCCAGAACTTAACAAACAGGGGTTACATTCGAAACATATGTTTCACAGTATGCCGTTGCTTCCATTAACACATGCTATTTCTCTTCCAAGACTCAGATGCAGCTCCTAATTTGCCTACAATGGGAACAGATAGAACCACCATTAGCAATGTGGCAAAATACAGAGCAAATGTGCGACAGAGGAGAACATAGTGGAGTTTTGCTTACTGCTCGATGGAAGAGTCCCTTCGAGAGCCAGCTACACAGTGAAGCAGAGCTCGGTGGTTAAGAGCAAAAACATTTGGATTGCCTGACTCGGGGAAGCTGTGTTGCGGCCAGGTGCTGACAAATCAAACTGATTGCAACAAGCAGCCATCTTAGCTGCTGCATTCTGGGAAATGTAGTTTTTCTGAAAACCAAACTAAGCCATCAGTTAGATTCAGTTCACATGCACGCACGCACGCACGCACGCACGCACGCACGCACACACACACACACACACACACACACACACACACACACACACACACACACACACACACACACCTGTGCCTACCCATTCTGCATTAGAGGTGGGATTTATGGCTCTTTGAAGTGAGACAGTACCATCGATCTGGCTCACTGAAAAGAGCCGTTCAAAAGACTGGCTCATTTGGCTCCTTGTATATTTATATATTTTTAAGAAGAATTTGTTTAAACATGAATCCACAAGGTGGTACCACATTCCTCTGCTGACAGTTGAGATCACAATTTAGTATTTACCCTTTTCATAAAATGTGTGTGTAAATTAAGCTACCTTGACTTTTGTTATTCATAAAACACCAAAAAAAAAAACAAGCAGGCAACAATGAACTCGCTCCTCCACTTGTTCTCTCTCTCTCACTCACTCACTGTACTCAGTCAGTACTCAGTGGAGTAGCAAGGAGATGTTGAATTGGGGGGAGGGGGTCTCCCCCCCAAATGAACGGCTCTCTACTGCGCGAACCGGATCCCAACGTTCACTTCAAAGAGCCGTTCAAAAGATTCGATTCGTTCGTGAACGTCCCAGCTCTATTCTGCATCTAGCCTAAGGCCCAGATCATGGGAAAACCCTACTCACGTCAGGGTGGGGGGTCCCCAGTTCAAATATGATTATTTTTGGTTTCAGTGATATTTGGACTTACCCTCTACGGTAGTTCATCATGAAAATCTTACTTTGCATGTATGTTTTAGAGGCAGAAGAATAATTTGCATAAAACTTGCAATGTTGATTGAATTATTAAAAAAGCATGTTTCAATTAAAAAAAAAAAAACGATCGACAGATCTTTAGATATTGGTCCAAAGTTCATGTAAAAAAAAGTTCCGTGCACGTGACGCGAAAGTTCCGGAATAAAAGCGGGTTTAAGTGTTTTACAAACTGCTCAAAATGGCGGAAAAACTAAGGGCGGAGCTTACTTAACAAAGACACAGATGTCTTCCGCTTGAGTCAAGGCACGCGTGTAAGCAAGTTGCATGTCTTCAAACGAAACGAGGCATGACTTATGCCCCTTTAAAGTTTGAGTTTTCAAACGCTTCGTATAGCGCCCCCCTTTGGCCAATTGGAGTAAGATTGCTTTCAGTGATATTTGGACTAACCCTCTACATATTTGCCAAATGCCATGAACGTGTCACTTTGCATGTATGATTTAGAGGCAGAAGAATAATTTGCATATAACTGCAACATTGAGTGAATTATTAAAAAATAAAGTTTCGCTTTAAAGAAAATCCGCCTAACTTCTCAGACCGTATTGGTCCAAAGTTCATGTAAAAAAAGTTTCGTGCACGTTACGCGAAAATCCCAGGAGGAGATACATTTTGACTGTTTTTCATATAATTCAAAATTGTGGGAGAGGTAAAGGTCAGAGGTCAAAAGTCAGAGCGTAAAAGTTGTTCGGCATGAGGAGACGCATAAGTGTATACAGGTTTCATTGCTGTACCTGAAACAGGGCATGAGCTACACCAGTTCAAAGTTGGCATTTTTCAAAGGCTTCCTACAGCGCCACCCTTTGGCCGATTGTTGCGAGCTTCGCGATTTAGCCGTTTGGCATAGTCCTCTGCCATACTGCCGAGTTTCGTAAAAAGCGACTGCACGGTCTAGCCACAAGTGAAAAAGTGGCGGAATAATGATGAAGTCCAATATCAATGAGTGGCCATTTGCCACTTCGTAGCCTTGGCCACTAATTACTGTACTGTATGTCAGGGGTCTTCAACAGGGGGTCCGCGACCCCTAGGGGGTCCGCGGAGGTACTGCAGGGGGTCCGCGAAATGATTGCTTGATTAAAAAAAAAAAAAAAAAAAGATTTCAAAAAATGTTTTTTTTTTTTTTTTTTTTTTGCCATTTTCCACATTTATGTAAAAAAAAAATCATGATTCTATCCATTTGAATAGCTTGAATACATGCTTACTATGCAATTGTTGATATTATTGACATTTGTTCTCAATTAATAAGTAGTATCTTTAGAAATGGTAATGGTACGGCCCACCCTGCTCGCTGTAACTTGTACTTGTTTAAAATAAAAAATATGTCGTAGCCCCGACCCCCCCACCCTACGAGGTGGTAGGGGGTCCCTGCTCCATCTCCCCATCAGTTTGGGGGTCCCCGGCCTGAAAACGTTGAAGACCCCTGCTGTATGTAGCTCAAGGTCCCTCTTTATCGCTGGCCCTTGACCAGTGGTGTAGGAGTCTATGCAGTATGCAGACATAATGCATAGGTCCACTTGACTGCAATACTAAATTGCATAATGTGTGACACCGACCTCTTGGAAACAACACCTACTCAGGTTCCCTCTTTATCTGTGGCCCTTCAGTGTTGTAGGAGATTACGCGATATGCAGGCATAATGCACATAGATGTGGAGTGATAGGCATTATGTCAACCGCTATATTGAATTGCATAATATCGTCGTTGTCGGGTGGAAACCTTGTACGTCCAAAACTGTTCGTTTTGCATTATCATTTTAAAAATGACTTAAACTAGTGAAAACAGCCGATCTACAAGCACACAACGCCTCGCAGTGCGAGGCGTTGGGTGCTTGTAGATCTACTGTTTTCACTACTTTTGTGCGACGGCCTTGTATGGTGAAGCAGGGCTTTACTTTGGGAAAGAACGTACAAATTTGAAACTTGGAGATACGAGGTTTCTGCCCGACAGTGACGATATGTGACACCGGCCTCTCGGAAACAGCACACACTCAGAGAGCTCTCTCCCCTTCTCTTGTTATTCAACAAAGGATGTAGCCTACAGTAGGTTGTTCAAGTGTGTTTGTTTGTAATTGTGGTTGTAGTGTTTGCCGGACCCAGACACAATCTCTCCAACATTACTTCAGACTACATCAATGCCCTTGCCCTTCAAACCCTGTCAAACAAAATGACAGTAGGTAGGACAGCTCTATTATCTTAAAATAAGATGTTACGGGAGGTTGTTCAAAGGCAGTTTCAGCTGCGACCAAAGAACAAACAAAACAGGTGTTTCAAACCTGACAAGTGTAGAAACTGGAGAATTATTTGATATACATTTAAATGTAGAAAGGTTTAAAAAAAAATCTATTTAACCATTTCCTCAGAGAGTGTACAATTTGAACTAAATGGACCCTTATCGTCCAAATTGACCTTTACGGGTCCATTTGGTTCAATGTGTACACTTTAGGAGTTAAATGAGCATTCAGGAGTTTACAGTGATGGTGATGGGGCATCATGTTGTAGAGGTGGGCAGGGGCGTCACACCAAATTCTGCGCTTGAAAAATGCGCTTGTAGATCTGCTATTTTGGAAAAAATGTGTGCAAGAAACCTATGTTTCTATGTCAGTGGTGCTCAAACCTTTTCATGTCAAGGACCCCCCCCCCCCCCCCCCCCCCCCCCCGGAAGCAAAATTTTAGTTACAAATGTTCGCTTGAAAAATACATATTCAAAGATTTGCACACATTTTCACGACTAAAAAAAAAAATAGCAGATATAGAAGCTCACAGCGCTAGCTAAAGTTACTAGGGCCCCTCCACCTTGGGCCCTGGTAACTCAGTCCCACTTTCCTACCCCTTGTGACGCCCCAGGAGGTGGGTAGTATCTCAGATAATTGGATGGGGAGAATAACAGCCACTTCTGTCCATCCACGTAATGGTCATGATCTCTTCCCATTTGGCTGTGCACACCATCCTCAGCATCTGTCAACTTCTATATACACAGTGTAATAGTCAAAGAGATGTTTTGAGCGCTCTTATCCAACACACATCAGGCATGAAATTGAATCCTTTCAGAAGCTTGCCATCGTCTGGCAGGGGCGTCACAAGGGGTAGGAAAGTGGGACTGAGTTACTAGGGCCCAAGGTGGAGGGGCCCTAGTAACTTTAGCTATTGAAAAATAGCAGATATACAAGCTCACAGCGCGGCACCGAGTGGAGCTTGTAGATCTGCTATTTTTGAAAAGTCGTGAAAATGTGCGCAAATCAATGAATATATGTATTTTTTAAGTGAACATTTGTAACTCAAATTTTGCTTCTGGGGGGGTCCCTGGAACTAAATATTTTGAGATGGGGGGGTCCTTCACATGAAAAAGTTTGAGCATCACTGACATGAAAACATAGGTTTCTTGGCACACATTTTCACGAGTTTTCAAAAATAGCAGATCTAAGCTCGCAGAGCTTGTATATCTGCTATTTTTCAATAGTTAACATTCATGGGGGGCCCGCAGTGAATCCTTGTACCCAGGGCCCAGAATTTGGTGTGACGCCCCTGTCGTCTGGTGATGGGTTGTGTGTGAAATGGAATACGGTAGTGGGAAAAGTTCCTTCACGGGTAACCCTATGAATGCAGAAATGCATTAGGGCCAAGCAGGTTGTGAACATACGCGAGTATAAATTCACAGAAGTATTCACATGTATACACACACACGTGTTTCCATAAAGTAATGTGGCAGATACTGAAAAGATTCTGTTGATAATACAGTATAACAAGACCACTTTTGCTCTCTTTGCAATTTTGTGTAGCTTCTTTTGCACTCTCTTTCTCTCTCTCTCTCTCTTAACAATAACCAGGAAATACAGATGTTTCTTTATGTCACCTCTTATTGAACAAAATGTTTAATGACACAACAACAGATGGTAGCACACAGTGGCAGTGAGTTTTCTCTTTTTTTATTGTATCTTTACATGTTTGAAGAACAAACGTTTCGGCTATAATAAAAAGAGAAAACTCACTCTTGACACTGTTTGCGACCCATTACGATTATAAATGTTGTTGATCTAAGTGGATATCGCACCAGAGAAGTCAAAGTGCGGTGGTAACAAAAAGAAGACAACAGATGGTATAGGCCAGAACAATCCAGGACAATACAGTCATAAATCATCATCATCATCAATAAAGTCATCATCATCATCATCATCATCATCAACAGCCAGTGAGAAAAGCAACAACACAATACATGTATCACTACGTTTGTCCAGTATGTCCACATGTTTAAGACAGAAACTGGTTTTGGAATTTGACATTTTGGACGGTTTCAGTCAAAAGGGTTTGTTTATTTTCTCTTTATGTATTCACTTATTAAGCTCACAATGTGATCCATGTGCTCAGTTTCACAATCCAACTGCTGTTTGCCTCCAGTTACCACCATAAACTAATGATAGTGGTTCAGTGATCCATTGAAATTCATTCAAGGGGATCTCATTTGTTTTCTTCTAATCTCCGATTAAGCCTATTGGCCTATTGGCCCATAACCTCCAACTCCCATTTGCATTTAATTTCCGTTGGGGGGAAAATAGCTTCCAATTTAAGAATATACACAGACACAACATGTTTACAGATGGATGCTCTCTACAGAAGATTGGGCTGCCACTCAAAGTATCTGTAATTATTAAGAAACCGTTATGTACAGTATAATGAATATACAGCACACGCTATAGTGATTGCCTCGCACTGCATTAAAATCTGTACCAGGCTTTCAATTTGAGATAAATTAGATATTGATAAATGAAATGAATGGCTGTGGACATGACTTCAACCCAAAGAGGAAAGTAATAATTTGGTGACATCTACTGGAAACAGAACAGTAGTGCATGGAATTTGAGAATGTAAATGAGCTGCAGTGCCTACAAATGGGAGATGAGACGGGAGGAATAGAATAGAATAGAATAGAATAGAATAGAATAGAATAGAAAATGTAATAGCAAATGAGGAATGGGGTCAGCACTTAGACATTGAACAGTGCATACTGTACAGGCCTACAAGGTATGCAATATTTTGCATGTTTCTGACTGTTACTGATCTGCTGCTGCTGCTATAGTAGAGAATGTAACTGTTATAGCCTATTGCTGCTATTGTTGGCACTAGGCAGGCCTATGCAAGGTAGCACATTATGCTTTACACTTTTTTCTATGTATTGAGTTACACTGATGTTGCTACTGCTGAGGCTTCTTCTTATCTTTTAAATATTGTTATTATGCTGTTACACAGAATGTTGTGGACACTTGCAATTCACTCACTGCTTGTACTTGCATGAGGAGTGACTAACGAACCTTTTTGATTCTTGAATAGAGAAGAGGAGAGGAGAGGAGGAGAGGAGAGGAGAGGAGAGGAGAGGAGAGAAGAGAAGAGAAGAGAAGAGAAGAGAAGAGAAGAGAAGAGAAGAGAAGAGAAGAGAAGAGAAGAGAAGAGAAGAGGAGAGGAGAGGACACTACTCTGATGTGTGCAGATTTGTTGTGTTCTGTCTCTTGCATAAATAAAATAAAGTAAAGAAGAGAATATAATTGTGTGCGTGTGTGTGTGTGTGTGTGTGTGTGTGTGTGTGTGTGTGTGTGTGTGTGTGTGTGTGTGTGTGTGTGTGTGTGTGTGCGTGTGTATGTGTTGTTCAGTGTTCTCTGGTGTGTGACTTGATGCTGCGGTAACGATTTCCAGAGGAGCCGTGAGCGTGTGGGCTCTGGTGATGCCCAGAGGCTGTCTTCCTGCAGCGGGTAATGTTAATGTCATGGTACTGTGCCAGCTCTATGCCATTCCCCTCACAATCCTCTGCAGTAGTTCGCAGTCAGGGGCAGCCAAACCATTCTGTCATACCACGGTTATTATTACACAAAAACTAGAATTGACTTAACTGAAATAAACTAACTAACTGAAACTGGTTTTGTGTGTTTACAAAACAAACTAAAATCATATACTGTAATATATATAATGTAGAAAATATCTGTACATTTCTCACAAATTGCAAAAACTACTGTACATAATCCAAAATGCACAATAGACACAGCTACTGCAGTGTCTAGTCATATGATATAGTTTAATTAACTATTGAGTAGGGTATTGTCAAGGTGTATAAACTGTTGACAATTTCAAGATATTTGCAAAAATAAGTAAATAAAATAATTTAGAAATATTAGTCAAAACAAAGAACCCCAACTACAGGGAAGGAGAGTGAGGCACTCCAATTCCAATGATCGTTTCAGGTCAACACCTTGTTCCTATTTTAAAAGGCTTTGATTTAAGTCTGAATAAGCCACATAAGCCACAACACAAGGAAGTCAAGGATAAGCAACCCACACATTCTCAAAAGCATTATGTGGCTGAGAGAGAGAAATCCAATTAGTCCAGACAAACCAAAATTATAATGCAGTTTGTCACTATTACCACAAGATGGCAGCATTACCCTAAAGCAAAAAAGAAGACGTTCAGACAGCACAATAAACCTGGCAACTCAAAAATAACACTTTCTCCTGTGTCATTATCTTTGTTGGCCTGATCCACCAAACTGGTGTAAGAAGACAGAACAAGATTTGTTTGTTGGATCTAAACAATATACCTTGGTATCATACCAAAATGGCACCTTTAGTCCGGAAGGAAGGAAGTCAATAATATGTGCTCTCTGCTGATATGTTTTGAAGAACATGTCCTTTGACAATAGACCATGTCAAAGTAGCCTAAGGTCATAGTTATACTGAAGATGAAAGTGGTGCTGTCTACTTCAGACACACAGAGCCACCTTATACACTGGCTGTAATAGGCCTATCTCTCACCTTATACACTGGCTGTAATAGGCCTATCTCTCACCTTATACACACTGGCTGTAATAGGCCTATCTCTCACCTTATACACTGGCTGTAATAGGCCTATCTCTCACCTTATACACACTGGCTGTAATAGGCCTATCTCTCTCTTGCAGGGCATTCCCTTGAGGCCTGCAAGAGCAATTTTTAGAACAGGCTGCTGTGGTATTACAACAAAAATGTAAAACAGTTTAGCATAGGTGTGACTCATAGACATAGCCTAATTACACACACGCACGCACGCACGCACGCACACACACACACACACACACACACACACACACACACACACACACACACACACACACACTGTCGTGGAAATCTACCAGCATAGCTTAATGGAGTAAAATTACTTTTTTTCTATTGATTACTCATGCCATACATGGAGACTTGAGTTCAATAATATTTGTTTGTATTTGTTGCATTCCTAAGACAAAATGTGATTATAGTAAATTTACCCCAATTGATTCCGGAAGGGGACCGGATGCATGGCCCTGGATGGGGAACTGAATGAATGGCAGTGGATGGGGAAACCGTCAGAGTACTACTTTTGTTTTGTTTTTTTAGTTTTTTTGTCTTAGGAATGCGACAAAAAACTAAAAATATTATTAAACTCAAGTCTCCATGACACGAGTAATCAATAGAAAAAAAGTCATTTTGGGGGTGAACTACTTTTAACTGGCTGTAATATCAATGCTATTAACTACATTGACGACAAAGTCGAGGAAAACATCCACAAACCACAAGAGCTAAGGAAGCTATTTAAAGCCCAACTAGGCTGCAGCTCCAAACTCAGATCCATAACCCTCAACATAGACATCAAAACTCCCATCACCCTCCTCACTGACAGTCTTGATGTAGCCAAAAATATTAAAGATGAAGTGCCATGATTCACTGTCTGTTGTTTTCAATGGTTCGTTCTTATCTACTTAAAGATGTTAATATGTTTATAATATGTTGTATTGTTTATAATTTAAACGACATACTGGAGGAACATGTTTATTTAATGTTATTGTTTATTTAATGTTTATATACTGTTTATTACAATTTACAATTTAGGCATTTAGCAGGCGCTCTTAATCCAGATCGACTTACAAAAAGCAACTAATACATCAGTACATCAACATCAATACATCAAATGCATAGAAAGGTCTTCTAATGGAAGCTAGGGAGTGAGTCTGTTGTTCTAAGTGAAGCTAGGGAGTGAGTCTGTTGTTCTAAGTGAAGCTAGGGAGTGAGTCTGTAGTTCTAAGTGAAGCTAGGGAGTGATTGGCGATGATTGACTTCTGCACTCCAAGGAGTGCATTTGGAATGGTGGCATGCGCTACTCTCATACGTTTAAATCTCACTAAAAGGTTTTCAGAGAAATCAGCAGCCCTCGTCACATTGAGACTCAGATGTACTGTAAATGTACAAGAATATGCCAGTAACATTAACACTTGCAAGCATTTGTGGTGGGAAAGTTAGGCGTTTGCTGTAAACATGTTGGCAAGATGTAGGGGTGAAATGCGTGCTTGCAGGGTGGTTTTAACACTCTGTGATTAGAATAGACAAAGTGAAGGGACCGCCTGTACCCTGACATTGTGGTCAGTTTCCACAAGCTGCTAAATTCGACCTTGTATTGTACGGTAGTTCCCTGTAGCTGCTCTCTGTAGTAGTAGTAGTAGTAGCAGCAGTAGTAGTAGTAGGCCTAGTAGTTTTATTTTGTCATTAGAGATAAATTAATACAATGCAGTTTGTTTGATTTTCTTTTCTTTCAAAAAACAGACCGATTTTCTTTTCTTTCAAAAAACAGACCAAGGTGTAGGTTGAAGCCTTACTTACTATGCAAACTGTTAATAAAGTATGCAATCAACCAATAAGAATGTAGCATCTCAAACGCAGACACTGGCGTCTAAAAACCCTGTTGACAGAAATATACCGCAGAAGAGAACACAATGAACCAACTAGTGTGTATCGTATCGGGGTATCAAGGCCACTCTGGCCCTGATCAAATTTTTCAAGGGGCATCCGGCTAAACTTTTTTGACATCCGGCCAAACTTTTAACCCAATCATGGGTAAGAACGTATAAGTTATATTGCATGCATCTGAGAGTTAAAAGTTTCCACATTTAAGAGTCTAATATATTCTTCAAATATAGATGCATGCCATGCTGGAATCATTTAGTGATCTATCCTTGTGCAAAAAAGAAGAAGAAAGAAAGAAAGAAAGAAAGAAAGAAAGAAAGAAAGAAAGAAAGAAAGAAAGAAGGAAGAACTGGGTCAATGACGGCTTGAGTAGAAACACAAACCCTTGTGAATAGGTTTCATCAATCTGCTTGTACATGGACAAAAGTGTCCGTGGCAAATATTGTCCATTACTGTACATTGTTTTACACATGATATACTTTTCTTATTTTTAATATCCAATTACTGAACGTCAAGTCTCCAGGTTTTCTTCAGAATATGTTTGACACTGATTTACTATGACACTATGGCACATTATGAGTCCACTAGTACTAGTGGAATTTCAAACATTTTATTTACAAGGACCACCATACCTCTGAGAGTATACACATGGAATCAAATGGACCTGTGAGGGTCCAACCGTCCAATTGGTGCCATTTGTTCTCAGAGTTACAGACCTGTTATGGTTATTCAGGGCTAGCTCTTTATGTGTAATATTATTGTCCACTCATTTTGTATTTTTATGTTGCAAAATCGTTATTTTGACAAACAATGTCCACCACAAGCCAACATGGCGCTGACCCCAGCTTGTGAATTGTGTAATCTTCTGATGTAAATCAAACAGGTGGGGAAAAAATTCTTAGAGCCTTGCAAATGGAAGAGTCTTTATTTAGGACAATGGTCTCCAATCATCACCTCAGATTTAACAAAGTTAGACATTTTTGTGTCTATTAATAGTTCATTGAAGTTGTTTTGATCCAGTGGTCTGTAACAGCCTCTGACTAAGATGGATTTGGATTTTTCGGTCTATGTGTGCAGAATGGATGGCTCTTGTCTTGAGTAAAGAAGACAATTTGAATCAGGGTTGAAGCCAAGGAATTAAAATTAAATTATTTCATGCATATTGTCCCCAACTCTGAATTGTTTTTGCAGATACATCTTTCATCCCGTCCATCATGTGACACTTGTTACAATTTAGATAAGCATTTTACTGTATGCAACCATTAATGCATTAACCACTTTCAACGTTTTTGGGACTCTCATTATAGCCAAACATGCTTTCAACAGCTGCGAAAATTGAAAATTTGAAAATTTGCATTGAGCAAACGTGATTGACATAACGTGAGGACAATTCTTTTATTTGCTTGCACCGAAATTTGCTCCGATAACATGTGTGCAAAGACTTTAGGCGCCCACATTTGACCCTCAGATCCTGATCTGATGCTGATCAGAAACACACCTCTGTCTCAAATTTAGCACAGGCTGTCAAAACAGTGAAATGTTATTTTATCACACTGTCTTTATCTGTAGCAACTTTCTGGACTGTCTTTATGATTTATTCAGTTAGGACACAATGTTGGGAAGTACGTAAACAAAAGAAAATGCACTGTTTCGGCCGGCACCCCAATTCTGGATGGCAATGTTGTGTGATTCCCAGAGCAACAGTGAGGGGAAGCTCTAATCCTCTCAATAAACTCATATTTACAGTAAATCAATGTGTTCTGTAAGAAGAAGCTCCAGGAAAAAACATGGGAACCACTGGTACACAACTGCAATTTCAAGATTTATTCATTCAGCAATAAGCAATAAGCATGAGGCCTATCTCTGCATGCAAACAAGTTGCACATCAAGGACACACACCCAGGCATGTGCATTGATTGTATTATTGATTCTATAGATGCCAATCATATAACAGCTGTTTATAGTTTAGTTGTTAGCCATGGTCTGGTCCATCCAGGCACGCAGGTTAGTGATGGCCGCATCCACGCGAGGCTTGTTGGTAGGGCAGCCTTTCGGACCAAAGGAAGTGACGCCAACCAGGGTCCAGGCTCCATGCTTCTCACATACCAGGGGACCACCAGAGTCACCCTGAAACAACAAGCAGGTGTGTTTTTAATCACTTATAACCACAACAATGTACTAAATGATTTCTGAATAGAGCGGATGTACAAGCTCAAGCTTGTTAACTTGCACATTGTAAAAACTCTCCCTAGTGTGACTTGGGCCAAAATAAGCAATCTTTTTGGCCTAAGTCACATGGTTTTGTGACTGGGGGGGGGGGCTGGAGTAAGTCAGTAAATAATCTGGCCTAAATCAGGTTTAATTGCGATCGCATTTACTAAAACCTGCAGATCCTGTGCGTGTGTGCGTCAGTCACAGTGCGTGACACCTCATCCCAGCTCAGCAGTAGGATATAGCTGACCTGTTCTGACATCACAATTAATTCCATCCCTGTCCCTTTTATGCCCATTTATGGAGATCACTGATTTCATCAATATTAAGACCATATCTGGCAATTCCCATATATGGACATCCTTTTATGCCCATATATGGAGATACCTGATGTTATCAATATTACGCCAATATCTGGGAATGCCCATATATGGACATATTGTGCCAGTCTCTTGTGGTCCATGACATCAAACATCTATGATGTCAGACGTCAGTCATCTCTATATTTGGGAAAATATGGCCAAAGTTGATCCCATGCCCCCTTGTTTTCCTCTGTTTTTCATTGAAGTCAGGGTAACTCACCTTGCAGGTGCCAGTTCCAGAGGCTCCAGCACAGATCATCCGTTTGGTGATTTTTTTACCCCGGTAAATCACACATTTACGGTAGCTGAGGAGGGGCAAACAAGCCTGCTGGAGCTTGTCAGGTCTCTCAATAGCTGGAACAATACACATTAAAGTCAAGGTTTGAGCTATAGACAGACAATTGTCAAAGTTTAAATGATTGAATGGGCTGGTAAAACAAAAATTCACTGTGCATGGAAAGAGTGTGTTTTCTGTTATTCACTCACGGTTTTCGTACTGGATCCGGCCCCAGCCAGTGGCCACACACTTCATGCCACCATAGAAGGTGTCATTAGTCTCCGCCACACACACGGGGGACACATGCTTGTTCATCTGGGCAGGGCTTTCCAGCTTGATCATTGCAATGTCATAGTCTTTAGTTTCTGCGTTGTAGTTGGGGTGTTTGATGAGCTATAAGGGAAATCACACAGACATACAAAGTGGTTGCAAACTTGCAAGTTGCAACTCGTCATTGTGAAAGGTAATGGTGAGGACCCTGATTAGAAAAGTAACAAAATAAGGTTGTGTCTCTTTAATATGAAATTCATTATGTCAAACAGACAACATACCTTTCCAATTCTCTTCTTCTGGATGTTATCTGTGTTTTTGCGACTGTGCAGGCCAAGGATTACACGGTCAGATTTTCTGAAAAGATGGTGAGATATACTGAAAATACTTTCATGAGCCTCGGTCTAGTTAGTATGTTGAAGTACTTTCCTGTACCAGCCCCATGCTCAGGGTCCAACCTGCTGTGACATGCAGGCTCAAAACGAGAGCGATGACCAACAGAAGCATATTGTGTGATTTTGGAATATTTGTGGGTGCGTTACCCAAACATTTAGCTGTGTTACTCATTCCACGATTATACAACTGGTAGTTCCGACGAAGCAATCTGATTGGTTGAAATATCTCTCCTGTGTGAATATAACTACCACACAGGTCTCATCAAACAAAGATATCAGCTGTGCTGGTCGCAAAAGAGCTGAAGGGCTCCCCTCTCCCAACACTATGATAGGCTAGCAGCCTAGTAGCTAAATGTGGCATTAAAAAATAAAAAGATCCTATCGAATATCTTAATTACAACAAAATGACGTTTTTTTTTTAACCTACGGGCACTTGCCCGTACTTGCTCATCGGGCTTGTGCGTGGGGAAACGCAGGCGGTCCAATAATCAAGTTAACCCACACCCCTCTTGCTGTAATATTGCTTAATTGCAACTTATAGCTCGTTGTAAAGGTGACTAATCGACGATAAAAATTATACAATAGCAATTGGTACAGGGATAAATGATCAACCAAAGTTATGTTTCAGAACTTGTTGTGTGTATACGCACGCACGCACGCACGCACGCACGCACGCACGCACGCACGCACGCACGCACACACACACTGTAGTTATACAGCTCTACTCATTATGTATTCATCAGGGAGTGGTTTATTTTTTTGTAATATATCACATACACACACACACACACACACACACACACACACACACACACGCGCACACACACACACACACACACACACACACACACACACACACACACACACACACACACACACACACACACACACACACACACACACACACACACACACACACACACACAGACAGACAGACAGACAGACAGACACTTTTCTTGCCCTTACAAGTCTCCGTTTTGGAAAATATACTGTAAATATGTGCATAGACTACTTTGGAGGGAGTGCAGAGGGAGGCATTGACTCTTACCCAATCGAGCAGTGGGCAGCAGTCACAACCCAGTTCCAGTTTATCAGTGATCCACCACAGAAATGCCATCCACTGTAGCGCTGAATTCACATTGTTTTCATTAGCAATAGTAGGATTTATGTGACTTAGTGTCTCAATAATTCAGCTATTGTATTATATGCCATGAACGCACTGTCCAGTCTATCAGTGACATGTGTGGATATTACTGGATGATGAAATGTTAAACATAAACCAAGTGTTTTTGTATAGTGATGTACCTGCAGGGAGACCTGCCAGGGCCAGGAGTGAGGTACAGCCTCCTCACCGTTGATGATACCTAGTCCATCACGGAGACATCCAGGGACTTTTGGTTTGATGGCAGGAACACCACAGACTGAAGAACATAATATGCACACACACGCACGCACGCGCGCGCGCGCACGCACGCACGCACGCACACACACACACACACACACACACACACACACACACACACACACACACACACACACACACACACACACACTCACTCACACACACAAATGTAAAGCCATTTACATTTTTTATTTTATTATTTATTATCGTGTATTGTTTTATTTAAGGAGATATTGTCTAGGCCATATTTGAGTTCATGGCATATTGTGTTCATTTAGGACAAACATTTAAAACTGTATATTTTAGACCTAGCATGAATATAAAAACAACAACAAAATCATATAATATATGATTTGATATGATGATCAAACAGTTCAGTACAGTGTTCGGCTGTTGTAGGCCTATACTCACATCTTCCTGTGGTATCATTGTGGACAGTAGTCACATCTTCAGGGGATTGCAGGTCTACTGTTGATGCCAGAGTACCAGTTAAACCTGGACAATACAACTTAAAATGACTTTTGATGTTGTTACACTCTGTAACTCCCGTGGCTAAATTATTTACAGCAAATAATGACAAATCTATGAGTCAAGAGCAAGAATCCTTCCAACTGTTGTCGAATGTTAATGGTAACGCTCACCCAGCCAGAATGATAACCAAACTGTGAACTACAACGAATGGACCTCAAACACAGACTAATGTTAATTAATTATGCATGAAAAAAAATGTTGAGGCCCCAATTTACTATTTTGAGCCCATGAAAAGCAAAAAAATGTCAAAGTGCCTTTGAAATGTTTGTATGTTGTAGGTAGAAAAATAAAGTATACAGAAAATGGAAATGCTGAACAAAATTGTTAAAATATGCAAGGTAACCACATGAATGCCTAAATTGGAATGTAATGTCTTTTACATCGCCCAATAAGGAAAGTTAAGATAGAGTCGTACTTTACCTGAGGTCCAGAGCAGAAGGAGAACAAAGCTTATTTGACTCATATCTGTCTGTAGCTGTCAATACAGACACACTATGATGTCTGTAACTTTCAAAACAGACACACTGATATGATGCTCAGATCCAGTTAGTCTGTCTGAACAAAGTTTACTGTCTTATATCTCTGTAGTTATACAGCTCTACTCATTATGTATTCATCAGGGAGTGGTTTATTTTTTTGTAATATATCACTCACACACACACACGCACGCACGCACGCACGCACGCACGCACGCGCGTGATGTAGAGTGCAAGGTTATTGACCCCAAGAAACATCAGATCGAGATCTTTGGTGTTCTGCTACTTGATTTTGTGGTTGTGTGAATTGGGCGTTGTTTTTCCCCTCCAAAAAAGGGAAGTCAAGGTGTGAAAAACAAGAAAGTGTTGCATCTTCACACATTTCAGAAGATTAAGATCGGCTCTTGGTCTTGGCGATGTTCGGAAAGAGCATGGATTATATAGAGCAGTGGTTCTCAAACCTTTTAACTTGAGACTCAAAAGAGAAATTAGTATAACTATGGTCTGTTATGGTTCAGCTTGTCTTTATAGCAACTACTGTACTGTATGATCTCTTCCCTGTGCTCTTGGCAGAACTACCTTAATTGTTCCATGTACTTTTTGATAGTTTGTTTTTTCTCAATTCAATCTAAACATGCAGAAACACGAAGATTTGGTCAAAAGAAACCCGATCCATCTGGGCTGTTTGGTGTTAAGCACTTCAAGAACCTATAGGGGTATGCAACGCACATTTTTGACTTGCCACGGTGACAACTAATGAAGTATTTAAAAAACTGAGTGCCCTACCACAAATTCCACAATACAAAGCCGCTGGCCATGACAAAATCCCCCCCAAGTTTCTCATAGACTCAGCCGCCTCCATTGCCCCAATCATTACCCACATTACCAGTAGACTCCCTAAATCGGGAGATAAGCGACCGTCAGGTCCCATACACAAACTTTAGAAGGCAATGGTAGCCAATCAGGAGGGAATATGGGAAATGGGACAGATTCATGTTGATGACATGACTTTAGAGATACTGTGTACTGCTTTGCGTGATTTTAGGGCAAAATCTGTAGGAGCAGTGTCCAAAAATGTGTTTTAAAAAAATCGGCCAGATGGTGGCGCTAGATGGGACAGATGCATTTTGATGACATGACTGTAGAGATACTGTGTAGGCTACCGCTTTTCGTGATTTTAGGGCAAAATCTGTAGGAGCAGTGTCCAGTGTTTGGCATGGATCGGGGCAACGGTGGCGGAGATATATGAGTAGGGCAAAAGTGTGACATGTGACGTGTGACAGACTGACAGACAGCCGGTGGTGGTTTTGATAGTAACTGCGACCTGACGGTCGCAATTAATCTATCTATCAAGCAGGGTTACGTCCCCCAGGACTTTTAATTAGCCAAAGTAATCCCCCTGCACAAAAAAGGCAGTAAACTTGACCCTGGCAACTACCGCCCAATTTCAATTCTAAGTTCCATCTTTAAGATAATGGAAAACAATTGTCTACGAACAGTTGGCTAGATATCTTGAAGAGAAAAAAAATATTTACGAGTTCCAATCTGGCTTCAGAGAGTCCCATTCCACAGACACATGCTATTTGAATGATTATATCAAACGTGCGATTGACGATGGCAAATATTGCGGCATGGTCATGCTGGACCTCCAGAAGGCTTTTGACACTGATCACTGATCACTCGATTCTGATTGATAAACTAAAAGCTATCGGTCTTGACAGCACAGCAGTGAGATGGATGCAACTCTTACTTGGTGGGGAGGGAACAGATGGTGTTTGTTTGGTTCTCTCCTGGTTCTCTCTCCACTCACCTAAACAGCTGCAGGTTTGTAATTGTCATCCACAACACAGACTAAACAATCACACTGCATATAAAATAATAAACTATAACGTTGGGCTAATTCAAGAATATGCAACACATAGTTGTGCCTATTAGAGCACCAAATAGGCCTACTTGTTTTGTGGCATAAGAACATTTAATTTGGGCAAATGAAGACCAAGTCCCCAGTGGGCAATTAAAGTGAGACAAAACAAACACTACCATTAAATGGTCACACGCCGCCATCTACTGAGCCAAAGTGTAGGTGCAGGCCAGATTGTACTGCACAATACCCCTGCACATTTTGTGCACGCCCCTTAGCACTAGGCCTATCCTTCTTTATTATCATAGAAAAGGTCAAGGATGTCCACTATCACAACACCAGAGGTAGCTCCACTAATCATGTTTCGTTCTCCAGCTAATACCACCAACATGTGGAACGCCCTCCTGCAGGCCTTAAATGAGTGCAAATCCCTAGCCTCCTTCAAAATTGGTCTGAAAAGTCACCTTCAGAAGGCTGCTACTAGTAACTTGTAAATAGACCTGTTGTTTTTATCGCCCTGAGCAACTGTACTTGTACTTTAAATTTCAATTGACTAAATTGTATTGACTATACTTGTACTGTTCTCAATTTTTGTCTAATACAATAATCTATCAATCAATCATATGTCCTGTAGCCTACCTTTTCCTATGCAAACTTCTAATCAAGTAAGCCTAATTCAATCAATCAAGCAAGCAAGCAAGCAATCAAATAGGTAGCCTACTTTGTCCTGTCCACCACTGACTACTGCACTGCAAATGATGCTCCAACATGCATAGGCTACAGTAATAAACAGTAGTCTATACATCATGATGTCCATGTCCATATACTAAGGCTAAAGCTTGCCTACTATTTTCCAAACTCGTTTGCTCGGCGTGGAAGCGGTGTTTCCCTTTAAACCCTGACGTATTGCTACGCAGCTGCTGCTGCTGCTGCCATCATCATCATTGCACTGACTCTCCTCCGTCTTCAGGTCCGGGCGCGTCAGCGAGGATCGCCGCTCTAGCGGAGTCCTGGCTGATCCGCAGGTAAACAACACAAATTAGATGGAACCGTAAAGAGAACAGACAGAGCTACGTGCAGGTAATACAACGGGGTTTCATTTGCATCCACACAGACCATGGCAAACGTGCCGTTCGTTTATTGCCATTGCTCATTCATTTTTATTATTATTATTATTTTTAGCAAGGATGCTTCCATGGAGAGTGTAGGGCACATCAAGGACTGTGAATTAATGTATGAATGGGGTGCAAAACAGTCGTGCTGTCATTCAGAAACGATCGAGTGCAAAGCATCGGTTGTATTTCATCCTTGCCTAGAAGAATGCAAGACTGTTTCCCGCTGTTTACGGTATGTCTGCTGCAAGGAGGGATGCTGCGCAGTGCGCTCAGGCAGATGTGTGCGTGCCTTGTCATCCTGTGCGCCCTCAACGCTCTTGCGATCATAGCCTATAGGGCCTTTTGCGCGTCAGAGATACTTTGACCGCTGGCGTTAGCGGGCTAATAACTTCTACAGCTCTTGAGAGAATAGGCCATGATGCACTATAGGTCATACTCTACGGCGGGGTGGAGTCGTGGAGAATAATGTTCTGCATGAGGAAACGGTGATCTAAGTAGCCTGTTGTTATAGCTGCCATGTCGATAGGGAGCAAAGTCGTGACAGCTTTCCTGGCTCTGCAGTTTGACCTTGCAGCATTTTCACTTTTTCTAATAACACCCGTTTTGTGTGTGATAGGGAGCAGAAGCAGGCTTTATTGGCATTTTTTTGTCTTTCACTGCAGCTTTTAGACTGTGCAGTCATGATCACTAATCCAGTTTCAACTCCCTGCACTGCAGGCTATACAGTGTGGCAGACAGTGACACTGTGGCATTCGCATTCACCAAGACCATGTTGATGAGTAGTAGGCTACATGTTGGCAACATAGCTAGGTACATGTTAGTGAATGCAACATCATGCAGCATTCATTTAAACTAGAGGAACAATAATGCCCTATATAGAGTATTTACCTGGTCTCTTGCATGCTTCATTATTACCTCCTATCACACATAAGAGTGAATGGCATCTTACACATTTGCATCTGATCAGATTTTAATTTTTTGTATATGCTTCAGGATCTGAAGACTTGGGAGTTTGTATTTGACTATATTTTCAGACTAAATGAATGCATGAATGTATTATTTTCATATGTAAATTGCGCCAAGCAAGAAGCAAGCAAATGTAAGCCTATTCATTTATGTTATACAGTGGGAGCTCAGGTCTGTAAAATATAGGCCTATTGTAGGCTATCTATCTTCTGGTATATTTCCATCTTAGCACCGTGGCTATATGTTGTCAGCAGTAGGCCTCATTCACAGCCTCCCAGTTCCTTTCACTCACGTTCCACGCAAGTGTTGGACGGATGGTCACCATGGTGACCTGGCAGCCTCTTTTGTACCATGCTGTTTTGCTCAGATTGCCACAGTGGAAATATGCACCATTGAGATGCAACAATTATAAGCCTACATTATTTATTATGTGGAGCACATTTGCACGACAGTAGTACTCTAACATACATGGTGCTAGCATAACAACACATGACCCCACAGTTCCTTGACATGGAAAAGGTGATGTTATGTCTTTAGTAACAGCTATAAGGTTTCAATGGCAATTGATTTGGACTTGTTTTTCTGTCCTCTAGGTTGAAGGACAGACAACATGATTACGGCTGTCTGCTCTAGACTATTGGTTGTAGCTCTGATTACACCATTTAGCGCCACAACTTTTGCTCCAGAAAACAAAATCCCATTTTCAACCATGTTTGCTCTCACCTTTACGAGGACAGACACATTACATTCATTCTTTATAGGGTTTAGCTTCATCTGTCAGGTGCAAGCAGGATTATACTGAAGAGAGGCTTTGAGGAAATAGTAGGCTAATGCAAGTTATAATAAAGTAGAAATAGAGAAGTCTTTGCTGATATAATCTAAGTTTTTAAACATCAACTTTATATATTTTAAGCACGCTTCAAGCCTACAAGGCAATGGCGCTCATTAACCACCCATAAATCATCCATAATGACAATCCCAAAATAGGGATGTCATTGCTAGTGGTTAAACAGAAGGTAGATTTTAAAACATTTATGAACGTCAGGCTGATATTTCGAGCTGAGTCCTGCATGGGTTTGGGGAACCGATGGGTGAATTTTGATGTACAATAACGGGTGAAAAATATCCTACAATGTAATTTGCAGGTGTGGTCAGAAATCAATAGGCCATGGGTGGACCGCAGGGCTTATTTGTAATGTAAATACTATAGTATGTACAGTACATAATTAATTATGCTATTATAACTACTTATTTTTAGACAACATAAAGTTAGTATCAATCTACTGTTTTCAATCAGCTGTAGTTCACTCCAAATGTTTTAGAACTA
Organism: Nannobrachium achirus; assembly: GCF_963921795.1. Classification (NCBI taxonomy): domain Eukaryota; kingdom Metazoa; phylum Chordata; class Actinopteri; order Myctophiformes; family Myctophidae; genus Nannobrachium; species Nannobrachium achirus. The sequence continues at coordinate 42,029,547 of NC_137818.1, read as the reverse complement.
TTGTTTGGGATTCTGATTGATTGCGAGTAGACAGTAGTAGTAGTAGTAGTAGACAGATTTAAAGTTGGGCGTGGTTTTGGGTCTCAGAATATATTAGAAGCAGGTCGGGTATGGAACTAAATTAGTGCTTCTGTCGGATGGGGTTTTAAGCACTGCGGGTACAGGTACAGTAGGTGCAAGTTCCTAAAACAGTAGCCTACACATGCAGGACTCTGCTAGGACATTAAGGCCTGGTTTATTCTGCATCAAGGAAAACACCAAAGAGCAATCCCTCTTTCACGAGTGCAATCTCAGGCTGAGCTGCCTTTTCCACACGTCTTTATTTACAGCCTTCAATTACAGAAACAGACATGGGCTACAACAATACTTTTAATGCAACTGGGGCTGGACTGGGCTAGTTCATGCTATTACAACTTTAATCTAATTACGTTGACTAGAATAGACATTATGACTATTGATTTCCTGTTCTATTAATACATTTTACTCTACAAGGCTAAGCAAGGGACAGCAAGGGAAGCAAGGAACAGAAAGGGCTGCAATATAGTGACTCCAGTTTGGGAATACAGTAATCCTTGTTTGTTCACTAATTACAAAATCTCCAGTGAACCCCCAGATTACACAATGTTTGTGATCAAGTCTCTGAGAAAAAAAAGTGACATGGGATTTTCACCCAGAATATTGTGTAGAGCAGCCAAATTAGTGATAAGTCTGTGATCCTTGATGTGGGAGCCAGTCCATTTACTGTAGGACCTGATTGTAAGCATCACATCACCAGTAAAAACTCATTATGTCCTGTGTAAGGTGATTGGCTCATGTTGCTACACTTCCTTGAGACCATAGAGTATATATATACTTGTATACTTGTATATTCCTTGTATATACTTACTGTTTGTTTAGATTTACTGTATATTCCTTGTATATACTTACTGTTTGTTTAGATTTACTGTATATTCCTTGTATATACCTACTGTTTGTTTAGATTTACTGTTTTCTTTTCTTTTTTTTCCCTTTTTCTTTACATATCTACTGCATAGTACTGTGTTCTATTTGTCTGTCATTCAATGTTATATGAGATACTTAAATGGTTTCCTGTTGAAATAAGCTTAGTCTTTTCATGGATCTCCTTTTAGTAGACCTTGTACCAGTGAACTGTACCGTCATGAATCTGTACATTTTCCTATGCAAACTTCTAATAAAGCCTTCAATCAATCAATCAATCAATATACTAGAGGTTCGCGGGCCTTCGGCCCGCTCACATCTAGTTAAAAAAAAAGAAAAAAAAAATGGGGGGGAACTATTGTGGCGGAACTATTGTGCCGCAGCGCACATCTTTCTTGTGTGGATCAGCTGCCTCTGAGATTGAGTGGGCTGGGCGTGGGCAGCGTGGGCTGGGTGGAGCGTAACCGTGACAACAGCTGCTTGCAGGCTGGTGCAGGCTTGTTGTATGGGCTGGTGTAGGGTTACAGATCCATGGGCTGGGCGGACGTTAAGATCCCCTGGACTGGGGGACGTTATAGCCAATTGGAGTGCTGCATTTGGTCTGTTGGTCCTACCAAACAAAAACCGCTGGCTGCAGTTCTTAAATGTAATATAAGATATAATAGAGAGCGAGTAGCCCCGCCCCCAGCAATTCATTACAATGCAAGTGCTCAGTGGCGTTTTGAAGCATGCAGAAGTAGCTAATCCAGGTGCATTCTGGGGGAAATTGGCACATACCTAAGAGCCAAAATGTGTTACGTCGAGACGTAATTACGTCACGAACGTCACTCGACGTCCATTGAACCCTATTGTGTAGACCCCAGCAGCGCGCTCTTATGCTCGTGCATGTAGTTCCCCCCTGCCTGCTGTTCCAGCTTTGGCCAGTAGGGAGGCTGCTTCAATATTTACAAGCTGTTCTGGGAGCTGATTGATTGATTGATTGATTGAAGACTTTATTAGAAGTTTGCATAGGAAAAGGTACAGTTTCATGACGGTAGAGTTCACTGGTACAAGGTCTACTAAAAGGAGATCCATGAAAAGACTAAGCTTATTTCCACTGGAAACCATTGAAGTATCTCATATAACATTGAATGACAGACAAATAGAACACAGTACTATGCAGTAGATATGTAAAGAAAAACAAAAAAGAAGACAGTAAGTCTAAAACAAACAGTATATACAAAGAAGGGGCAGGGGAGGGTAGGGTTGGGCTAGGTTCATTTTTTTACCAGTTGCGAACGGCTGCTGCCTGTAAGTGGTTTTTCAGGGCAATTTTAAAGGATGCTAGTGATCCACACTCCTTTATGGCCTTCTGTAAGGCTTTCCACATTTTGGTGGTATAGCAGAAAAAAGAGTTTGACCCTTTGTTGGTTTTGACTCTGGGTTGAAAGTGATCTGTGGCGCTGCCTCTGGTGTTGTAATTATGGACATCCTTAATGTTTATAAAGTATTTTGATAGGTACTTGGGTATCATAGTGGTGTAGTGTATCTTGTACACCAGGCCCATTGCAAGTTGCTGTACTCTGTCATCTACTCTGAGCCACCCCACTCTTAACTGGTGAGTAGCGGTGAGGTGAGTCTGATAGGGAAGGTGAAGCAGGACCCTAATTAGTTTATTTTGGGCTGTTTGGAGTTTAGTTTTCAGGGCTTGTGGGGCGTCACGATACCATACGTGGACTCCGTAGTCAAAGAGGGGCTGGATTATTGCACCAGCTATGGTCTTCAGTGTGTTGAAATTGACCATCGGGGCGATCCTCTGTAGGAAACGAGTTCGTTGGTTGATTTTATTTATTACTTTAGTAGTCAGTCATCTTTTCACTGGAAAGTTAGCTTCAAGGATGCATCCTAAGTAAGAGATTTCGTTTTTTCGTGTTATGACCTTGTCACCCACTTTGATTGTGAAGTTATCGACTTTTTTGAGGTTATGATTTGATCCAAAGAGGATGGACTCCGTTTTTCCCAGGTGAATTGATAATTTGTTGTCGTTAAGCCATGTGCAGATCTTACTTAGTTCAGAGTTAAGTGTCTTTTCAACCTGCAAGTGGTCCTTGCCCGAGACTAGGAGAGCCGAGTCATCCGCGAACAGGAACAGGTTGTAGTCGCAAGCAGATGCCATGTCGTTCACGTATATTAGGAACAACAGAGGTCCCAGTATGCTACCTTGAGGAACACCACAGCTTACTGGGAGGGGGGGGGGACAGGGTACCGTTAATCTCCACCACCTGTTCCCTCCCCACCAGGTAAGATTGCATCCAACTCACAGCTGCGCTGTCAAGACCGATGGCTTTTAGTTTCTCAATCAGAATAGAATGATTTACGGTGTCAAATGCCTTCTGGAGGTCCATCATGACCATGCCGCTATATTTGCCGTCATCCGCTTCGCGTTTGATTTGGTCGGTCAAATAGAGAAGGCATGTGTCGGTGGAATGAGATTTTCTGAATCCAGATTGGAACTCGTAAATCAGATTATTCTCATCGAGATATCTTGCAATCTGTTCGTAGACTATTTTCTCCATGACTTTGGATATAGAGCTAAGAATGGAAACGGGACGGTAGTTTCCAGGGTCTAGTTTGCTACCTTTTTTATGCAGGGGGGTTACTTTTGCTAGTTTGAAGTCCTGTGGGACATGACCCTGTTCGATGGAAAGGTTAATTATGTGGGTAATGATTGGAGCAATGGTGGCGGCTGTAAGTCTCAAGCTTAGTTGGGACTTACAAGTAAACAGTCAACTTGAATCACACTCTCTGTCTCATTATTATATATGTGAACTAAAGACTACAAGGTTTACACAACAACATACCTTGAATACTGTACTTGTACAAACTCACTTAGCCATTAAAAGTAGTAGTAGGATACTGTACATTAGTAGTACAAACCAATGTTCCATACTAGTTAGTTAGTTATTTAGTTACTTTCAAGACAGCACTAATACAGTATGTAATAATGTTGTTATTAGTGCTGGGACTTTAACATATTAATTGCGATTAATTAATTACAGAATATTAACGCGATTAAAAAATTAACGCATTTTAATCGCACATGGTGCACCACAGAACCTTCAGTTTCGGGCATACCGATCATAGCGATGCACCAACCAAGAAGAGACAACAAACGCAAAAGGAGAAGTAGCCGATCAGAGCGCTTTGGTTGGCCCAGTGGATGAGAAATTTAGATTTAAAAAACTCACTCGTTGATTCACTCGTACAACAAAATGAGTTTTACTTGAAAAAATGCTTCTGAGGTGAAATATTTATATGCGATTAAACATGCGATTCATTTCGATTAATTAATTACAAAGCCTCTGATTAATTAGATACATTTTTTAAATCGAGTCCCAGCCCTAGTTGTTATATCAGGAAACTGTTAACTGCCATGCTGCTTTCATTCATATTTTCACTCTGCTTTCACATGCTGTACACTGTTACATCATCCTGTCTCTCTCTTTCTCAACACCCTCATCCTGCCCTCCTTGCATTTTGCTTTCTTTCACCCATAATTCACCCCTCACCCCTCTCCTCTCCTCTCCTCTCCTCTCCTCTCCTCTCCTCTCCTCTCCTCTCCTCTCCTCTCCATCCTTCTTCTCCCTCTCCTTTCATCTCCATGTTGTGTTGATTGATTGGCCAGTCACGGCTCCAACCTGAAACCACTGCCTCTTTGGATAAGCTCAGCAGCAGTAGAGCTCAATGAATAGGAAATAATCACATATCGTGATTTGACACAATTATGTAACTGTGAAATTCGGCAGCTAATTAACCGCCGAATTTCACAGTTACATAAATAGGGATCTCAGGATGAAAGTGGTTAAGAAGAAGAATCGTGCAGCCCTATGCAGAAGTTTGGTGACTCTGCAGGATTGGCCTGATTCTCTTCAGTGTGTCATTAGATTAATCATAGTGTTTGATCATTAGTGAGTCATAAGGGCAGAGTGTGCTTCTCCAGTTGGGTCTATATACTGTAACAGCCTGACAGTGGTTTACCTAATTAAGGTTTGCTGAGCATGCAGCAGAATCTTTTTCAACACTGTGCAAACTCTGACTGGGGGATTTTTATACCCATAACATTCTACTTCAGCACCTGGCACTGTTTTTTCTTTTTTCTTTTTCCTCTTCTTTTCTTTTTTTCCAAAGGAAAGGTAGTTAAATTGGCAAAGTACATTTGAGCATATAGCTGAAATGTGTCTTCTGCTTTTAACCCATCATCCTGACTATTACTGTAGGAGCAGTGGACCGCTACTGGCCAGCATCCAGGCAGCAGTTTAGTATGTCTGGCTCAAGGAGGACACTTTGATGCCATGCCAGGAAGAACCGGGATCAAGACACAGGTATTTTATATAGTTCAAGTTCATTGTCAAATGTACAGCATGTCTTCATGTCTTTCAGGTGTGTGTGTGTGTGTGTGTGTGTGTGTGTGTGTGTGCGTGCGTTTGTGCGTGTGTGCGTGCGTGCGTGTGTGTGCGCGCGCTCGTGCATGCGTGTGCGCGCGCTCGTGCATGCGTGTGCGCGCGCGCGTGTGTGTGTGTGTCTGTGTGTCTTTGAGTAGTGAGTAGTTTAGCATAGCTAGTATGACTCAGATATATTTGTGCACGCTGTGACTTTCAGGCTGCAACTTCTGAGTTGTGTCGTTTCCACTGCAGTGAGCTGAGACACGGAGGACAGATAGTGGGAGATAAACACTCATTGTTTCATGCATATAAGAGCAAGATATTCATTCAATTATCTTTACTACTCTCTCTTTCTGTGTCTCAACCCCATTACAGTTTTTCACGATTGTTAACACACAAAAATTGGCACAATTTGCACAACCTTCACTTCATGTACTTATCACTCGACCTGATTTGGCACTGCTTCACACTCCCTTATCTGCATTAGACTCTGACTATCCTTCTTTGCACTCTAACACTACACACAAACAGCACACACTTCTCACGTAAAATCTCAAAGCATCAACCTACAACACAAAAATATTCAAATCTCTACATATTCAGGTCTGATGTCAATTGCACAATCACCTTGTTGTCCAAACACTTACACACACACACACACACACACACACACACACACACACACACACACAGACACACACACACAAAAGGGAGAACATAGCCTGTGATATACCGTAGATGAGGCCCTCTGGCCAGACAGGAACCTGAGGCGTGATGCCTAAATCATGTACCGAAATAAAACCTTTCTCGCTATTTGTCGTACTTCGAAGTACCGTATCTGGAGTTTATGCCCACAGTGTGCGTGAACATGTAGTATGTGCGACGCGCGTGCGTGGGTGCGTGCATGTGACATACTTAAGATCACATCCTGTTGGGAATCCAAGGACGTTATGTCTTCCATTAGACACACTGCAGTGTCACCTCTGCTGCAGCCATAGATAGTGAGGGACAGTGTTTGTACTGATGTGTGTGTGTGTGTATCCTGCAAATGTATAGTGCACTGCATGTAAGCCTGTGTGTGTGTGGGGGGGGGGGGGGGGGACAATTAGATTTTCCTACAGCTCTCTCTGTGTCACAAAGTGATGCTTTCAGGCACTATCCTGTCACTTACTGTAATGTCTCTCCCTTATGTTTACTGGTGTGTGTGCTGGTGCCACTGTCCTAAACAAGCATATACACTGATAGAATGGACCACAGCAGCACTAGGCAGGATGCTTTCAATCAATCAAGATCATCATACCTCTTGTTCCACCTGCCGCACAGTACCATCCTCAGGCCAGGGTTAATTTAGAGGGGTGTCCATTTGGTTACGTCTGTACACCCTCAGAGACAAATGAACACTCAAGATTGTACTGTTTTGAGTTAGACACATTTTCGTTGTGGTTTACTGCCAGGCCCAGATACTGTATGATGTATTGTATGAGCAAGTCCAGGATCAGCAATAACAGACACAAAGAAAATCTCCTCTTCATTATCTGCTATATTATATGTCTGTCTGTCTGTCTGTCTGTCTGTCTGTCTGTCTGTCTGTCTGTCTGTCTGTCTGTCTGTCTGTCTGTCTGTCGTACTCTCTCTCTCTCTCTCTCTCTCTCTCTCTCTCTCTCTCTCCCTCTCTCCCTCTCTCTCTCCCTTTCTACCTCTTCTATCTCCATCCTCTAGCTTCCCCCCTTCTCCCTGGTGATTTCTCCCAACTCCTCTGTGTCTCTCTGTGCTTCTCCATCCACCTTTATCCATTTCCTGCTCCATTCCTTTCTCTCTCTCTCTCCTATCATTGCTCTCCATTTTCCTCTGGTCGGGCGTGCAGTTGTTACATAACAGACCCAACGCAATACATTATGTATGAGCCTTCTGCTTGATGTGATGTTACAGAGGATACTGCATTCCCTGTCACACCAACAGCGTGTGTGTGTGTGTGTGTGTGTGTGTGTGTGTGTGTGTGTGTGTGTGTGTGTGTGTGTGTGTGTGTGTGTGTGTGTGTGTGTGTGTGCGCGCGCGTGTGTGTGTGCATACATGCATGTGTGTATGCATGTGTGAGAGAGGGGATCAGAGAAAGTTAATGGCAGCTCTTGGGTGTGCTGAACCTTCTGCCCTAATCTACATGTTAACTGAGATCCAGGAAATCCTATGGAGAATCCCCATCGATCTGAATCTCATTTACTCAGTAGCAAAGAGCTCCTTTGGTATTCCGTGACCATGTGGATCAAAGCAGAATGATCCACACACCAAATAGCTCCCAAGAGGATTGTTTTTCTTCTGAAAACTCACTTCAGACTGTATTCAACCCCTAGCGCTCGCCTTTCCTGCTTGTATCACTTACAGTTTAGCCACCTGTTTTGATAGATGCTATGCCTTACAGAACTATGCAGATACTATATGTAGGTTAGCCTACTTGTTTAAATCTGTTGTTATTTTGATTCTTTTTAACCCAGGAAAAATAGTTAATATAGCATTACTGTATCAGTCTAACGACTTGAGACCATCAGGGAGTATTTAGTATCAAAGAGCAGAGCCTATGAACATCTGTCAGTCACGTTAATCAACAACTGCTCAGCCAGCTGTGTCTGTTTACCGCTGTGCTAGATAGAGGTGGATCACCTTACCGCTGCGCATAGCCTCACAAACGCCATGGACGTTTGTGCCGTACATAGAAGATCTGACCTGACGGTTGCCACTCGCCATTATGGTGTAACATACAGCATAAACATAACCAATATGATTTCATTTTCATCTAGAAATGTAAAAGTTACAGTACAAAGTTAGATGAAACCAGAAAGATGCAATTCTGGGGAAATTGCAAGTGTGATTGCTGTGACGCGAGTTATACCATTTGAATTTTCCCGATTCAAGTCAATGGGGAAAATGTATTCTCTAATAAATGAATGGCCATATACAGTATGGAGATATCTGTGTCAGTCATTAATTGTCCCTTTTATGCCCATATATGAAGATCCCTGACGTCATCAATATTAAGCCCATATCTTGGACTACCCATATGTGGACATACTGTGTCAGTCTCGTGTGGTCTAAGTCAAACATCTATGATGTCAGTCATCTCCATATTTGGGAATCATTTTTGCATTTTCCCATTCAAGTCAATGGAGAAAATTAATGATTTCATAAATTCATATAAATTAAACTATATATAACGTATCTGTCAGCAAAATGCAAGCAGACGATTCCCGATGAAGCCGGTTGATTTGACATAAGGCCCAAGTGCGTGCCACCAAAACTGTGGGAGGAGTAGCGTGGCAAAATAAAGTTTATCTGGGCAGAAAGAAAGATGGAAAGATGGAAGAAAGTCGGACAAGTACTATAGTCTGGTTGCCCTGTTGGGGGGGGGATGCGTGAATACAAACTTGCCTGCCTGTGTGTGTGTGTGCATCCCTGTGCATTGAATTTACTTGCATGCATTAATCCATGCACAGTCAGTAGGTGTGCTTATATAACACAGAAGGCTCAGTGTTGCTGTGTCATCTCATCTGTACAGTAGGAGGTGACATAAGGACAGACAGGGGCACGGACTGTCCTGTCAGTTCAGCACAACTGAAGGACTTGTGACATCTAATCTGTCACAGATTACCCTCCTAAGTAATTCTGTCAGGACCACTTTCATGCCAATAAAACATTTTAACCTCTTAATATTCTGCTAGCCGGAAACCAGAGGTCTATACTAGGCTCCCACTTTTTTTTTGCCAATACACCAAATCTCTGCTAAAAATAGTATCTACAAGCTCACAACACATCATTGTTGCGATGTGTTGTGAGCTTGTAGATCGGGTATTTTTACAGAAGGAGTAATTTGTATGTGGATACACAATTTTCAGGCACATTCTGTACATTTCATGGTAAGAATTGTGCTAACGTCTTTTCAAATGACATGAAACCAACATTCTTACAATATGTACGTAGATTTTAACAAACCTGAAACATGCATTTAAATAAGACAACATGTGTCATCTTGCCAACCCCATTTTGTCCCACTTATTAAAACCATGCTGCACAACACTGTCCCTCTTTTGAAAACCCCTATATTGCCCCTAGAGTACAGCATAATAATAATCTCCCTGTTGACATCAGGCTATCTCATTCCATCCCCATTTAACAAAAAGATCCATCTTTTCTCCCTGGCTTTTCACTCCATGAGATGTCAGCATGCCCAGTATTATTGCCTGATTGACATCTCACAGTGGATGTCCTCTCACAACCTCGAGCTCAACATAGACAATACTGAGCTTCTCTTCGTCCCTGTGAAGTCCTGCCCCGTGCAGGATCTTACTATTTCCATTGACAACAATCCGGTGACTCCTGCCCAAACTGACATGGATGTGGGAGTGATCCTGGACAGGCTGCTGTCCTTCAAGGCTCACATTGCATCGATCACTCCCGCTTGCCGCTCTTATCCAATTCAAAACACTGGTGATGACCTACAAGGCAACCACAGGCCTTATCTTCAGGACACAATCCACCCCACACTTAATTAGATCAGCTGACACAGGATATCTATCTGTCCCCTCCAAGACACCCTGGCCAAAGCTCCAGTTGACCTACTGTAGACTACTGTGGAATGCCACAATTAGACCAAACTATAGGGATACACATTAATAATCAGATTTACGAATATTTGCGGCAGTCTGTAAATTCAATTTCCTTATTTTTCTTGTTCTGTTTTATACATTATTTGACGTGATGTTGTTGTGGAGCACTTCAGTCTATCTATCTATCTAGGTCGTCCTCAGACGAGCCCTCCATCGTTGTTTCCAGTCATCTCGGTTCTCCATACATCTGGCCAGCTCATTGGTGTTCTGTGTCCCTACGTCTTCCTTGAGTACGTCCACGTATGTTTTTGTGGGACGTCCTCGCGACCGGTGCCCATGTGTTGGCTCCCACAGTACCAATTTGCTGGCTGGAAGCTCCTGGTGTCTTTGGCAGTGTCCTGCTAGTCTCATTCTTCTGTTCCATACACTGTTCATGCCGTTCAGGGCCCTCCAAGCGAGTGCCTTCCTTACTTTAAGGTCTTTCTCAGTTGAGTCGACCCATGCGCCCAGGTACTTGAAGTCCTTGACTTCCTTCAACACAGCTCCTTCTGTTGTTGTCAGAGGTGAGTGATCAGGTAGGTTATAGGTGATAACCTCAGTTTTCTTAGCATTTAGCCTGAGACCAACTTTGGCACACTCTATCTCCACCCTGTTCAGGAGTTCTTGTGCTTGTTCCATGCTGTCGGAGAGCAGGCTGATGTCGTCCGCATAGTCCAGGTCTGTCAGAACTACTGCGGGATGCCGCCTTGACCTCCTTGGTGTTAGCGTGAAGCCAAGCTCTTGTTCTCGTCCCCCTATGGCTTTCCTGAGCGCATAATCTAGAACTATGATGAAGAGGTAGGGGGCTAGGGTGTCTCCTTGCATTACACCCGCTCGGATGTCAAACACCTCACTGCTGCCATCTGGGGTCACCACTTTGGCCCTTGTTTTTGCGTACATGGTCTCGATAGCCCGGAGAATGTTGGGAGGGACATTGTAGGCCTCAAGGATCTTCACCATCTTGCTTCTGTGGATAGAATCAAACGCCTTTTTGAAGTCAATGAAGCACAGTACAGCTGCTAGGTTGTCCCTTTTCACCTCCTCTATTAATCTCCTTAATGCCAGGATCTGTGCTACGGTTGTTCTCTCCTCTCGAAAACCATTTTGGTTTTCTCTCAGGTGAGGGTCGATGGCATGCCGTATCCTGTTCAGTATCATTCGGTTGAAGACCTTAGCTGTAATACATGTCAGGCTGATGCCTCTGTAGTTGTCTGGCTTTGAGAGGTCTCCAGCTTTAGGCACCGGGATGATGTTAGACAGAGACCATATTTCAGGTTGCTTGTTGTGCTGTAGAGCATTGTTGCAAAAGTCTAGGATGAGGTTGTCTAGGTCGCAGTTCTTCAAGACCTCTGGGGGTATGCCATCCGGCCCAGCACTCTTTCCCTCTCTCAGGGTGGATTTTGCCCTGGCGAGCTCGCTGGTTGTGAAGGGTCCATCGTCGATGTTCAGGCCCTGGAGGACTGTCGGTATATTTTCCTCCTCTCCCTCTTCCACTGATGTTCCCAGGAGCCTCTGGAAGTGGTCGAACCATGTTGCCACCCTCTCCTCTGGGCTGTGTCCTTCCACCTGGCCCTCCTTGGCCCTTTTCCGCCCTGTCATCTCATTTATTACCTTCCAGGCACCAAGCACTTCAGTGGCAATTATTAAGTTATGTTACTCTCTTACTCACAGACACATGCACGCGCGCGCGCGCACACGCACACACACACACACACACACACACACACACACACACACACACACACACACACACACACACACAGATGAATATACTCTTACACATTGGTACAATAATATGCATATTATATATACAGAAATACATACGGTACATACACACATTCAGTGCCATACACACATAATGCAGATGAATGTCATCCCAGATAGATGAGAGGTTTGACTCTGTGTTGTATTGTGACTTGTGAGATGGACTAGAGGTTGAGTTCAGGTCTTTAGCAGCTGAGTGTGAACTTGACTCAGCACCACGCTGCATGCTGCTGAGCCATCCACTGCCACAGCAGTCAGCTAAACTCTGATGCTGTGTGCATGTGTTTATTGCAGTGGGACGTACGCACATTTGTATTATGTGCATTGATTATGCCGTACCTTCCTCTATAGAACATGTGAATTTAGTTCTTATACTGTATTTTTTAATGTAAAGAAAAAGCCAACTGACTTTTTGTAATTATTGTAATAAGTGGGGGTAGTCAGGGGTAAGATTCAACATTTGGTATTTCTTCAGAAACAGATTGGACACTGACAAAGACTAAGGACATTTTGTCAATGATTTTAGTTTGTTTTACTTTGGTTATTAAAACACACAGTACAATTAGTCTAATTTTCTTTTTCTTTTTTAAACCTTTTATTTTTATTTCACTTAACTAAAATGCTTTTCAAATCTTTGTTAATTCATTAGTTTTAGTTAATTGTAATAACCCTCCTCCCCTCAGGCCTCCTCCGTGCTTCACCGTGTCTTTGCCCATACCGACCGACTGACTGACTGACTGATCATTTCATTTGTCTGTTTACCTCAGGCTGGATGTCATTGAGGAGCTGAAGCCGCAGAGAGAGAGAGAGGAGGAGGAAGACAGGCTATAAGTGCATAAAAGTGGAGGGAGAGGCTGTCTGGCCCCATGTCTTCCCCTGCTCCAGCCAATCGGAGGTCTGCGCCGGGCTCGCGCAGGTAGGTTCCCCAAGTTTGCAATACTTCTGTTCTGTAAAATCCAGTGTCAACATAACTGAGAGTGTAAAGATTGACCTACTGTATAGGATCCTTGTGGGTCAGTCTTTATCAGATTTTAGTTAATTTGGCACTACATATTTTTTGTCCTATTTTCAGATGAAGAAAACAAATTATGCTGTGACCTGCGAATGTGCATGTATTGTGCATAACATCACTTTCTTTCTCTCCACAATAATGTCAACATGGGTTTCTATTCATCCAGAGGACCTGAGGCTCACAACACAACTGCATTGAGCACCATAAGCAGTTCACAGTTTACAATTCCAATTCTTACTCTCGCCTTTACCCCCTCATTCTCTCTATCTCTCTCCCTAACTCTCTCCATCTCCGACCTATCCTCCTCCATCGCTAACCCCACCCTTCCTCTCCCTGTTTTTTCCTCTGCAGTGAAGATTGTGTCAGCACTTTTTGTTGTGATTAAGCTTGAAATCTGATAGTTTTGCTTCTTTTTATTTATTTGTTTTACTTTGAAAATGTTTGAAGATGTTTGTCAATAATAATATGCCAAAAATAAGGTTAAAGGTGTTTAAAGTGGCACAATAATCTTATGAATTTTATTTGAAAACATATTTCCAGTTGGCCTCCCTGGCTCCCCCTGGTGCCTCACTGTGGCCTACTAAGCTGTCTCTGATGCACTTGTTATAACACCTTACACTTGCAGGAAGATAGCATTTTCCTGTCAGTACATTCATGTGTATTAATGAATTCTCTCACAGTGACTATACTGTCTGCACATTTTCCTTCTTTGGTATAGTATAGTATAATATTATTACAGCCCCAATTCTGGTGGCATCATATAACCCCAGCAACATTTTTCCATCCATTAAGCAACATAAGCAACTTGTTTCCGGTTCAACACAGACTTGCTTGCTTTTTCACAGATAATTGTTTGTCTAGCATACTGGTTTTAAGCACAGTTTCTGTAATCCAGTTAGGCTGCTAATTTTGCAGTGATCAGGAGTGCATTTTGATTGGATTGCTTCGAATCTCTTGGAACTTTCTCAGTTGTTGCCTTAATTGAACCCAAGTCAGCCAGCCAAATGTCATATTTAAAGTACTTAGCCTTATGTCCATGTTTGCCAAATAATATATGCAAATCAACTGCAGCAAGTGTTTTTAAAAAGGCTTTAATTAGCTATTTATTTCCATACAGCCATTACATCAGGTAGATATCAGGCTTCACTACAACAAAGCAACAGGAACGGAGACGTTGTGGTTCTAGTGGTGCGGTGATATGGTGCACTGTGACGTCTGTGGCTGTGGTCTTTCAATCTCCTCCTCAGATTCAACCCTCTGAAGGCGCTGCAGCCCAAACGCCGTTTGCAGCAAATGCTGGCGTCCTCCTCCTCCCTGCCCATCCCGGTGCCCGCCCCGGCATCGGGGATGGCTGCAGCGGCAGCCACGGATAACTCCATGGCCAGTTCCATGCCCGTGCTCCCAGCGTGAGACACAACTTCAGTAACAGTCGCAGAGAGCATGCAACCGTATAGCTGTAGCTCCAGCATGAACTAATGCAAGACCACCATGGAGACGCAGTTGACTGACAGCAGCAACAACATTTAATGCTTTATTAGTTATTGCAGGGAGGGAAGTCAGAGCTCTTAAAGGACAACTTTGTTTTTTTTTTTACATGGGTTCATATTTTAGATTGTAATTAGAGAAAATAAAAGATGAGTCTTAAAATGTTTTAATTTACTGCTTTCTGTTGTTTTAGCGGTTTTAATGATGTTTATTTCAGTGGGTGGGAGCTAAATATGTGGCTAAGTGGCAAAATATGTATTTTTAGACACAATAAGCCCATTCCCAAGATGCACCACAATCTTTCATGGGCAGATGTGACTTATGGGGGCTAGTAGTGTTACTGTGAATAGTAATAAAGAAATCGCCGGCTTATTGTGTCTAAAAATACATATTTAGTCACTTGCACACATGCCCCCACCCACTGAAATCAAAATCTCTAAAATGGCTAAAACCAAAGAAAGCAGTAAATGAAATGATCTCAACACTCTTTAATTACAATCTCAAATATGAACCCTTGTTGTAAAAAAAACAAAGTTGTACTTAAAGGGAAGCGACATGCATTGTGACATATGCTGTCTTATCGACAGGGGCAAATCGGAACTCTTCCATTACTTATTGAGCTCAACTTTGTGATGTCTGCAAATGTATATCTTATGAGTGACATTAAGTGAACTGTGCTGTTATAATAACAGCCAGAACTGCTGCTAGTGGTGGCCAGTCACAGCAAGCCAGAGGCAAAACTGACTAGTCACAACATCCTGCATGTGTCACAATGTACACATCTTGAAGCTTGGCCCTGCTAAGTGCAGGTGCACCGTCGTCTCCCTAGCTACCCGCCAGTTAACTGCCATCTAGCAAGCTAGCTGTGATAGACTACAGAAGGCAATTTGGTAACACCATCTGGACTGTCTTGTTGTGATTAGCGGTGACATGCACTGCAGAGGTAACTCTAGAATTGTGCTGTGGATGTTTACTTCAGAACACAATGACTTACCATAGCACTGGCACCACCAGTGAATTGAACTCCTAGATTAGCTGATTAGCTAAAACTAGTTCCACAGCAGACTGTTGGTGGGACATAGTCAGTCAACAAACATAGTTAAGATTAAGGTATTTCTTTGACATGCAATTCACACCAGAAAGTTAATGTCATCATACTTAATTTCTCTGTTATTTCTGCTGTATGAGAAAAGTCTCTGTCTCTCTCAATGAAAAAGTACAGCACATCTTTAGCCACTGGTTAAAGGCGTATTACTGTAGACTTCCACCCACTCTCACATTGCATTTAACACTGCCTCCCTGTGTGGATGATACCCCCACCTGTCACCAGACTCCCACCACAGCACTGGACACCAGCTCCATCCCAGGAGATGGAACGGATACACAGCTAAATCCAAAGTGTTTTCGTTCGACTCCGAGAGTGTAAAAATGGGCCTTAAACATAACCTGCCATGGTGCTACTGTATGTCTCAAGGCTTTCTGCTTTTCACTGCTTGTGTTTTTGTGCTTCTTCCAATCCTCAAAAATGTACCTGTTATTTGACATCTGCTGTTCCCTTCTGGCTGTTCTCACTGACCCTGCTTGTACCCGCCTCACTCCTTTGAGGCCAGTGACTGGGCAACACAATTATTCTATTTAAACCTTAGTCAACAGTGTTATGCAGCACTAATAGCCTATCTACAGGCTCAAAGTGAGCTTGTAGATCAGCTCTTTTAAAACATATAATTGGGGAAAATGTGTGTTTTTACTTGACCTTACCTGAACATTTCTTGCCCATCACAGAACCCCTTCCCTGTCTGATTATTAATAATGAAGAAATTGTACTACAGTATGTTATTCAGTTATTTCAAAATGTAACTTTCCTATTATTTTTCAATGTATTTTCTACATTCAGAATTGGCATTTCTACGTACAGTTTCTAGCTTTTTGTCATCTCTGAGGTCTTAATGTTGTGGTGGAGACGAGAGCATGGTTCCCATTGTGAGGTGACGTAGTACAATGACACTAGATAGTGCAAGGTGATGCTGCTGTGTGTATTCTGGTCTAATAAGCCTAGGGTTATTTTCAGCCTCGACAAAACAAATAGATATTGTCGATATCGGGTGGAAACCTTATATGTCCAATAGTGATACTTTTCAGGAAATTGAAAAAAGTATTTATTATTTATTATTAAGTCCTTGTTAATGGATGAGGATAATCAATATAATGGGAAAAAAACATGAAAGATGAAACATGAAAGTTTCTGCCCGACAGTGACGATGTAGGCTGATATAAGATATCGGCTACAGTATAGCCTATATTAACACGGCAAAAGGCTTAAATTGATTTTGTTTCACATGAATCCATAGCCGAGTAAATCCAGGATTATTTTTATATTTCATTCAACCTGACATTGGTTCATCAGTGCAGAATGTATCAAGCTAAAATCAAGGTTGCCAGTGTCTGATTAAAGATGTGGTTGATGTGCAATGCAGGTTATTTCTCAGGTTGTAGCAGACATGTTGCCGGGCAAGTTTAGCAAATAGTCATATTTCATAGATCTTATACCTTTTTGGAAAACAGGCAGCTTTAGGTTTTGCACCAGGAAACTACCACTACTGTAGGCCCCAGCCCAGCCATGTACAGTAGACTTTTCACCTTAGAAACATTATTATTACCTACTTCAGTAGATTCAAATTGTATACTCTCTCAGTGTTCCCTTATAACATTCAAGTACGTCATTGGCTCCCTTCAGTGTTTGAGTGTTTGTTGAAGTTTGTCCTGGCATATATTTTGCCATTTGGCAGTTTCCTCTCACCTCGACAGTACGACACGCGCACACGCATACAGTACCATGCACGCCGTATTGTTCAGGTGCTGCCACTTCCTGTCTCCTGTGATGTAACGTCCTGTTGTTTCTTGCCCGGTCAGGTTTGATTACTGCAAGTTCATAGAGCTAGACTACGTTCCAATGGAGACAGACTATATGGTTTCGATGCGGCCGACTAAAAGCTACACGTCGACCAAGTCTCCGACTAAAGGATACATGACAACCAGGTCTCCGGAGAGGCACAGTCGCACAACAAACTCACCCTCTACCCCTCGCTCTCGGTCTGTTGTCACTTGTCAGAATTCCTTTTATATCACTCATTTGTTCTCCCTGTTGACATTGAATCCCTAAAGCATGGGTTTGGTCTGAATGCTGAGACCCTTTGAACCTCAATAAGTCATTGTGAGCCTTCACCACAATGTTCCATGATTACTATACTGTACGTTTAATTTTGGATGGTGTCTGGATATGGGATAACATTTTTGATTTGTTTTCTTTGCTTTAATGCAAGTTATCTTGTTTTATTTCGTTTGGGCAATTATTTTCTGCTGCACCATTTTCACAGCATTCATGTGTTAACCTTGTTTTGATCTTTGTTTCATCATCACTGAGCGCATGGCCCCTTTCAGAATTCCCATTTTTGAAAACATCAGTGATGTTGTGGAGCTAATGGAGCGTGTCCTAAAAGGCAGAACGGTGTCAGTTTGAATTCTGAACACTGTTCTGCTGTCTGTGAGTGCCCTCTGTGTTGTGTTTGTCTACTTGTGTCTTTCTGTGTTCTAGCGGCATGCTAGTGGACCTGACTGACGTACGAATATGATTGGGATGACTATGATTGCAGTTGTTAGAATTCCATGTCATGTCTCATCATTGTTTGGTGTGCGGTTTCACGGCTACACTGCTATGTTTGCCATGAGTGCCAGATTAATCTTGCTCCTCCTACTTTGGCGCAGGCGTTCAGCGGCCCCGCCCAGTAGCAGAGATCCTTTTGGCCCCACCTCTCTGAGCAGCAGCAACTCGGGCTCGTGCAAGGGCAGTGAATGTAGCCCCACCAAGGGGTAAGAATGAATGTAGCCCCACCAAGGGGTAAGAATGAATGTAGCCCCACCAAGGGGTAAGAATGTAGATCAACCATTCTCAACCTGTGGGCCAGGGCCCACTGGTGGGCAGTGAAGATATTGCAAGTGTGCCCTCAAATAATTGGCAAAACACATTACTCTTACTTGCAGTTATCATGCTTTGTTCATAATGTTTGCCTAATGTTAAAGGCTGAGAAACTGAAGGTCCATGTTTAAACAGCACTAGTAACTGGACATCAAATGTGGAAATGGGGGTGTAAATCTCTAACCTCACTATGATTTGATTTGATTCTGTAATTTGTTTCAATTTCAACACAATAGTTTTTCAAAAAATGTATACATTTGTCTGGAACTGGAACTGATTTACTCTGATCCAAAAAAATATATAATAAGTCTCAAGTTCTCAGCACATTTTTACTTACAATCGATCATACTCAATACCATTCCAAATCAATGCAGTTCAATCACCAAGATCAATGCATCACGATGCATTAATGCATTGTTACACCGCTTGTAGAAATTGATATCAAAAGTGCAATGTGAATCTGATCATTTTCATGTTTGGCTCAGCCTGAAACAATCTTGAAATAATCTTTCTAAAACCTGCCCCCTCTCTCTTCCAGACGGCACCAGAAGTACACGTCATGTACAGACAACCATGGTATACGCCCACCCCCACCAGAGCAGTACCTCACCCCCCTGCAGCAGAAAGAAGTGTGCATACGGCACTTGCGATCCAAGCTAAAGGATACCATCGACAGACTCCAGGACAGGTGAATTACAGACTTGCTGTCTATTCTCTAGTCAAGCAGAGTTTGGGACCCACTGAGTATTAGTTGCGACCGTAGGTCTCAGATTAGTATGTGAACGGTCACAGCGTGTCCGTATGTGTGTATCTCTGTCTGTCTGTCACGCCTGACACTGTGGGTTTGTCGCTCTGACATCATGCTCTGATGTCACTGTGATGTCAGGGGAACCACTCTTAACAGAATGGGTTTGCCGCTCTGACATCACACTCTGGCTAACAGATTCTAACAGAATCCCTTTTATGCCCATATATGGAGTTCCCTGATGTCATCAATATTAAGCCCATCGGCCACATACCACACTAACAGAATCCATATATGGCCAAGATAGCCCATATCTGTGTGGCTGGTTCTACAGAAAGGGATCTCCATGTATGGGCATAAAAGTGTATGATGTCAGATGTCAGACTTCATAGGACTTTCACATAACGAATAACTGTTTGGGCTCTCACAGCATACAGTATCTCCATATACAGTACATGGATCTCCATATATGGGTACCAGGGGTCTCCATATACATGGGTAACTAGTCCGATATACATCACTGGCCAGATGGCCAAGAATTGGCGCGACCGGTCGCATGTCGCCCTGAGGAGTCTTACTAGTAGTAGTATTAGTATTCTGTATGTTCAGTCTATCAGTCGATGCATCGATCAGCATGTTCAGGTTTCTATACCCGGCATGGGTCGAGTTACTGCATGGTTGAAATAGGCCCCCTCTCCTCTTCTCCCTCTCTCCCAAACAACTGAACATTACACCTTAAATAAAACTTTAAAACAAATATTTCAAACTAAACATTTCAAACATTTTCACTCACCAATAAAAAAAAATGATTTCATTCATAGGATAATGAATTAACACTATCAATCAGCCAAAGGAGGTAGAAATCTAAAAACTATTTTTAACTGATAAGCACAAAAAGTAAGGAAACTTGATTCAGGCCATTATATATCCCCTTTAATAATACCAATTTGTATTGTGTTTTATATAATTTTCATTGTCGAACAGCAGAACAGTATTGCAAGCCATTTTGGCAAAAATTTGGTCAGCGCATTTGGCTGT
Source organism: Nannobrachium achirus (assembly GCF_963921795.1). NCBI lineage: Eukaryota > Metazoa > Chordata > Actinopteri > Myctophiformes > Myctophidae > Nannobrachium > Nannobrachium achirus. The sequence continues at coordinate 42,009,536 of NC_137818.1, read as the reverse complement.
GTAGCTCATGCCTCGAATGCCCAATGCTTACAAGCTGTACCTCGTTGTAAAGGTGACAAATCAACAATAAAAATTATATAAAACATAATACAAATTGGTATTATTAAAGGGGATATATAATGGACCGAAGTCAAGTTTCCTTTCTTTTTGTGTTTATATCAAAGTGACTTGGGTTACATAAACTCTAGGCATGGAGAGAGATGAAACTGTTAGCAATATTTTCGTTGGTCAGTGAAGAATAGTTTTTGTCATAAATCTGCACTTACACCCATGATCTCACACTTCTTTTACACTGTTTCTTGACATTTTTTGGAAACTTGGAAAATGCTGCAGTAGCACCATGTCAATATCTGTAATATGTTTTGCAAATGTATTACACTTTTTTATGTTACATGTCCAACATCTGAAGAAAGAAAAAAGAACTGAACTGAATTGCTCTCTATCCTTCCTCCCTCCCTGCTATCCTGTATGACCTTCCCAGGGACACAGAGATAGATGAGCTGCGGGGCCAGTTGACCAGAATGCAAGAGGACTGGGTTGAAGAGGAGTGTCACCGCGTAGAGGCCCAGCTGGCGCTGAAGGAGGCACGACGAGAGATCCAGCAGCTGAAGAACGCCGTGGACACAGTCCGCAGCAGTCTGAGCGAAGCAGGGGGCCTCAGCGGGGACGAAGGGGTCCAGAAATACTTCCATGACATTAACACGCAGAACCACAAGCTTGAGAACCTGCTGCTCAGCATGGAGATGGCCCAGACCGGTCTAGCCAAGGAAGGGGAGGCCGTGCCGGGCTGCCGCATTCGAGCCGGTGGCTCGGCACCCGCGTCTGTGTCAGGGGAAAGCCCTGGGGTGATACCTAGACCGGTGATAGGGAGAGGGGGGTCATGCTCCTGTGACTGCTCGCCGGCCCGCTCGCTGACCCGGAGCTCCACCTACACCAAGCTGAGTGATCAGGCGCTGGCGGACCGCAACGGGTCAGACTTCCCCGGCCTGTCGGGTGACGGGACCCAGGACAGCGGCTTCGTGTGCTGTGGGGAGAGCAGTGTCCCCAGCCGGGCCGACCTGCTGCTGGAGGCTGCCTTCCTATCAGAGGAGACGGCCAACTTGCTCAGCTGCTGTGCTCAGTCCCTGCCCCACTCCCTGCCCAACTCCCTGACCCATAGCTACTCCCACACCTTGCCTCACACTCGGCCTCATAATCTCTCCCATACCCTGCCCCACAGCATGCCACACTCCTCCACCTACGAGACGCTGGGCACGGGCCCTTTCCATTGCAGCCTCGGCGGAGCGGGCAGCATGAGCCACCCGTGCCTGTCCCACCACCACCTCTACCTGCACCACCTGCGGGAGACAGGCATCCAGACGGAGAGCTGCCCTGCCCCAGCGGCATCTGGCTCTGACCTGGACACCATTGCTGAACAGCGCACCTTCCGCTCCCAGGCTTGCAGCCCCACCTCCACCTGGATGTCCGACGAGGCGGAGGAGGAGCTGGACTCCATCACCACCACCGGCTCCATCACCACGGCAACCATCATGACAACAGCCACGGAGCCGATCCCTGTCTCCAAAACGCCCCAGGCCACTCCCATGCCCCGATCTGCAACCATGTCGTGTACGATGGAGATTCCACTTTGCGGGGGGGAGAAGGGTGGAGGGGAGGAGGAGAAGGAGGAGGAGGAAAAACAGGAAAGTGAGGACAGAGAGAAGGAAGTGGACACAACAGAGTGGCAAAGAGGAATGTCTGACGCAGAGTCTGCGGCAGAAGGGTTGTCGGAAATCTCAGAGAACACTGAAGACGTCTATTCAGAGATAGCTGATAGAGAACAGGGGAAGGTTGACATGGAGGTGGTGGATGTGAAGCTGGTGGAGCAGGTGGACCCTGCGGGACGTATTGAAGAGGACAATGAGGACGGGGTACAGGAAACAGCTCCAGGGGAACAAGGGGACTCAGGGGAGACATCAGCAGGTGGGCAGAGCAAGCCTGAGTTGAGCGAATGCACAGAAGACGAAAAGCAGGGAGAGATTAAGCCAGAGAATCCAAGTGGGGGGGAAAGGCACCACCAGGTGGGGCTCCTTGCAGTGTCTACAACAACAGAAACACCAGAGTTGAAACCAGGTAGTCCAGGTTCATCGCAAGTTGCGGAAACGCCTCACACCACCCAGCCAAGGAGATCTACCTCCCACGAAGAGATTGCCGGGGTCACTGTGGTGGAGGTCAGTGATGAAGATGGCGACGAACGCAACACGAACGAGGAGGTTGTCATTGCAAGAGGGGCCGGAGAGGATGGAGGAGACTCATCGTCCGCCTCTGGTCCCGTCGAGAGAAGCTACTGGAGTCGTCACTTCCTGGTTGATCTGCTGGCGGTGGCAGTGCCCGTGGTGCCTACGGTGGCATGGCTCTGCCGCGGGCCGGTGCGTGTCGGACAGCCCATGTACCATATAGGATCCCTGCTGCGCGGGTGCTGCACCGTGGCGCTGCACTCGCTGCGCAGAGGGGGAGGGCTTAGGCACTATCCCGCCGGCGGGGGAGACCTGGGAGGAACGAGCATATGAGCAGAGCTCCCTGTCTGTCAGTGTACACAGAGGTCTGTGGTGTTTCAGTACCACCTTTGGCCTTGCTAGCATTGTGGGTGTAAAGCGGCAGGAAGTAATGGAGATAATTCCTTTTCCTCTCTCTGTCTTTTTATGGAATAAGAATGCAATGCTTTGTAGCTGAGGGCAACCCCAAGAACAGGAAATGTGCAACTTTGACGCCTTGCTAGCTTGAGCCTTGAGTTAGAAATGGAGTTAACAGCACTGGTTAACCTATTTCCCTCCCTCCCGGTCCTGAATCTCTCCCACACTGTTCCACAACTCTCCTCCATCCTCTAAACAAGTATCCACCAAAGGTCTGCCTAAAAAAATTGACTTGATGGATTTAGCAAAGATAAAGGAATAAATTAGGCTATATATGAATGAGCGACCTGAATAAACTTCTAGCTTGCGTGTTCAACACTGATTGTTATATAATCGAGTGCAGGGAGATTTAAAGGTTTTACTTACCTATGTTGGGCTAATTATGTGTCACTCTGGCTTGGTTTCGATAAGTGTGCTGTGTGTATGTTTGTGCGTGTGTAAATAAAGTGTGTGTGTGTGTGTGTGTGTGTGTGTGTGTGTGTGTGTGTGTGTGTGTGTGTGTGTGTGTGTGTGTGTGTGTGTGTGTGTGTGTGTGCGCGCGCTTGCGTGTTGTCTCGTCTCATGAGTAGCCAAAACATCTGGATGCCCATAGGCAGATGTGTCTATATTTGTGCAGTGGAGGACATTTAACCCGATGAATCCGATCCATCCCTATTCTGGGCATGTCATAATAGGCAAACATTTAGCAAAAAGAGCAGATCTACAAGTTCACAGCTCATTGCAAAGAAGTTTAGGGTATAAGTGATTAATATTATGCTTGAGTAACCGGCTAAAACAGAATTCAAGTGTGTGTGTTAGACATTTCAGTTTAGACTGTGACTGCAAACAATTTTCTCCTAAAGTTTACAATAAGGAGTCCTGGAACTGCATTGGGTGATGTCCAATGGAGATTTATCCATTGATGGAAACGGCAAATAACACTTTGACAGAATACAGGGTGATTCTAAGCAGAAACTGGAAATTGTTCTTGTCAAAACCTGTGAAATGAAATACAGCTTGTTTAGATGAAAATTTCAAAGACGAAATCAGCGCGAGAACTAGAAATATTATCCTTTTGAACACAGTTCATAGCCTTTTCTGATATCTGACGTTGGGAGAGAGCTGTATATGTTCATGAATGTCAATTGAAATATCTAGTATTATGACAATAATGTGTGAATTGCATTTCTGGGTGGAATTTGCTTAGCCATATATGTGTTTGGTCCTTGTATCTATGAAGTTTGTGGGGCCGGGCGGGCTGCTGCCTTAGTAAGGCTAATAGGACTGAATGTGGAGTTATTGACCGTAGTTTTACATAGTAGGTCTGAGTGAATCTGAAACCCTCAACCCTGTGCTGTATATTTCTGCTGACTGCTATCCTAGTGTACTGTATTATTAACTGTCACTCTGGTAGCGTGTAGTCCACCATGCAACAGTTAGTCAGAATCGAGTCACTGCAAAACAGCAAATTATTCTAAAAAGCGTAATGGTTAATAATCATTTTCTTCACACTCCGCAAGTAAATCTGGAAGACATTATGGTATCATGTAAAGTGACTTGTGTTTGAAGGGGGGGGAATAACGTGTGTGTGTGTGTGTGTGTGTGTGTGTGTGTGTGTGTGTGTGTGTGTGTGTGTGTGTGTGTGTTTTAGGATTCACACAGTAGCTTGAGGGAATTTCCAGAAAATGCAAAGATATATAATTCTTCTTACTCAGACTGCTGCAGATTGAGAAACATCTTGATTGCAACCAGTGAGAACTGTCTCATAGTTTTGTTCTTCAGAGAAGAAATATAAGCAGAATGATTCCAATTAGTTTTTCTTTGGATTATTCTGTTTTGCACTATTATTCACTTTATGAATTGTAAGCAATTACTTGAAGTCAAGATTGTGTTTATTTAAGTATTTTAAGTATATTATGTCCACTGACTGATGTCATTTAAATATGATACTTTACTTACATTACTGTATTGCACATTGTTTTGTTTGCTTGTTTTGTTTGTTTATTTGTTTAAGTAAGAATGAATAGGGAATACTTATTTAGCAGTAAGAGTACTGAACATGTACATTTTCTGTGTAGTTCCTGAAAAAAGGAATTTCTTGTATTTTGCTTTATTTCAGTTTAGGCTGTTCATACATTTAGATTCCCATTAGGTTACTGTGACATCTAACCATAAGAAAACATTGAAATGTAAGAGAAGTCCAAAGGGAAAAAACACCTTGCAAATCCAATTGCATTTTCACACAAAAAGCCATATTATTATTTATTTGTGTGAAAGAACATGTCTGAGAATGTGTAGAGTTACTGCAAATATGAATGCGTTGTCAACTTGTCATGTAATGAAATCATTATAATCATGAAAGTTGTGTGAATGATAATCAAATAAGCCATGTCCTTTAACGTAAGTCAGTGGAACTCCCAGCTCATGCAATCATCACCCTACATACACAGATTAAGGACCTATTCTCCTCTCCCTATTATTTCCAACAGAAATAATCATCTTGGCCCCCATAAATAGCTCTATGCACAATAGTGTATTCTAGGGCTGCATTCAATGCTCATGCTTAGTGTGTATTGCTATTTGCTCATTTTCTCAAGTTCATTTAAGGTTTGCAGGCAGTGTTCTGCCCGTTATAGATAAGTGTTCTCTAATATGCTGTAATTGTTACTACTACAAAACTGTGTTTCATTGCTTTAATGTCACATTTAGTGTTTTGGTTTTACAGTGTGTTATTGTCACAGTTCTATTTGATGTACAGACAACCTGATTAGGTCATTTTGAATTCCTGTGCTAAACTAAAGCCTGAATTATACTTTGTCTTACAACTTACAGGCTTAAGTGTAATCAGTCTCAGGATAGACTAAAGAAATATGTTGATTTGATCATTTGATCTACAGTAAAGCATTGATAATCAGGCCTATGTAATCGACCATTTGCAAGAGTAGATGGTCAGTTTTGAGTACAACACAGCACTTAATTTCAACAAAATGCTCACCAACATTACAAGATTGCTACTGCTGGGTAATTGTATATTTTGACAATGGCTTGTGTTCCCCAATTGTCCACGAAAAAAAATGTTAGAAATGTGACCTTTTGCTGGTCCTTTTTTTTTGTAATTGTTTATGCCATAACCCTTAAACATAATTCATTTCCTTCTGAGGCTAAATTTAAGTCTGAGTGTGATATGTGTAAATGCTGTCGGTTTACAACAGTAACATTCTTTTGTGTTTGAGATAATGCGTATACTGCGAAGTGCGAATATATAGATTTATAAACACAATGCTGAAATTCTTTCTTCTTTTGGTGGGGGCGACATCTTTTTGTGACTATTTGAATGTGTAGCGTTATTTATTCTGTCAGATTTACACGTTCATTGTGTTAAGAATGTACATTATACAAAAGGTTATAAAAAGAATTGGTCTTGTAACTTCCTATCATGAAGGACACCCTCTCACTTTCAAATGCCTTGTAAAGAAATTCAGCGGATTTCATCGACATGATAGATATATCTATTAACATAATGTAAAATGAGCTATTTTAATGGCAATAGTAGTGTGTACAGTAACATTAGTGTCAATCGTTACTTCTCCATTCACACTCCCACCACACTGTATAAAAGACAAAACCAAAAGTCTATATTAAACAGCATGGAGGAAAAATGCTGGCTTCATTTGTGTCTGAATCTTAAGACCTCTGTGGATGTGTCCTTCTTCTCTGTTGGCTCTTGCCTGATATTGTTCAGTTTCTGTGAAAAGGGACCTAAAGGACTCAAAGGTTTATCACTTTGGGATGAGACCTGCTATTCTGTGTAGCAGACAGAGGGAATGAATGAGTCATCATTACCTCTAGCAGGGAAGAGACCGCTCCCATTGATCTACAAATAAATCATTTTACTAAGGGGCTTTGATTCGCTCCTGTAGTAGAGCTTCATGTGCATCCTTGTGCTACCATTCACCCTCGATCACAGGGCATGGCTGCCATGGCAACCAGCACTCCGCTAATCATATCAGCCTTTTTATACCAGGGCTGCTTTCATGAGTCTGTTGAAATTATCCATAGAAAAGGATAGGGCAGGATAGGGTATTCACCAAATATTCGAATATCAAAGTCACTATTCGACGTTGTTCACCGAAGTCGAATATTCACTTTTTTGTTTTCTCTTTAAAAATATATAGTTTATAAAGCTTGGCTAGATAGGAAGTCAGAAGAATGAGTTGTCAATGCCCCTGATGGATGAATTTGTTAATGCTCTATATACCAGGGGTTCTCAAACCTTTTTAGGCCATGACCCCCAAAATAAACATATTTGAACTGGGGACCCCCACACTGACAAGCACTTGGAAATGTAGGTATTACATTTAATGTGACTCGGTTCCACAGATAAATATAGTGAAAATAGCAGATCTACATGCTCACAACGCCTCTTGCTTATTTAATATTTGACAAGTTTGGCCAGTCCTGTCGAATATTCGACTATTCGAATACTTTGAGGGTGAATAATTCGAATACTAAAAATCACTATTCGTGAATGCAGGATATACAAAATTGCCATTACTTGATCTCATTGAAATTAATCTACAAAACACGAGATGGATCCTGCATCGCACTACATGCAGGCGATGTTATAAGAAACATGAAAAACAAAGTAAAGTTAATGTGAACAGAAAGACCGTTTATTTGTTTTACAATAATTATCTCGGTTACATTCGTATATAAACTTTTAGATTTTTCTAGCATTTTTTTAACAGAACTGTGACTGTGACATTTTATCAGATTACAATTTCTAGAAAAAGAAAAAAAAAATACATGCATCCACACATGAACAGCATTAAAAAGTAACAAACTTTATATAACATTAGAAATGGAAACACAAAAAACTAAAACAGAGTCACTTGTCAGCGCTGAGCTCTTTCTCACTGTGCTCATCAATTGAAGAAGGAACGGATTAGAGGCGCGTCCTCTAACAACACTGAAGCAAACGGAGAGCGGCTTTATTGGCTGAAGACTGCGTGGCAGTAAAAATGCTTTTCGATTCACGCAGACGATTTTGAACATGACATTTTAAGCATGTTCCTAAAGATATAACGCAAAGTTCAATTTTCTTGAGCTCGTTCATTTGCACTATAGGCACCACAAGCAACCAATAAAAAAAACAAAAACAGAAAACAAAACAACCATTGTTGAAATGGATACAGGAAAGACAACCTCTTAAAAAAAAGGTAGCGGAAAGTGCACTTAGTGGGTCCGCCCAGCACAAGACCCTGTCCAAAAATCCTCCACACTTGCCTCCCTCAAACATCTGAGTACATTTTAACCAAAGCCTAAATCAGTTTTTCGAAAATAGACCATTTACTTTATGCAAGTTCATAGATCGGCTATTTTCGCCACGTGCCACCGTCGTACGATGAAATCGGGCTTAAGCGGTTAAGCGGCCGTCCAGTCCAAGCACTAGAACTATATAGTTTAACAAATAATAAACTCAAGTGGATGGCACAGTCCACACCACAACTATAACCACAACAGGGATCAATGATATAGTTAATAGTGCTTGGCGTGGACGGGACCCTTTAAACCAAAAAAAAGGGCCTCACAGCCTGGCTTTCTGATAGTTTCTCTGTGCCCACTGCATCCGTTTAGCTCCACAGGGAACAGGAGGCTATGGGAGTATGTGAACAGGGCCGTCAAGTCCCAGCTGCATAGGGCGACTCTAGCATCAGCTGCTATCCCCGTTTCCCTACACTCCTCCCTGAAATGTGCACACATTGTTCCCAGTACCCTAAAATTAATACAAATCTAAAAATGAACACAAATAAAAGCAGTCCCTCTCCATCACAACACTTGTTTGGACTGGAAACGGAGGAGGGGAAAAAAAACGGTGTAGTGGAACCATACACTGTACATCTCCATCTCTCAGAAGAAAATAATGTTTTTACAACGCTATTCTTTTCCCCATCTTCACAAGGCCTCCAAGCATGGAAATGCTTGGATATTTAGGATTGTTTAGTAAACTTTACAGCAGGTTTTGTAGGCCAAGCCAGACTTGTAAATGTGTAAATTACATCAAAGCCAAATATCAATGGACAACATTGGGTTTCTCCAAATGTTTTTTTTGTGAGATTTTAAAATCTAAATCCACATTCTTTAACAATGCAAGGCATGAATACCATGCCTTTGTTTTTTCAGAAATAACTCTAAGATAGAGTCTAAGATGAATTCAAAGAACATTTCCTATGCATGAGACATTTACTATTCCTATGTGTTGTCTGAAGACTGGGGGGGTCAGGGGTATAGGGAATCAGAGCACAGCTATATTCTGTACAGTTATGGCAAGGTTTGATGAATGACCACTAGAAATCACTGGCTCTTTACAGCATTTTGATGCGAGAGAGGTGAAAGGTCACTTGCCGGTGATCTGTCTCCACAACAGGAGGAAGCTCTGGACTCATGGTAGCGTGCATGGCTTTTTAAGAAACAAAGTTATGTACTGTCCTCAATGTCGCATATCAAGGCGACAAAAAAGAATGCATGTAAAACTTAGACTACGGGATTAACGTATACAAAGTACTAGACATGTGGAACACAGAGGAGGAGAAAAGGAACTGGCATATACTGAACAACATAAAAATCGGGAAAAAAGGCATCTTGAATCATGTTAGCAATAGGCAATGATGACGACAGTAATGATTGTGATGCAGGAATTGGTTCAGTTCAAGAACGAGAGAGAACGACAGATACAGTAGGGAAAGAACAGGAATAGGACAGACAGACAGAGAGAAAGGCTGGAGGAAAGGAAATGGAGAGAGAGTTAAGAGAAGGATCTTTCTCTGTAGATTGTAAATATCCTGACTGAGGTGTGCGCGCTGTTCCACTACATCTGCCTGGTCCTCACACCTCAGGGACGGAGTGGTCCATGGCTGAACGCAGGAGGCCAGTAGACATCCTGGTAGACACACCGCAAATTAGCATCCAACTTGCAATCGAAATGTACAAGTACCATACATAGTAGTACATAAGGACCGCAGGAATATACAAGAAAGGGAGGGTGAGAGAGATTTGGTCTGTTTGATCCGTTTTATGTACGGTCTTTCTCCCAGTACGTAATACTCCGTATGATTTAGGTCCGTACACGGACCCTTACGTACAGCTCCCAACTGAACGTACAAGATGTGTCCGCAGCAAGAAGTACCCACCGCCACCGTTGTCAACCGTAGGCGCAGTAGTGAGGAAAATTACTTTTCCTCTGCTCTATGATGACAGCGGTTCTCAAACTATGTGTCCCAATAAGATATATATTTTATCAAGAAACGGGAAAAAAGGAACGTCCTTTGCAATCACATGAAGAGGACGCCTTGACTGTTGACTCCTCTCACACACACACAGCCTCTTCTCCAACAGCGAGACAAGTGCACTCAGTCAGTGCAGCTGATTTAGCTCAGCGGCTCATATACTTATACTTGGGAATTATGTTCAATATGAATGGGTGTGTTTTCTTTTGTTATAATTACTCCAGGAGCGAGAGGATACCGGCTCCATGTGGTTAAATCTGTACCCCGGCTGTTACCACTTATTACCAAACATCACGTCGGGTCAAGAAATTCTGTGGTTCTACATATTTTGGCTAAATGCTTCGGTTTACACATGTGTACAGAACCACCTCCATAGTGCTTTTTAGCTATTCTGTTCTGTGCTGCGAGGCACAATGTGGCACGTGGCCCCAACGGGAACAGAATTGGAGCGGAGAGCGGGTCGGCACGTACATAACGTAGAGGAACTATGCATGTCGACGCATTTCATGTACGTACTCTCTCACCAAAAACATACACGAAATCAAGCATACGTAACAATAAATGGCCCTTTATGCTTTTAGCAGACACTCTTACCCTCGTTCCTTCTTATCTGCCGTGATAACCCACCTTTTCAGACTCACATTCCCCGCCTAATTCAAATCTCCCTTTCTGCCTTTTAATCTTAGCTTAATGCTCTTTTCCTTGCTCAATTCATTGCCTTTTAAATCTCCTAGTAAAGATATAAAGGAGCCAGAGTTATATCCGAAATCCCTGAAATGAGGAGTTAGCAAAAAAAAAAATGTTTTTATGGCATAGCAAAATGTTTTATTTTTTATGGCATAGGCAAAGGCTATCACCTTTAGGACTGAAACTCAGCACCAGTATGACCCCCATTTCTATAAGTGCAGTACACAATTGATGGAATCACAATGCAGATATTTGGTGCCACTTAAATACGAGAGCTGTCAATTTGCCCCCTGGTGCTCCATAACAGGCAATAGATGCATCACTGCTTTGCATGTGTGACTAGTAAACAACAAACACTGATCTGAACCCTAACCCTAAATGCTCTATATTGTGTGGCTGCATTTCATTCAAAAGGATTACAGCACCAGGACATGCAACATGTAAGGAACGCGTCAAATTGAATGAAGCATCTGACAACGCATGGGATATACTTAAAAGCAGAACAAAGTACGACGGTATCGCTTGTGTAAAAAAGAAAGAAAGAAAGGTCGCCAGGTCCTCACAGGTCCATACATTTCAAATGGACTGACCGAGACCCATGGCAATTGAAAACGATCCGACCTGTCAATAAACCAATATTGTGGGCCAGACCCGGTTCGGTTTAATGCTCAGGTCTTCGGTTCCGGGCAGACCCGTGCTACCCTCTAGCTTGGACACAATGCGAACTGTAGCCTCACCTTTTTATCATGTGTTCATAGATGAACTTGGGCATGATGGTAATGGTCATTGTAGTGGGAGAGGTGGTCAGAATGTCCTTGATCTGAGAATCCTGGGTGGAAAAAAAAAGAAAATTGATAGCAGCTCAAAATATACTATGTTTATGCTGTATCAACTAATAAATGCGTTTGTATACATAAATACATTTACTGACAATGTTGGCGTCCTTACCCAAAACCTTTTACTCTTAAATACCACTCATTTCAAAAGTATCATAATAATATCATAATTTTATAGAATTTAAAGTCCTAACACCACAAGTGAACAATCAGAACAAATATGCCTGATGTGTGTGTCATCACTTTGCTTGACACGATTTTCATTTTGTGAGCAGGATGGGATTTGGTTTTTGCATAATGTTTTTGTAAAATTCAAGTAATAACAAAAATACAGATTTATTATTATTATTCTGTATGGACTTGGAAAGTTGTAATATTACAAGTTAATTATAACCCAAAACAATGCCAAAAGAGAAACAACATGAAGCATAAATTATACACAAAGGGGCTGACCTTGAGTCCGATGACATTTTGGCCGTTGATCTCACAGATGTAGTGGTCGGTCAACATGCCATTACGGGCAGCAGAGCCTTCCTTGACCAGCGAAGTGATTTTGCCAGACTTGTAGATGAAGCCCACATGTCCTGAGCTGTCTTTATGCATGGTGATGGTGCGTTGGAAGGGCCTGGACAGATTAGAGATGGACGGAGATGTAAATGTTTAGGTCAATAGGTGTAACTGGTATTGGGGCTTTACTGTGGCAGTATGAGAGGGTTCAGCTGGTATCACCCATTGTTAAAGTGTGAAGGAAAAGCGGGAGGAAATCTGGAAAATTACAGAAAGTACCTCTACTGAAAATGTGATTGAAGTAGATTGAAGAAAATGGTGCAACACAAATTGAAATGAATAGAAAACAATGACAATTACTTGTGTAAAGGGGAACACACACCGGACGTGCAGGCGGCGCGGACGCGGTGTGTCAAAACATACAGACCCATATTTTCAATGAAGTTTATGTATAGTATAGTTTAGAATAACATTCTGCAAAGCAGCACAAACACTGTCAGAGTGGAGAGATGACCAGCAGAGGGAGACAAATATTGAATAATGTCTGCTATGCTTTAGTAACTTCCATTCTTGTTCCTGACCTGGTCTACTGTACACAAACTCTTTAAATCAAAAGAAGACAAAGTTTTTAACCATTTAAATATAACAACTTTCAGCAGAGGCCAGCCAGTGTACATTCATAGACAAGAAATGCATTCAAATGCCTATTACCATCCTTAGTTTATTTGTTTGCAGTGCATGTTATTAACATTAGGGATATTATGGCTAATGTGACTTGTTTGTAAATGTGATTTAGGGCAACAAGGTTTCAACTTTTGCTGGACTTTGTCAGGCACCATTCCTTCCAGAAACAGAGTATCGTTACAGTCAGGCTGGGTACCAAAGACAATACCTTTGTCCTTTATGGCATCTACCAAACTGCTTTGATAGCATCAAGTACCAAATTTCAATACAACAGCCTAATTTATACTCTGTAGTATTATTTCAAGGTTGTACACACAATTTATACCTACTTTATTGTCATTTCCATTTGTACCTGTGATATCTCAGTATGTTTATTCGCAAATGGAGAATAATTTGAGCTTCTCACAGTACAGTATTCTGTATGAAGTTTGCTAATAAGTTATGAAATGCTGTTAAATGTTACCTTTTGTCAAAAGAATATTTAAAAACAGGCAAAGTCATGGCAACGCTCAGCTTGCCAGTGAGCTAGCAAGTCTGTCAGCAGGTGCTGTTCGTGTGTCCTGAATGGTGAATTAGTTTATGTTTAAGTTATGTTACATGTGCACAGTAATGTGAAAAGGTTATCTTTCGACAGTGGAAAAGAAAAAGCAATGGGTACAATTAAAGGTGGTTCAGTAACAGGGTCTGCTCATCACTCCAGTTCTTTAATAAACATTTAATATATTTTGAGGTTGGAATACCAATTTTCTCCAAACAGGAGAGAGAACCCCACAAACTTGTTTATCCTGTATTCTGTACGAGTTCTCTCTCCTGGAGACACCTGAAGACGCATGAAAAATACTATATAGCAATGATTATAAAGAATATAGAGCTATTTAACACTTATTTTAACAAATACATATCACTTGCACCACTGAACTCATTTCAGCAGCTCTAGAAAGACTTTCCATAATTTCCTATGACCTGTGTCATACAGTATGTCCCCCTGCAATGTCCCACCTCACCTGTCTCGGACGATGAGTTCAATGCGGGTCTCAGAGGCCGCTTTCAGGGCCTTGTGGGCCTTGTCCAGGCTCCATCCAGCACAATTCTGGCCATTAATCTGGAGGACCTGGTCCCCGAAACGCAGGCCAGCCAGGGCGGCGGGGGAGTTGGCCTGCACCAGCTGGATAAACACTCCCTGGAATAGCAGATAATAAGAGAAGAGGATGAAGATAAAACATTAGGAGTAGATAGAGGATACACAGGAGGGTGGAGGAAGAATAGAGATAAAAGTTTAGAAATTAGACAGCAGAAAGAGGCAGATAAGATAATGGACAGAAAACAGATGAAAGAGAAAAGCAGAAAGGAAAGGGAGAGATGAAACAGACAAACAAATATTGGAAAGCTGGCAGGAGGTAGTGAAGAACGGCGGGGAGGATACAAAACAGGATCCAGGGAATGAACTATGCTGCATTGCTGACCTTTGAGGTATAAAGAGATATTTAGCTGTTTTCATGGTTTAATGCTCTAGTATTCTACAGACAGTATTCTTCTTCTTTCAAATAATGGGGGGTTTGTCTTCTCAACTCATCCCGCTCATTTCAAAAGATATCTGTTGCATTACTGCAATCGGATACAAACTAAATAATTAACTCATGCCACTCCCAAGCAGGCTGGGAGTCACAAACAAAACACATTGACGACCAAGACTAAACCATAACACGTTAAAAGCTTTCGTTCCTTTAGTTACAACACTGACAAACATCATCCGGTTGTCATTTTCCAATAAATCTTTCAAAACTTGACATGTGAGACGTTTTGGGATGGAATTCAAATGTGTGCCGAATAATTGATGTGAAATAGGCATTCTGTCAAAGGGGGCTCTTTTTGCTGTCGACTCACGTTGTCAATGGCTCTGAGCCGCAGCCCGACCTTCCCGTCTTGGTCCTTGCACAGGATGACCTCCCGCAGCCCTGGGCGGATCTCAGCCCTCCTGATGCCAACGTCGGCCCCCGTCACGGGCCGCACCATGCCCCCATAGGCTGAACTGGAGGGCACCGCTACCTGCTGAGGAGAGGGAGGGGAAGAAAGGGTGGGAGTAAATAAATGCAGGAGGATTAAAGCAGTAGGGAGAAAAAGAGCAAAAGGAGGAGGCGGGGAGGTGAGAAAGAAAGAGAGGTGGGTTGAGAAAGAGGTGACTCAAGTGGGATCAAACACGAGAGGGGGAGAGGAGAACCAAAACATAAGAGGTTCCATAGAGAGAGAGAGAGAGAGAGAGAGAGAGAGAGAGAGAGAGAGAGAGAATAAATAGTAAGGCTCCATTAAAATTCAGCTGATCAAAAGGAATGTGTGTGTGTGTGTGTGTGTGTGTGTGTGTGTGTGTGTGTGTGTGTGTGTGTGTGTGTGTGTGTGTGTGTGTGTGTGTGTGTGTGTGTGTGTGCAGGGACGTGATGGCCATTGGGAAAAGCGAACGGCCGCTTCATTCCTGGCCGGTCCAGGCCGGCCATTAGGAAAACATTTAACTGTTTGCACAAAAGTAAAAATTAAACTGTTTGCACAAAAGTAGTGAAAACAGCAGATCTACAAGCACACAACGCCTCGCACGAGATCGGCTGTTTTCACTAGTTTAAATCATTTTTAGAATGATAAATACAAAACAAACGGTTTTGGACATACAAGGTTTCCACCCGACAACGACGAAATATAACTCATGTAATTGGCCCACTGGCTTGTCACTTGTCACAAATCTTTGAGTAGCAGCAGCGCTATAGAGAGAGATCTCTCTCTATAGCGCGCAATGAGGGCCTCTACAACTCTTTTTCCCGGGCTGAAACAGGGGCCCAGCACGTCCCTGTGTGTGTGTGTGTGTGTGTGTGTGTGTGTGTGTGTGTCTGTCTCTCTCTCTGTACGTGTTTGGTGGAGATGATTCAACCATTGCTTTAGTAGAGAATCCAGATGGTTGAAAGGGCACAGAGAGAGCCTTGTCATGCGCACGCACGCACACACACACACACACACACACACACACACACACACACACACACACACACACACACACACACACACACACACACACACACACACACACACACACACACACACACACACACACACACACACACACACACACACACACACACACACACACACACACACACACAGTTGGAAGTGAGCAGAGAGCTCACACCCTCCTACACACAGCTCCAGGCTTGTGATGAGTCAGTGTGTAACGTGGGCCTCTAGGAAGAAAACGGCACTCACTTCTGCACGATCAGCAGCTCATCGCTCGAACCACACGGGGTTATCACGGTTTAGCATCAAAAAGCAAACAATTTAAAAAAAGTGTTTAAAATTGCAACAGACTTGCAGTTTTAAATAGGGATGTTAATCGACTCCTTATTTGCGAGTCGACGTGTCGTGGACAATAATCGATGTGTAGATCTTTTTTTTCCTCCCGCAGTTGAGATGAGGGCAAAATGCGCTGCCCTCACAAAACAAGGCTCACGGAAGCCTTTCCTCTTAACACTATAGAATCAAGGCATAATATCTTTGGCTGTCATCTTGGCTGTCAAATCAGTGATCCTTTCTGCTAGGTATCATAGCTTATCACTAGCCTGTGTGCCAGCCTGCCCAGATTGTTATTCACATCCCTAGTTTTAAACTGCAACTAAAGCCTGGATCAGAGTCGGGTCCGCAGTGGAAGGCTATCCACCGCGGTGTAGTGCGGTGTAGTCTTTTTGAGCGTTAACGTTGTAGTTTTATGACTCAAAAAGACTACACCGCACTACACCACTGCGGACCCGACTCTGATCGAGGCTTTAGTGGCATCCTGACTCTTGTTTTGTGGTAATCAAGTAAGATTTTGAAAGGTCTAAAACTAAGGGGAGCATGGGAAGATCATGGGTTATAGGAATGCTTCCATGCACAGCGACTATCAGATCATTTGACATACAGTATATTGCATGTGAGAGTGCTGGGGGCACTGATAAGAGTGGTTAATGCGCATAGCACATAGGCTTTGGTGCCAGACATTGAGTACCTGATTCGATTCTTGGGCCTCTGTTGCTTGTCACTTAATAACGTCAAAGTAACTTATTAACAAGAAAGGTGTGAGTGTTAACACTTACATTGTCAGCCACAGGTACCAAAGCTAGGTTCCTCTGGACTTCATCACTGTTCAGGCTCAGGCCCATGTAATCTCCCAGTTCCTGTAGGTCAGGGTAGAGGGCTGGGAGAAGGGAGTGGGGGTTTGGGAGAGACAGGAGCCCAGGGAGGGTGGCGTTGAGAGGGGAAGAAGGAAAAGAGAAAGAGCAGGTGGGAGGTGTGGAGAGACAGGTGGATATCAGGGTACAGAGAGCAGAGAAGAGAGAAAGATGGAGGGGGAAAGAGACTTTTTAGCTGAATGGATACATTTGGGCATTTTATTTGTCTTAGTTAGTAGTAGTAGTGGTTTTATTTTGATCATTAAAAGCAATTTAATACATGTCTTCATTTGAGATCAGTAAAACATAGACCAAAAAGGTGTAAACCCTTTTAACATTTGAATAACTATCAAACGTAAAGAAAATACTACTATACAAAGTATTATTGATTCCAAGTGAAATAAACGTACCCACCCAGAAGGAGGACACAAAAAGCAAGAAGGTGTAAACAGAGACAGAAAGTGAATGAAACAACAACTCTGGCTCTATTCAAATAGTTCTGTCCAACATGATGATCAATACCAATGAATCAGAACTCAACTCATCACTTGGTTTAGTGTTTAGTTTCTACTGTTAGATCTCAGTCTGACTGCCATGAGTTCACTAATGTGGGCTGTACAATAACAATACATTCCTCGGGCAAGTCGAGTAAATAGCATAAACTAGGTCTGGGGTCAATGTTCCCCTGTAGCGTGCGCCCACACCCGAACGTTGGCGCGCACCGAACATTTTGTGTAAAAATAAAGAAGGTGTCGCCGACTCCATACCTCATCTACAGTTATACCTATCCCGGCATTTACCCACACTTTAGTTACATACAGGCCACAGACAGGTCTCTCTTCTTGTCCGTCTCTGTCACTCTGTTTTGCATAAGTGGGGTCCGGGGACCCCCAGGGGTCCTTGATGGAGTTCTAGGGGTCCCCAGCTAAAGTTAGGAACCATATTTAACACAGAGAGTGTACAAATGGAACCACACTCTGAGTTAAATAAACATTGATTTTACAATATAAATTGGGGTATGAGATAGAAATGCCATTAAATGGGGGTCTGTAGCCTAATGCATGTTCAACAGGGGGTCCTTGACATTAAAATGGTTGGGAATCACTGCTAGAGCCATACAAATATTATCTTAACAACATTGGACTGTGTTTTATTCATAATGATGCCCCTTTTCAGCAAGGGCCAGCCTTCTTTAGACATGTGTCAATGTCAATGGATTCTTATTTTGTTGACCCATATTTAGGCCTATTTGCCTGGGGTAATATGCAATTTTGACACGGTCTATAAATACAGTAGCATTAATAGACCATGAAGTTCAATAGGGCTGCCTGCAAAAGTTAATCAGACAAGAATCTTTTTCCACGTCGATTCACTGAAAAAAAAACTGCTTTTGAGTAATTGACAAGTAATCAGTAGAATAATAATTGATAGTTGCAGCTCTTGATATGTGGTCCCAGTCAGACAAAACAGGTTTTCTACACAATCAAACTGAAGCATAATTGACAAAGCTTAAGATTGAAAATAGTCTCTAGACCCCATATAATGTGTTTTGGGTTGCTCTCCCACTTCCTTATTTTGTGCCAGGTCTAGTAGTCATACTGAGCTGACGCCCTCAAAGAAGGGAAGCATTCGCATGTCAAATCCTAGTGCTTTCAAAATCAGGTAAACAATTTCAGTGGTTTGTTTCGCTATAACAACATTTGGAATTTACACAGCTGAGCCTTCAGGGTGTGTTGTGGGCTTACATCAGAGCCAGTTATTATAAAAGGTGAACACTCAAAAAGCAGTTTAGCTTTCCCTGTGTAGGAAGCTGGACTTTGAATCTAACAGGTGTAAAGGCATTACGCATACAGTAAGCAAACACTCCATCAAGGTGTGTATTGTACGTACCTGTTATCTCAACTAGACCTAGTCTTTATCACTGATCTCATTCTTTCCATGCTTCATTGAATTCACACTGCCCATTACAGAAAAATCACGACAGACTCAAGTCTAGGCTCTCCAGAGGTGAGATAATAAGCAGCTTGTGTGTCACTGCTACAGTACAGTAACACTTTCCTGGCATCAGCCATTCAGTTCCTGGGCCTGACAGGAAAGGCCACCGTTAGCCTCTTTGTATGTCTGTGTCCATTTGTGTCTCTCTCTTCCAATATGTTTCTTTCTGTATTTTTCTGCTTGCATGATGGCATGACTGTTGCAGTTTTCTGGTTGGGAGTCCCCTAGCATTGTGGCTAGTACCGCACAACACACATCCTGACTAATGTTGATTTGAGGAGCGGACATGTCATGTTGGAAGGTGGTTATGATGTAGGGGACAAAAAACAAAGAATAGAGTGAGAAACAGACAAACATGCAAGCGCAAATACACACATTATATGTATGTGGTCCACCTACCATATGTACTACTTAAGTATTGTCTGAAAATACTGGTGATACCCCTACAAATAATCATTATGTAGTTGTACCTAGTAGTTGGATTGGTAGTATATCATGAGAAGGACTGTCTGGATTAGCAAGCACACTTGGAGGAACCATTCCAAACATTCCACACTGATCAAAAGATAATGTGAAGAAGAGGTAATTGTTATTGTAAAGTCTACTCTAGGATTCATCCTAACCTCCTACGTTGGGCCTTAAATATAGAAAAAAACAAAACAAAATAAAAAATCTGAAAATGTTGGCTTTTTGGAGGGATAGGTGCGGTGTTGCTGGTGATTCTCCATCCTATATCACCTAGCATCACATGAGTCATAAACCTTTCTATGCACAAAACCCACAACAACGGAGACATGACCATCAAAGCCATACTAAGAGCCTTGGGACATTTCCTTTAACCATAAACTCTAGGAGAAAGGTGATTGAGTGGAAACATAGGGACAACTTTAGGGAACAAAGACATTCACTGAACACGGGCAGTCAGGCACTACAGTTTACAGCATTAGCGGGCTGTAACATCGATCCAGTGGTGTTGTTGGTCAGGCCATCCACTTTTTACCTCCTTTCCTGTCTCTCTTGCTTTCCTCAGAACTGGGGGAGGAAACTCCTCCCTCAGTCTTCTCTACCAACCCCCCTCCCTCCAACTCCTCGAGTCTATCACTCCTCCCTCTCTTCCTTTAGGTTGCCACCTCCTCCTTCACATTCTCACCCCCAGTCCTCCCTTGTCCCGGCAGTGCTGCCAGAACCAGTCTCCATGGTGACTCATAGCTAGCTAGCTAGCTAAGCAAAACAAAGGGCCAAAAGCCCACAGGACTTAGCATCCAAACACACGACTAGACGAAGACACTCAATGAGTGGCAGCGGAGGGTGGAATAAAAGCAGGGGTGGGTTGAGAGAGAGAGAGAGAGAAAGAAACCAGAGAGTGAGTGAAAATTAGAAGAATTTCTGCTCTCTCCTCGAGGGCCCCTATGCCCATCTTTTGCCTGCCTTTTATCTTTTGTAGCAGTCCCTTTTGTCTCACTCTGTGCCCTCCCTTCTCTTTAGCCAGATACTTTTCTCGCCTCTCTCTCTCCTTCCACCAAATTCCCTTTGCTTAACAAACTGTTGTGTCCCGGCCTACTTTCACAGACACCCCTGAAAATATTAAACCTAGAGGTTAGAAAATAAGATGAAAGGGATGCAGGAAAGGCGAGACTGAGTTGGAGGTAGGGAGGATGGGAGGTAGGGATAGCGAGAGGAGAGATAATAGCCTATACACAAGGGTCTATTCCCTCCCTTCATAACCGCCCTGGACCCTGTAACCCACCTCCGTCCACCCCCGGCCCTCTCACTCCACACGTTTTTATCTGTCCTCCATACAACCGAGCAACAGAACCCACTAGCCATTTTCTTCCCAAGAATAGAGTGGTTCAGCAGGACAGACCCCCCGTGGAGAGACATTGGGGAAAAAACACTGAGCATCAGAAAAGAGGATGGAGAGCAGAAGAGAGAGAAGGATGAAGAGGACAAAGGAGATCAGACACAACCGGACGCCTGGGGCGTAGGTCTATTTTTGGGCTGTCCTGCTTCTCTTTCAATGCCATGGGACTCACTTGATGCTTGTTGGCTGAGGGTGTCAGGCATGGTTTGGTAGGTTCCATCAGGTTGGTAAGTTCCTTCAGCAATGGCTGGCATGGTGGAGGTGGTCTCGGCAAATTGGGCCTGGGCCTGTGGACAGCAAAGACATCGCAGCAGGGGTGAAACTATATGTCGCTGTCAGGCAGAGAAGTGTCAATTTTTCAACTATTCATGTTTTTCTTTTCTTTCTTTTTTTATTAAAGAAAGAAATTAAAAGGTCCTATGACATGCTGTTTTTGAAAAATGTCACCTATAGTCAAGTGACAAGGTCGGAAGTGGTTAGGTTTCCCCCATTTCCTCAAAAGTAACGGTTTTGGACATACAGGTTTTCCGCCTGAAACCAACGACATGCAGTTGTGAATATAAACCTACAGCCCAGTAAGTCTCTGCACTACAAATTGTAGGCAGATACAGTACTCTGAGGACCAGCTAAGTGATTAAGTAACTCCTTCCTCCTTCCTCTACCATATTCCAAAAAAAGCATCTTTGATATATATAATGTAAATATATAACATCCTGGCTCCTATTATTTATCTCCTACTAGTACTGTAAAGTTCTGGTAAGTGATGTAAATCTGGTTGCCCTTGTTCCCTGAACACCAGTGTAGGACTGGTACCTTTCAGGTAGGGCTGGACAAATCGTTATGGAATGGCAGTGTACAGAAATAGTGAAAATATCAAAATAATTGTGATGGGCACTCGGGTGGCGCAGTGGTTAAGTCCACCGTGGTGAAAACTGGCTTTGTCAGGCGTCTGTGATCAGGGGAGGCCGAAGGCTCTACGTCCTCCGGGATGGGAGTTCCTCACTGGCAGGTGAGTCAGTAGGATACAACAGCAGTGACTACACTGAAATGTGTGTGGACTGGGAAGAAATACATTGGCATAATAACAACTAAATTGTGGTGAAAAAGGGATGAATAAAAAACAAATAATCATGATTTGAATTGAAATCACCCAGGCTTACTTTCAGGGTATTCACTATCTAACTCACCTACATACAAACACACAAAGAAAAAGAGATTGGGCTCTGACCACTGATTAACCCAGCACACCAATGATTTAATCTGTCAGTCTTACCTTCATTACCTTGTCCACCTTCAGGTCCTCTAGGGATGGATACAGAGACATCCTGGGAAGAGAGATGGAGACTACGTCAATGAAAAGCACTAGGTGTGCAATCTGTGCATTGCATTGTGTCTTGTGTTGTGTTTGTATTTGTCAGAATATTTTGAAAGGTGTGTGAGTGTGTGTGCCGGTTGTTTACGACCAAAAGGAAGAGAGAAAACGTGTCTCTAAAAGATAACAACCCAGTCGGAGGAGAGACTCCAACAAACACTACTAGATGGTTCTACAAGACTGCCAAAACTCTTAATGAGATTGCTGCTATTCGATTAAGTCTTTCCACCTAATCCTCTGTGATCCCTCTTCTCTGTGGTGGTGGGAGGTATACAAGAGAAGGAACGATTGTTGGAAGGAGGAGAGGAGGAGGACAAGTAGAGGGAGGTGGAACATAAAGAAAGGAACATCCATCCAGCCCACACTGACTGCATATAAAATGATTCCTTTCTGGTTGCCCATGCCGGCTTGCACAGTCAAAAGACATAAGCTGTTTTTCTGCACCAATGTAACCGTGTTGACAAATATGGTCCACCACCACATGACAAAGTTTAAACAAGGACATCGATCAGAGAAACAGAATTCTCATGAATGCATTATGGTTCCACTGTCTGTCGGCCCTCAGGTTCATCATCTGTTATGAACACTGCAGCTAGGTTATGCAAGTTTCAATTTGACTTCCCTTCTGTTCTGCCTTGTCTCTCTATCTGGGTTTCAGACCCTCAAAATGTCGCAAGTAACCTTCACCTTTCATCTACTTGTGTGCAGGAAATGACAAACATTTGTGACTATTGTAGGTCGTCATCGGTTCAGTAACTGCCTGGATATGTAATTGCGACCGAAGGTCGCATGTTTAGTATGAAACCTTCAGATCCTGTCCGTCCGTCACAGGTCACACTGAGGCATGACACCTCATTAAAAGCTAATGAGGCGTCACATGTCAGCATGATCTGATCTCTTTCTTGATGACATCATATTCCTGGTGTCATCAATACACGTCCTTGTCCCTTTTATGCCCATATATGGAGATCTCTGATGTCATCAATATTAAGCCCATATCTGGGAATGCCCATATATGGACATATTGTGTCAGTCTCATGTGGTCTATGACGTCAGACATCTATGATGTCAGACGTCAGTCATCTCCATATTTGGGAAAATATGGCCACATTTTGACCAACTTAAACAACAAACCAGATCTGTGCATTTTTTTGGGCAAAGCTGATCCCATGCCAAAGCGCCAGCGAATGCCCAGCAGTCTGCCGTCACTGTTGTGTGCAACTTAGTCCTTTAGGTAAGGTACGAGATACATAGGTTTTTCTGAATCTCATAAAATTGAGCCAGACTGAGCAGAGAATTTGGGGATGACATCATTTCCTGTTGTATTCTGGGATTTGTAGTCCTGGAATCACTGAAAACACTGAAAAGTCATTTGACAGTCATATACAGTATATGCGTCCTTGGCGCTCAAGCGGTAGATTAGAGTTAGACTTGACGTAAATACAGTATATACTGTACGTTCATGGTGGTGAATG
Source organism: Nannobrachium achirus (assembly GCF_963921795.1). Taxonomy (NCBI): domain Eukaryota; kingdom Metazoa; phylum Chordata; class Actinopteri; order Myctophiformes; family Myctophidae; genus Nannobrachium; species Nannobrachium achirus. The sequence continues at coordinate 41,985,998 of NC_137818.1, read as the reverse complement.
TGTTAATATTCCTTGCTTTGCATCCCACTCTGCATACCTAACCTTCAGTAAGCTCAATTCAACTCAACACTTGCCATCACTCTCCACAGCAAGTATAATGAATGCCAGTGATCGATTGCTTAGGATGTACATGAAGTAGTCATGTAGTCTGCCATCTACATTAGGTCTTGCATCAGGCTCAGCTCATCTGCTGAGAGTACAGCTAGTATTATCTATGTACTACCTGTACCTGTGTGTTCCCAAATTCTTACAATAATGTTACTACACAACAAGCAAGCAAAGGACAACAAACACCCAAAGTTCCCGAACGTATGCACAGAACAAATAGAAGAACAATGCTTTCAGGCCAGGGACCCCCAAACTGATGGGGAGATGGAGTAGGGACCCCCTACCTTGTAGGGTGGGGGTGGGGCTACAACATAATTTGTATATTTATGTGACTATGAAATTGTGTATAAACATACCATGTTATCGTACATTCAATACTATGTTATTAAAATAATAGATTAATATATCCATGCTATTATTTTAAACATGCATGTAATACATGTGGCCATACATTTACAAATTGCCTTTACTATCAATCTATCACTAACAATCTGTCAATTGCACAATAATCATGTATACAAGCTATTCAAAAGAGACAGAATCATGTGTTTTATATTTAAAGACAAATTACATTTTTCTTTCTTTAAAAAAAATAGAGATCCCAACAATTTCAAGGACTCCTGCAGTATCCCCGCGGACCCCCTGTTGAAGACCCCTGCTATAGATTGTTTGTTAAATAACAGGCGTCCCCTCCCCCCAATCTCTCCAGCTCTTAACAAATAAACACAAAATACATTTTCAGGTGGTTTGAACATTTTCAACCAATTTATATTGTTCCTGTTCCAATTTTGTCTTCTAATTTCACTTCCAATTCCACTTGTTTATCCTGTAGGAGTCCTCTCTCATGATTTGATATAATTGCTATCCCAACCTGAAATAATTTTTATTTCAATGATAACTATAATAATATATAGTTATTTAACCCTTATTTTAACAAAGAAATATCACTTACCCTACCAACCTAATCTATCTATAAATGCGACAAATCTCTGTCTGTTTGTTTGTAATCCGCGTATCTCGAGAACCGTTCGTCCCACCGGCTTCAGATTCGGCACGTGCGTTCCCCGCTGCGGCGCGGAGTGCAGTGCCGGGCCTCGGCCCGACTCGGCATGCGGTTTTCCCGAAGCGGCGCGAAACGTTCGGAATCTCCTTACGCGGAGCTGATTGTTAACATCAGGCTGTTCCTGAGGAAATCGGCACAATCGCTGACTCATTGTGACATCACTTCATAAAAGGCTCTGACATCACGTACGCCAGGAGTCAACAAAAAATCTCTGTCAATGTGTATGTATGTATGTGAATCTCGAGAACCGTTCTTCCCACCGGCACGCGCGTTCTCCAGATATGGGCATAAAATTAATCCCCGAATGCGGAGCTGATGTCTGACATCAGAGTTTTCCGCAACCGGTACTGTGTGTGCAGAGATCTCCATATATGGGCATAAGGGGACAATGGCAAACAGATGGTCAAAACGGGTCCTATGACAACAGGTATATTGGGGTTTGCATTAAAGGGTGGGGACAAAGGCTAACAGAAGGCAAACAGATGGTCAAAACGGGTCCTATGACAACAGGTATATTGGGGTTTGCATTAAAGGGTGGGGACAAAGGCTAACAGATGGTCAAAACGGGTCCTATGACAACAGGTATATTGGGGTTTGCATTAAAGGGTGGGGCATTCATGGGGTCCGCTCCAAAAAAGAAAATAAAAGAGACAAAGACAAACATAAGACGACAACAGGTATATTGGGGTTTGCATTAAAGGGTGGGGACAAAGGCTAACAGAAGGCAAACAGATGGTCAAAACGGGTCCTATGACAACAGGTATATTGGGGTTTGCATTAAAGGGTGGGGACAAAGGCTAACAGATGGTCAAAACGGGTCCTATGACAACAGGTATATTGGGGTTTGCATTAAAGGGTGGGGCATTCATGGGGTCCGCTCCAAAAAAGAAAATAAAAGAGACAAAGACAAACATAAGACAAGCGACAAAGCGTGGGACTGGGAGGATGACTTGAATGATGCAGATTTAAGCAGGCTGTGTATTCTGCTTAAAGAAGAAACAAACAAAAAGCGACAGAGATCTCATATATGGGCATAAAATGGACGCAGATAAACAGATATCTCCATATACGGGCATAAAGGGACACAGACAGACAGATACAGAGATCTCCATATATGGGCATAAAATGGACGCAAATAGACAGATATCTCCATATATGGGCATATGGGCATAAAATGGACCCAGAACTATATCTGCAGTGATCTCCATATATGGACATAAAATGGACGCCGACAGACAGACAGATACAGATATCTCCATATATGGGCATAAATGGACACAGGCAAACAGATGGTCAAAACGGGTCCTATGACAACAGGTATAATGGGGTTTGCATTAACACATGGGCGGCCAAGGTTTATAACATTTATAGCTGTTGCTGGTGCCACCATTGACTTACGTTATGTTTTGATGAGCCCCGCAAGCTTCGTGCGTGTGCACGTGCGTGTCCAGAGAAGATTGAGGAGGTACTCCATTTGTTTACAAACGCTCGCGAAACTCGCGGTAAAAAAATCGCGGTAAATTCGCGGTAAAGTGTCGCCGTGAAAACAATCAGCTCTCTGCCTCCATGGGGCTGTTTTTACCTCATTCTCAGATAAAGCCGTTCTTATGTTTCAAAGTAGAATCTAAAGCCATGTAAAATCCTTCCGTGTGGGGAGAGACAGGGGGCTTCCTGCCCTGGCTGGGTGACGTAATGGATTCAGGGCATGCAAAGGGAAGCTGCGGTCTCGAAAAGTTAACTATTTGTTGACTCGTCCCTCGACGATATAACTTCCTGTGGCAGGGTGACATCTAGTGGCCATAACTCGTCCCTGAACGCGTTTGGCTCCCCAAGTGTTAAAGGGCGGGGCATTCATTCCCTATTTACATCGTTCCCGAGTTGGCCAGGTCGCCGACTAGACGCTGGGCCGCCCGAGCTTCTAGTTAAGTCAATTAGAAGCGATAGGCAAATAAAACTAGAGTAGCTCCGTGCAAGCAGTCTAACAGAGACTCATCTTTGCATGCCTGGTCAATTTAACTGAGCTATTGTGCCAGGTGTGCTAGGTAGGTATATGTAGCCTAGGTATATGTATCCTACTTTTAATTTTAACAGCATGGCTCTGAATGAAGCAAGATGTCTAGAAATAAGTCTGTCTGTCTGTCTGTCTGTCTGTCTGTCTGTCTGTCTGTCTGTCTGTCTGTCTGTCTGTCTGTCTGTCTGTCTGTCTGTCTGTCTGTCTGTCTGTCTGTGTAATCCATGGACAATCTCCCAAACCACTTGACTGATCAGCTGCCAGTGCTACTGATCAGCAGTGCTACTCATCAGCTGCCTTGGCCTGAGGCAGAAGGCCAAGAATTCTACATCCATAATTTCAGATCCAACCTCTGACTGCCATCCCATATTTTGGCAAGAATTAACTTGACATCCGAGACCCACAGGAAAGCCACACAGTTATTACTCCCCGTTACTATGTGTTAGCAGCATGCATTTGTTTTGCTTTGTTCTCTTATCACAGTCTGTGTTTTATACGATATTTTTCTAAACTGTCTTTACTTACTAACTAGACCATCAGTTTTGTTGACTGATTTTGCTAAGTCCTAAGAGCAGCTGAGACAAGAGAGGTCGAGAGAGACCCAGAGAAACAAACAGCCTTGTCCTAAGTGGTTAAGTTAAATCAATCGATCTATCACTGAGGGGAAGTCAAGGAAAGCTACACAGTCACACTCGCCTTCCTTTATGGGAAGTCAAGTGGCCTCAATGAGAGGATATTGCTTACTATGACGATGTACATTAGACAGAGTAAAATAAGAGAAAAAGAAAGGCAATGAGAACCATAACCGACTGCGAGACAAGAAGATTTAAAGATTCTTTGATCCTCAGGAAGAATGAATAAAAAGGAGGAGGAGGACCGAAACAAAACCAAAACAGACTAGAAGAAGATAAAACTGAGTCAGCTGACTGATGATATTCACGACTGTAAAAAACAACAACAGGTCAGCAGACATTAAGAACTAATTAACTATACTGGTTGAGAGAGACAGGTCAAGAAAGATAATTGTCCACTTGGCCAGATCACTCAGTCCACAACTATACTGTCAATTATCTCTATCTTCCCATTACTCTACAAATTCTCCAGACCTGCAACAGCAATGCATATTCTAACTCTTATGCACAAGGCATTTGGTTGTGCCAACCTCAACAAATGCCTCAAAAAAAGTCAAATAAAGTACAGCAGCAAATGGCATTGGGTTAACATTGCACATGTACAAGAGATCGAATTGCGGCTGTGGGTTAGGGCTGTCACGATTATGACATTTTACGTGACGATTAATTGTCACTCAAATAATTGCGATTAACGATTTAATTGTGTTTTTGTCGTTGACAATTACATTTCTGTTTGGCTTGTAGGCTTTGAAGTTGCACATGGCAGATATGACACATAACCTAAAATTAAAGAAATTACTGACATATTTGACAACTTTAAACTTAAAAAATAACATTGATAGTGGAAATAGCCGATCTACAAGCTACGACGCGTTGTGAGCTTGTAGATCTGCTATTTCCACTATTTTTTACTTTAAAAAAAATATATATGAACATTTTTCAACAAGGAAACGATTATGACAATTATGAAAAATAATCGCGATTATGTCAAATAATCACAATTAGACGATTATGTAATAATTGTGACAGCCCTACTGTGGGTACACATTTATTACTGCATTAGTAGGCGAAAATCTGGAGTGAATCCTCAACATGAATGAGACACTCTCTGACCATAATCACATCACTGTGAGGTCTGACTCTCAGTCACTTGAGCTACTACTCCATCTTTGTATTTTCAGTCCTCACAAACAAATACACTATTGTGTCATCCAGCAGAGAGGCACTTTAATACCATCCTGTGTTTGCTTTTCAGCTGTGTTTGTTTGCTTTGCGTCCCTCATTGAGACACAAACCAGACTTATATAAAGGTTAGCAGAAAGAAAATGTGTTTGCGTGCCTTGTAATGACATGACTGAGGCACACCTTTGCAAGTTCCTGGTAGTTTGGACCACTACTAGACTATTAGCTTGCCCTCACAACATTTCCATAGGGGAAAATCCAGCATTGAAAGAGACACATAAGGCAGAATAAACAGGGATGCAAAAATCCAACCACAAAACATTTTCCATCAACACATTAGGCCATCCATCATTACATTGGAATCAGCATAGCAGTATTCACCAAGGGTGGAGTGACCATGGAAGGGGGCTAACTTCGGCAAGCCTGAACGAATTGGTTAGATACATGAAGAATGTGGTCCCCCAGGCAACTTATTCCGGTCTATTGACATGACTGGGAAAGGGACCGGGACAACGAGGGAGGGCCGGAGGGGGGATGATAATATGGAAAGAGGCTGACAAGGAAACAGTGGTCTACTCTGGAGCTGCTCCGAATTGCCCTACCCCCATTTACTGTACACCAGTGGTTCAAAGTTCTTCATTTCAAGGACTCCCGTAAGAGTGTACAAAATGGAATCAAATGGACCTCTCAAGTGTTACACACCTGTGAGGGTCCATTTGGAATTCCGGGGTCAACAAAATAACACCGAGGGTACCTGGACCCCACTTTGAGATCCACTGACGTAGCTGTACTACACCAACAATTAGCTCTGGTGGTAACCAACAATGTGAGTCAAGTTATATCATAAGAGACATTAATTTACTCGTCAAGTTGCGTCCACACCTTTAAGATGTATTATATAATGACGTTATGACATCACACACCCACTTGGCTGAAAGAGATAACTGCGAACAGCTTTCGTTTGATTCAAGCTTATCTTTCGCTGGAATGGAACTGTAATATCCCTGTGGATAAGCCCAGTGCTTGATCCTAGCGTTAACGTTCCCTACAACTTATTGTGTTATGTACATTTCACAGATGAGTAAATGTTGCTCGTTTCCCGTTAGCCCACTATTAGTGAGGCCATAGTGGTGATATATAATAATTGCCTCTAAGAGAACGTTAGCTTGGATGGATCAACATATCGCAAATTATAAATGTTAATTTGTAATGTCCAGTGAAGCCTTGCCAGCTAGCCTAACACACAATTAATTCAGCTTGAAACGTTGTTGCTAACTGTAACTGTGCCCAACTAAACAGGAAATTAGCAACACTTCCCCTCTTTGTTCATAAATCAGACTCAAACATCAACAACACAGCAGTGGAGCAACGAAGCTAACGTTAGCTACAATGCTAGCACACATACGGTAGGTAGCTGCTGCTCGATACCGTTGCGTTCGTACCACGTTAGCGAACGAGACCGTCTCACCTTTAATGCCTTGGTTGCAAAGTCCAATGAAATACTTAATTTACTTACTTCTGGTTATAATTCCCACGAAATCTCAGATGGTGAACCCGCTTTGATTACTTCTGTATTTATCTTCCTCTTGTCTCGCACCTCGTCTTTACTGGCTGCCAATGATGCGAAGGGGATTTCTGAAGTGAAGTCACCCCTGGTTTACTGGCCCAGGAATGTGGACTCCAATCCTATAGCCCGAAGGGACGATCAGCTGCCCTTTGATTGGCGAACTGGTTGTCAGGCAATCCCTATGGAAAATTATATGCCACAATATCAACTGGACATTGATAATGGCTCATTCTTCTTCATATTTCATTTATTTATTTATACAACAACAACAAAATCCCGGATTGAGAGACAGTGATGACTGACTTTAAGCAAAATGTCAAGGAGATTATATTATTGATATATTGTCCAAATATGTAAAAGAATCAGTGGACACTACATTGACTGACAGAGGTGTTTGTTCAAACCAAACAACAAGTACTCTGGCAACTAAGTATCTTTGAAGTGGTCAATATTGTGACTGTCCCTCCGGGCTTTGGGATCTAGACAGACGTACAGTACGTCAGTACCAAACCACACCTCTCAAAACTTCACCGTTTATCAGTCGTGGACCATGGTTGGTCACATGAACATTACTCACTACTAAAACGAAACTAACTAACTAAATGATTTGGAAAACACGTCAACGTTTCCACTTGTCTTATGTTGTAATAATGGCTGTCAACATTGTCCACCCGTCAATGCTCAGCTCAGTATGTAGGCCTAATACATGGCATAGGCCTATTATAGCCTATTTTTCCTTTTTTTAATTAGGCCTATTATCATTTTTTCACCACGTGAATGGTTTGTGCCTGATATAGGACCATGGTCAACTCATGTAATTTATTGTGAAATTATTGTTTTTATGGGTTTTATGATTTTAAATGTTTTTAAACATTGTGTTTGTTTGACTGTCCCTTTTTACATGTGTTTTTCAGTGTGTGTGTGTGTGTGTGTGTGTGTGTGTGTGTGTGTGTGTGTGTGTCTGTCTGTAACATTCTGTCACTGTACTATCTCTTCCAGGCCAGCACACCCATGTCCGCTCGTCTGTTGAAAGGAAGTGGCACTGTGGCACTAGACGGTGCAACCAGATGACCTCTCCCACTTTCAGTCACTCCTTTCTGCCTTCTCCTTCACTGTCCACTGCTAAATCCTCTTTCTACCACGCCAAGATTAATTCCTGTGCCTCTAACCGAGGAAGCTTTTTCCACTTTTTCCTCCCTCCTCCCTTAAACCCCCTCCTTCATCCTTCTCAGCTGACACTTTCGTCACTTACTTTGAGTAGAAGGTTGATGACATCAGAAGCTCCCTTTCCCATTTTCCCACTAATCAGACAAGTGACTGACTCACCCAATGCTAACCCCAACATATCATGCCTGTCCTCCTCTTCTCTCCTGATGAGGTCCTAAAACTACTAGTGACCTCCACTCGACCAACCATCTGTCCTCTTGACCCATCCCTTCCCCAATCTTCCAAACCATTGCACCAGATCTTCAACACACAACAACATCTGTAACTTAACATTATGTAAATGTGTCATTGTCAATACAAGAAGAAGCATGGTATGACTTAGACAGATTAACAGAACATTCTATATATAGTATATGAAATAATAGACATTTTCCAAAAGCAGGTAGAGAGCACTTTATTGCAACGGCACATTTTAATTATTTCATCATTGGTTTAGCCTGCAGTATATAACCTATTAGCACACTCACTACTTGACAGTACAGAGGTGGGCCGTTTTCATGCCACTTGCTGCATACACAGTAAAGTCCTGTGTTAATATACTTATTTATAACCCAGAGAGTGTACAATTGATACCAAATAATTTGCTTACGCTTGTTGTACAATCTGAGCGGAACAGTAACACTGAGGATTTTACTGTGTAGGCAATTATGTAAAATCAGCAGCAATGGCCATTGTTACAGCCAGGCCAGTGTTTTATTTTCTTCATTTAAACACAATTTAAAACAATTTTATTTGTGATACAAAACCACTAGGATGCCAGACTGTGTCAGCATGTCTTCTACCACAACACAGGGTTCATGTAGGCAGTGTGGTACTTCACTAGTGACACACAAAAAAGAAAACATTACAGATAACATCACACGGCCATACAGTAACTTTGTCATTTCTCAGAGATAGAAAGTTGGCATCTGAAAAATAGATAATGGCAAGTTGTTACATAAAATAAAGTCAGGGGTAGGTCACAATTTTATTGATTCCTCAGCCCCCCTTTGTAAATTTCAGGCGTTCCATTGATTTGTTTTTCCTCTAAGAAAAACATCACTTAACTCCAATTGATGTGCGTTACCACAGTTCCTATCTTTGCACTGATCAACCTGTTTATGGCTTTACATGGGGTTTAATGATTTGACTGGAGAAAAAGGCTAGAATAAAGCAAGTAAACTGCAAAGCTTTCAACATGTACACACTGGGGGTTTCCATCAGGCCCATTTCATGCAGATGGGGAAAGGTACATATTAATGTACAAATCAACCTTACATTTACTCTTCAGAGTTAAATGAACACTATGATCTTACTGTGTAGTAACCACGGGTCTGGTGAGGCACGCGAGAGATAGAGCAACCTATGGTTGCCTTCTATGCCAATTCCTCATGCCTAGCTCGTGTTTAACGAACAATTATAGGAAAAGGAAAAACACAACATCGCCACCATCTAAAAGGGTCCAATGCATCTATCCAACAAAGCTCCTGTTTCACACCATTAAGGCATCCCACAACTTGTCTTTTCACTATACGTATTCAACACTAAGCCCTACTTGTCTAATGTCCATTAATTTATCTTTTCCTGCTTTTCAGCTGGGAGAGGTTTAGATACAAACGTGTGCTTTTCATATTCTCTTGTACATTGTTTTTTTTTTCTCAGTTACTAGATCAAGCTGCAGCCCTCTAAAAACGACTATATCAGTACATATTGACTCTTAAAAGAGATGAATGTCACTGCTAGTAGTTCATTGGTATTTATAGTATTCATCAAAACCATGCACAACCAACATTTCACAAAAACAAAGCAAAATAGAAGTAAAGCACAATTTAAAAAAAGAAAAAAAAGAAAAAGAAAGTTCAAGATTCAGAACACGGAGGTTTGTGAGGTTATGGCCCATAATTGTTTTTAAGAGGAAGAAATATGATGGAAAAATATATAAATAACTGAGTCACTGAGACAAAATAACAGATATTCATAGTTTGATAAAATAGTGACCATAAAAGTAGTGGAACAATTGACTCAAGCCTCTTAAAGAATCAAGTGCAGACTCTCCTATCTTCTCTCCATCGTCACCCAGGTAGGAAGTCACCTGTAAAGACATCAAGATATCAATGTTAGACACAATTGACTCAAATTTTAATTAACTAATTAACACAGCTGCTGAAATGGACCATGGTGCATGACTGCCAGAGAGTTCATATACTGTACAATCATCCGCTATTTCAACATCCTTCCCACACACACCACAATTTAAACTAGCATCACTGCAGTGAAAATAAAAACCTCAGTGTTAATTTAACTGTGCAGGTGTACACATGTAACCAAATGGACCTGCTCCACTTGGTTACATTAGACTCTAACAATGGATGTGTCTCAACCAGTTGCCTTTTTAACTCATTGTACTGCTGTTAACAATTCACCGTTTGTCAGCCTGATTGGTCCCTGAGACTCCCTGACTGGCCGACCAGAAAAAACCATTCACTTTTTGCTATCGGGGGTGGAGTTTGTGCAGTGGAGAATGTTGTTTCAGGCTTTCAGCAACTGTCCGCAGTGCGGAGCACGACCTTCGTCCAGTACGGCCGCGGCAGTAGGGGGCGATCTCGCTCATCATAATGAATAAGCTTCAACAAACTAGTTCACATGGACCTTCACATGGTTGAATTACCTATGCATAACACGTTTCAAGTCTCACTGAGTGTTTTTTCTATACCTTTTCATCATGAATGGCAGTGAAAGGGGTTGGATGTAACCTTTATTTTACCAGGAGTCACATTGAGGTTTGTGACCTCATTTGCACGCCTAAAAGCCAAACAGAAATGTAATTTTAATTTATTAGTATGATCCAATGTTCAATGCCAAAAAAAAAAAAATCGTTAATCGCAAATTAGGCTATTTATATGACAATTAATTGTCACATAAAATGTCATGATCGTGATAGCCCTCACAAGGACACCAATCACTTTTTTGTAGCATAGACTATTGAACTTTCAAAAGTTATACAAATACTTACATAAAATAAAAAATAAAAAATCAGGCAGTGAATTTGTTTCATTCCAAGCTCAGAAGCTCAACATCAAAGACGAGGGTAGCATTAGGTGGGATGATTCCAGGGTGGCCCTTGTTCCCATAGGCAAAGTCAGGTGAACAGGTGAGTTTGGCCCTCTGGCCGACACTCATCTGAAGTACAAAAGAGAAGAGATAGGTACATTCAAAACTTATGTTTCTTTTTTACTTAGACTAGCCCTTACCCGTTCAAAGATATGAGCTCCAAAATGATGTGCAGTGTGTGGGTTATGGGATGTGCACTGTGCACACAGTATATGAGGGATGGAAAGTAACTTTAACTGGTGCTTGCATGATGTACTGTAGGAGCATCAATGTAAGAAACCCGTTTCGTTTAATGGCTACAGAGATACACACACACACACACACACACACACACACACACACACACACACACACACACACACACACACACACACACACACACACACACACACACACACACACACACACACACACAGAGCTGGTTAAACATTTTGCCTCATGCTAGATGCAGAATAGATGTGCCTCAAGCTAGATGCAGAATAGATAGTAGATACACCATAAAAATGCTAATATACAGCATATGATTTGTGAAAGTGACAAACGGGCTTCACCCTACAGAGATACTGTTCCCCCCCCCCCCCCCCAGCCCGCCCACCCACCCGCCTGCACACACACCCGCCTGCCTGCACACACACACACACACACACACACACACACACACACACACACACACACCCGCCTGCCTGCACACACACACACACACAGAGCTGGTTAAACATTTTGCCTCAAGCTAGATGCAGAATAGATGCGCCTCATGCTAGATGCAGAATAGATAGTAGATACACCATAAAAATGCTAATATACAGCATACGATTTGTGAAAGTGACAAACGGGCTTCACAGTTATGTCAGGTGTGTTCATATGCTAATGGTGATGCGATTTCAGATCAATTGCTCCAGCCACTGAGGAGAAACGCTGTGACAGACAGACACTCACTCACTCACTCACTCACTCACTCACTCAGACATTCGCAAAATTATAGTATAGATGTAAGGGGTTTTATAGCTACATCTGAGGATTTGATTTAATGTACACTTGACTTGATGAGGCTGACTGGGTATAAACATATAAACATTTTAATAGTAAGTCAAGACGCAAAATCTAGTGGAAGAAATTCAGTTAAATGTATTTTATTTTCCTGTTTTGTTACATGCATGCTTTATCTTGTTTGCAATGATAATGTAATCATACAAAAGGATTAATGCATCCAGCCAAATTAATTTCCTTGCAACTTGGAATGTCTGCATTCCAAGTTGCATTTCAGTCATTGATTGCTATGTTGTAAAGATCTGTCTGAGCATGATTTGTTTTTTAATACATATACATTTGGTATCATGGAGGTAATCTGACACAATCTTGTGTCAAGTATATGAAAATATTGAAAAATCACACAGTGCCCTTGGAAAACACCATAAATATCACAACAATACACAAAACTAACGTTTTAATATGAAGTTGAGTTAGCCTAAATGAATTAACACAGACACAGGCATACACCCACCTGCACAACACCCTCTTCCCAGCCTCGGATCACTTCTTGCTTGCCGATCTTGAACCTGAAAGGCTTGTCCCTCTCACGGGAGGAGTCAAACTTACGCCCATCTGTCAGGGAACCTGAGAAAGTAGACAGTGTGAAGGTGAGAACCAAAATGTAGAGTAGGCTGGTGCATGTCTACTCTAGCCCTGTGTGTTTGTTTGTGCGTGCGTGCGTGCGTGCGTGTGTGTGTGCGTGCGTGCATGCATGCGTTATTACAACAGTGAATTCAACACCTGAATGGATCCAAAATTCATTGTCGGATTGTTCAAGTTATGCACAAAACACTAACTAAATCTAACAAACAGACAACATAGTATGGTGGCTTTCTGTAATAACCCTGTCTGTTCTTATGGAAAGTTAGCCTACACTCAGCAGAAAGAATCAGAATAACATTTTAGAAAGCACTGTAAACAAATATATCTGCAGCCATCTTTTTCTGCTGCGTGTCTAGTGAGAGGGCAAATGAATGGATTCCAAGGATCTCAGAAATAGCCGCTGCAGCTGTCTCTGGGACGGATGGCACGACACACTGACACACACAGAAACGGGGCCATTTCAGGCCCGAAATAAGCATCAGACCAAGGGATGTCTCCGCATTAAAACTATTTACACCAGTGTATGTGTGTGTGTGTGTGTGTGTGTGTGTGTGTGTGTGTGTGTGTGTGTGTGTGTGTGTGTGTGTGTGTGTGTGTGTGTGTGTGTGTGTGTGTGTGTGTGTGTGTGTGTGTGTGTGTGTGCGTGGGAGCACTGATCGTCTGCATAACATGTGTGGTGTGATTGTAGTGTGCATGTACAGTATGAAAAGAGGGATTGTTTTTGTGTGCTTGTGTGTTGTTATGAGTAGACTGGGTGTGAGGTCTCCACTGGCCTGTGGAGTTTTTTTTTTCTATAATCTTTATCCCACGATTTTGTAACCCATTTACCCATGGACGTAGCGAGTGGAAGAACACGTTATTCCAACCAGTTCCTTTCCCCTCCATCTGGCCTGTGGAGTTGAGCACATCAGCGGTGATTGGGAACTGGCAAGGTATAGATTATAATCCAGGCTATATCAGAGGCCCTGTTCAATGACCCTGTTCTGTCCCTCTCTGGATGTCAAGATAGTAGCACAATGAAATTATCCAGAAGAGCTGAAAGGATCCATCAAAGTCCACTGCAGACTGAGCAGCAATCTGTTCACAACTGTGCAGACATTTTCAGACCGCACAGATTTGCTGTCAACAGGACAAATTGAAAATGTGCGATTTGATGTCAATCTGAATTCAAAAGAAAGGCTCTTTATAATGTCTTACAGTATCTTGTTTCAAGTGTGTTCTCCAAGCAGCCTATAGCTTTGTCTATTGTATATACTGTATGTATAATTGTTCTTGCAAAACACGTTTTTGGACACTGCATCAACATGGATCTGTCCCATTTCCCATATTCCCTCCTGATTTGCTACCATTGCCCTCTAAAGTATGTGATGTCGCGTCACACTTTTCCCCTACTCATATCTCCACAACCGTTGCCCCTATCCATGCCAAACTTTGCGCACACACTCCTTGGCTGCCAAACCACAACCTCCACCCTCTCACATGGCCCTCTTCTAGCGCCACCATGAGGCAGATTCTTGCAAGACACATTTTTGGACACTGCTCCTACAGATTTTGCCCTAAAATCACGCAAAGCGGTAAACAGTATCTCTACAGTCATGTTAGCAAAATGCATCTGTCCCATCTAGCGCCACCATCAGGCCGATTTTTTAACAACACATTTTTGGATACTGGTCCTACAGATTCTGCCCTAAAATCACGCAAAGCGGTACACAGTATCTCTAAAGTCATGTCATCAACATGGACAGACCAATTTGTGTATACATGCCACCTGACGGTATCTCCCGATTAGGGAGTATTATGTATAATTGTTTTATGCATATCAGCCAATGCAGGCTACAAAGCTCCAATTTGGGGGGCTCAGACTAGGTTGAGGAAGGGCATGCTTCTTTTTGTGTGTGTGGTGGTGTATTGTCAGTTATATTAAGCTAGTCGAATGGCTGATGTGAGTTTCTCATGTCCTGTTTTCTTGTGTTGTTTGGATTGTTATTGATACTATAATGTACAATAAAAAGAAGGCTCTTTATAATGTAATATCCTGTTTCCAGTGTGTTTTCTATAGGCTGTGTTGTAGACTGTCAGGATGGGAGTCCAAAGAGGAAATCCTGTAGTCTCTTTGACAAAAACACTGATGCCTGATCTTCGCATGACTGAAAACACTATACTGTGCCAGAACATGAATCCGGGTATTATTTTCAGTTACATAATCTTACCAAAGGGCTTGGGTTGCAGACTGTTAAGAGACTGACAGTGACAGATAGGCCTATACTTTTGTCAATTTGAAACATGGAAGCTTGATCATTTTACCACCAATTTTGTTTTTTATAACCTATACTGATGAATATTACTAAATTGAAAATCCAACTAAAACGGTCACCCAGACGGCGATAATCCGCTCTACTAAACACCACCAATCCCCTGAACTTCAACAAAGAGCAGAGCAGTGGAAATCAGAGGTTTTAAATCCCTGGCTGTCTAGTCTTGTCTGTCTGTCTGTCTGTCTGTCTGTCTGTCTGTCTGTCTGTCTGTCTGTCTGTCTGTCTGTCTGTCTGTCTGGGACTCAGAATGAACCCTGCGGCGGGACCCGTCTGCCTTTTCCAGACAAGACAAATTAAATTTCATCCTGTTTGCCCAGAAATACTATTAGGCTGTATCCAACTGAACACACTGTCTCTGCAAACTGTAGTGCATTGGGCAACTATGAATCAGTGTCGTTGCATGGGTAGGCCGCCTACACCGACTGGAACGATTATGAAACATGATAGTTGAATTATTCCTATTGCATCTATTAAGGCAGTGGTTCCTAATCGTTTTAGCCTGTGACCCAAAAGAGAAATTAGATATTTGCACGGGACCAAAACTAGTGAAAATAGCAAATCTATAAGCTCACAGCGCCTGGGCTACTTTAAACATTTGTTTTATAATTTATGGAATTTCTTCGGTTTTGTTCTTCTTTCTTTTATTTAGGCTATTCATTAAATTAGCCTACTGCTTTTTGGGGGAATGTTTTTTGAAAATGTTTTGAAATAATAATAAAAAACAAAATGTAAGAAACAACAATTAAGGGACCCGGTGTTTGGGAACCAGTGTATAATGGAATTTTATTCCACTGAGTGAAAAGTGGGTGAAAGAATGTAATTGCATGCAGCCGACTCGAGAGAGAGACCGTGACAGATGCAAGGTCCATGTTTTGTATGAAACGGGTTGCAGCAGCAATCAGCTTTGACTTGTATGCGGCCTCCGTGGTGAATCAACGAGAAAATAAATCCACTTCACAGCTTATGGCATGCAGTGCGGAACATGCTACACATGCAACGTTTTATACAAGTTTCATATTACAACTCACCAACATAATGCACCACGCACGTCTGTCCTTTTTTGGGGAAAGTCCTTCCTGTGGGAGAAAAAGGCGCTTGATATAACGGGCATGCGACGCAAGGCTGCGGCTGTAATAAATAACGCCGCGTACAAATTCACGACAAATATTTAACAAAGCACATTTTGAAAGCACTTTACCGTCGCCCGGGGTTATTGTCTCGATTTCGACTCCCATTTTGTTCGATACTGAGCTATCCCTCCACCCAGGCAATGCTCTCTCGCTCCCTCTCTCTCTCTCCTGCAGTCTGTCTGTCTGCTATTTCAGTGGATGTTCTTCTCAGCTGTCTCCGGCGGTGGCAGTGCAGGCAGGCAGGCAGGCAGGCAGGCGTATACCATGTGACAAGTACTGTACGTGTACGCCAGTTGCGTGCGTGTGTGTTACTAGTAGTAATGGGCCTAGTAGTTGCTATTCTACTATTCTTGTGTTGTAACTTGTGAGGGTTAAAGGGGTAGTTCACCCCCAAAATGACTTTTGGGCTTTTAAGCCGTGACATCATTTTGTAGGCAGAGGAGAATCTGCCCCCAGAGCATTTTCTGTCCCTCACTATTTAAAAAAACAACGACTAAAAAATAACGACTAAAGTATAATTCTAACACTTTCCTTTCAACAACAAAGAGAAGAAAAATGTGTAAATAGTAAAAATAGTAAAAAGATTCACGGAAACTGGGGGCAGAAATTCTCCTCTGCCTACAAAATGATGTCATACTTAACAGCCCCTATGGAGACTTGAGTTCAATAATATATTTTTGTATCTGTCACATTCCAAAGACAAAAATGTGATTATAGTATATGTATCCCCATTGATTCCGGAATCCGGGACGGAATCAATGGGGGTAATTTTATTGTAATCAAATTATTGTCTTATTAGGAATGCGACAAAAAACAAATAAATATTATTGAACTATAAGTCTCCATGTCATGAGTAATCAATAGCAAAAAGGTCATTTTGGGGGTGAACTACTCCTTTAAAGGGATAGTTCACCCCCAAAATGACTTTTTTCTATCGATTACTAACTAACCCCATGGTTTTATATATATATATATATATATATATATATATATATATATATATATTGTCGCATTCTTAAGACAATAATGTGATTATAATAAATGTACCACCATTGATTCCGGATGGAGACACAAAGGCATTTTCTTTTTGCACCAGCGGATTCGTCTGATTCCAGGCTACTGGTACTATATGTTGATGTCCTCAAAAGTATAGTAATACAAACATGTGTGTATGTGTGCCCATGCACCCATATGAAGCCATGGACGGACCAGTAGTGAATTGTCGCGAAGGCCACATGGCACGACGAGCTTCTATGTCTGGCTGTCCCCCTCAGGTGCATGTCATCATCTGTACAGCAGGCTACTGTGAACAGCAAGGCTGGCCCACTGAGAATAGTAGCCTATATGTCTTGCTCTCTTTATCCAGCCATGACACTGCATGACCATTTGGAGCACTGGTCGGCCTATACCCAGCTCATGGACCCTGTTCAGGACCACATCACTGTCCTCTTGGTGCATGCTGTGTGGGTCTGTGGGCTCAAGTGCTGCAGAGCTGTCTCTGCTAATGACCTCTGCGCCTGTTGGCGCCCTGGAAACTGACTATCAGTGGTTCTCCAATCTCCACACACTGACAACAGAGACACTCAAACTCCTCACAGGGTCACCAGCATGACATGTCAGTGTTTCCATGTATAGGCGATGGTGCAATTAAAAATCATACCCTTTGAGTGTGTCCAGGCCAGTTGTCCCTCTCCCATTCAGGCCGGGAACACATTTTAGTGTAGTACAGTACATGTACATTTAGGTCAGGCCTAAATGGGTTAAAATGAGGAGACAGGCCAGGAAGTCTCCTCATGGCATGGTTGGTCTGGAGAACAGTTTCCCATACAGGGAAGGGCCAATGATCCGTGGGTCGGCAGTTCAAATCCCGACTCCTCCTGTCCACATGTCGAAGTGTCCTTGGGCAAGACACTGAACCCCACATTGCCTCCAATGGTCGGTGCAAGCTTGCCACCACTGGTGTGTGCATGTGGGAATAAGTGAGGACGCTGGCGTCGAATGTTTGCCGCTTCACTTCCCACTACTTACTGTAACAGCACCTGTTCAGTTGAGCAAACGTGCCAGTACCTGCAGAGGTCCAACAAGCTGAACCAACCAACTGGTGATCCACACCATCTTCAGTTATTAAGATAGCCAGCCAAGATCAATTTGATGCACACACAGGACAGAGAGAGAAAGAGAGACAGACAGACAGACAGACAGACAGACCTACCAAAAGATGCAGAGACAGACAGAGAGAGGGAGATATATTGAGAGACTGTCTCTCAATATGTCCCTGAGACACAGTACTCCACCAGGCAGTGTTATTACTGGGGCATGCCCCCTAGTGGAGATTTGTATTTTGGACACCTTTCTAGTTGTAGCTGTATATCGGTGGATAGGCTGTTGTCCTGTATATTTTCTGGTAGCCCTACATGGCTTTGTTGAGGAAGACAGCTTTAAGCTCAATTTGCCTACCATTTCATGAGATATAATATCTGTGTATTGCCAATTTCTTGACATTCTAGAAGTGCCTTTTCTCTCAAATGTTTTTCTTTTGTGATGTTTATGTAGTAGACCTGTGCACGAGTCATGCTGTAGTATTTCTTCAATCAAGTGTATTGTGCTAGTGTAGCCTACTCGATTTTTCATTTGATTATGCCATTTTTGCACATCTGTTTTCATATGCATGATGTTTTCAGATCTCTTTCACTCTGATTGAATCATTTCACTATTCAATGCCAAGTTGAGTTACATAAAATAGGCCTGTAGGCTGACTTAACTTTTACAAGCCACAATTAGAATAGTTACTGCAAAGAGAGGAGAGGGAACCTCTTAGACATGTAGCCTAACTATAGTGACAAAAGCATTTACATTTTAGTTTACAGAGCAGATGATTTGCAGATCATCTTTTCTACAGAAGTAGCAATTTCTGCAACCTCAATAGAAATGTAACGATTTTACAAGTAACAAACATGATTCAATGTTTAGCAGTTTTCACTTGTGCGGGCTATTTCACCAGCCACTTGGGCGGGGTTAAACAAACACAACAAATGTTCCGGGTTTGGCGAGTCCCGACGAACATCACTGCTGGCCGCTCGCAGCAGAGAGATCATTGCATGTGCGAAACGTGCTGAACGGACACGGTCTACTCTACACAACTGATGGACGCTTCTCGGCTTGTGTAGAAAATAGAGAAGTAGGAGGCTGCGCTGAGCCATAGCCATAGTATATTGATCACCTGCAGTCATGGAACCGCCGCACCTCTTCTTCTATCTGAGCTTGCTTTTTGTTTTGATGTTCTTTTTGTTCTGTGAATGTCACGTTGTTGTCGACGCGCAGAACGAGTTCCTGAGCAATAATGAAGATGTTAACTGCAGCGTGGACTTGTCTCAAGTGTTCAGGAGAGTCAACGAGCGATATCTGTCCGTCGCTATAGATGCCAGTCTGGTGGCGGAGGAAAAGTTCATGTACCTTCTGGGGTAGGCATTTCTGCTTCACAACCTTAGGGTCTATGTTTAACAACATGTTTAATTTGTTTTAATATTAAACACAGTGGTGGAAAACTACTCATTCTTCCCTTAAAGGAGTTGTTCACCCCCCAAATATTTTTTTTCTATTGATTAGCCTACTCATGCCATGGAGACTGATATTCATGGATATTTGTTTTTATTTGTCGCATTCCTGAGACAAAAGAATAATACATTATAGTAAAGTTACCCTCATTGATTCCAGGAGGGGACCCAAATACATTCGGGTCCCCCTTTCCGAATTAATGGGGGTACATTTATTACAATCAAAATATTGTCTTTGACTCTTTGTAATGTGACAAAAAACTAAACATATTATTGAACTCAAGTCTCCATGGTGTGACTAGTAATCAACATGGAAAAAAAGTTATTTTTGGGGTGAACTAGCCTACTCCTTTAAGTAACACTGAGAGTATATTGCTATGTAGAATACTGTTACAAGTAAAAGTCGGGAATTTAAAATGTACTTGAGTAAAAGTGTGACATTGTTGTACATCAAAATGTACTTAAAGTAGCCTTCCAAAAAGTAAAAATATGAGAAAATAGCAGATTTTCTCGTCTAATTTCAAACAGCCTAGGTAGACTATAAAATAGGGCTAAAGGTTTATGTATGTTTATAATATTATAACTTAACTTATATCTGGAAAGTACCAAGTTTTCAAATAAATGTAGTGGAGTAAAAGTACTGTATTTGGATCCAAGATGTAGTGGAGTAGAAGTAAAAGTATTGGACATAGGCCTACTCAAGTAAAGTACAAATACCTAAAAATGTTACTTAGCTACAGAGTAAATGCACTTAGTTAATTTACACCACTGATTAAACAAAATGATAAATAGGCAATTTGTGAACAGTTTGGGTCTGGTTCTTGCAAGGGTGGAGGGCAGCTATACCCATTTTTCAACCTGCTGTTAGACCTTCTGTCGTTCATTTGTGAACTGCACAGAATAATGTATCCTTTTACTTTCAGTTTAGGAAATGATACAAAAAAAAAAGATAATGTGCACTTCTGTCTTTCTTAGGTCTCCAAGGCTCCGGACATTAGCAAAAGCCTTAGCACCAGCATTCCTGAGATTTGGAGGCACCAGACAAGATTTCATGATCTTCAGCCCTCATAAGGCATTTACACAGTCCCCCAGTTATCATCCACACAACTTTGTTTTAAATACAGGTTAGTTCAAATGATGACCATGGTTCCCTTCTAATAAAACTAAATTATGGTCAAGTTGAAGAAGGCTGGAATAGAACTTTCATCATATCACTCCACCTCATTGTGTGATTATTGCCATTCAGTAGCCTAGACCTTTTTTAAGGAAGCCATTTTATTGACATAAATAATTGTGTATAATATACTCAGGTTTTTACCAATGATACAAATTCTGTTCCATTTAATGTAGCAGAGCCTTTTCCAATGATCCATCGTGGTTACATTCACAACCTGAATGGAACCTTAATTAGTATCATCCCTGTGAACAAGGAAGTTACATACACTACTATTTATGTCAATATAGCTATGTGAAAAGGGCCTATTAGAGTATGGTCAGTAATTACTATATATCTCTTTTTAATTAAGATGCCTGTGAGAAACTAGAGCTGCCTCCATTACTTGAGAAGAGGTTGAAGGAGGAATGGGCTCAACAAGTAGTACTCCTTCGACAAGAGGACATGAAGAGGAAGTACAAGAGGACAAAATTCACGGGTAGCCTATGATGTGACAGGTTCTGCAATATACTGCCATACTGTACTTCTTCAACTAGCCACGGAGAATATTTGATATGTGGATATTTAATTTGGTATTCCTGTATAATGGATCGTATACCATACTCACGAGTTGTGTATGAACATGCATACAACAAGAAAATAACTGACTGTTCTCTTATTGGCAGAGTATGCTGTGGATCTACTTCATTCCTTCGCCAACTGTACAGGGATGGATTTGATCTTTGGTTTAAATGCTCTCCTCAGAACAGCTGGCAATGCCTGGAACAGCAGTAATGCCAGGTCCCTGCTACAGTACTGTGAATCCAAACAATACGACATGTCCTGGGAGCTGGGCAATGGTACATTTCTAAAACATGAAAACACCCACCCACGTTGGACCACACTTTTGTGGCTTTGTTGGATAAAAAAGTATTTGCTTTATTTTTATTTTTTTTCATTCAAATTGGAGCCCAGTTCAAATTGTGCCTGTAAATGCAATGTGACATGCTAATGGCAAGGGCCCTTTAGAAGGAAATTAAGTCAGACTCTCAAAAGCATCTCCACATCCACATGCTTTGGATGTTTTTAGCTGATGTCTGTTTCTCCAAAACAGCATTTCTCTTAAAGACCTGTGAATAAGATATGTAGCACAGTAGCAGGAAGACCATCAATAATTACCATGAAGAGGAAATGAAAATAGATGAGCCAATGTGGAACAGCTCAATCACTGTTTTTGTAATTCCTAAACCTTATAACGGGGAATCCTTTGAAATGTGTGGTTGGCGGTTGAGCTATCGAATCGACACAGAACAAACTGTGCAGTGTTCAAGATTGACACAGTTCCCCTTTAAAGTCTAAGCTATTCAAGTTCCCCTTCAGGGACATTTGTTGAAAGCAGATAGGTTAGGTTACTTTACTCTTTAAGATTTGAAGAACGTAAGTTCTATTTGCATTGTAGAAAAGATTAAGAATCTCTTTCTGCCAGTACATAATACATATTTTCCGCAACATTTTGATAGTGCAGGACCAGGTCACACAAACATCACGTCTTGCAAGTTAGAAGTATAACAGGTGTTATGGTATCTAAAGACTATGTACATTGTCAGAATAATCAATTATCATTTCAAAGCTGTTAATTTATGTTCTGTCTATTAGAACCCAATAGCTATGAAAAGAAGGCAGGGATCTCTGTGGATGGGAACCAGCTCGGCCAGGACTTTGTCCACCTCAGAGCGATCATAAAAAAATCAAAATTGTACCAAACTGCTGGACTGTATGGACCAGATGTTGGCCAGCCACGTGACTACAGAAGAAACCTACTGGAAGGGTGGGGGTTGTACTTTTTATTTAAAAGAAATATTTTGATATGACTCATTTTTGATAAGTGACTCATGGTTAGTTAACTCAGTGTTTCTCAAACTTTCACATTCCAAGGTCTCCCCTTAACTCTGACAGTGTACAAAATGGAACCAAATGAACCCGGTAGGGTTCATTTGGTTCTATTTGTACACTGTCAGTTACATACTTGTATGGGTCAATTTAGACCCCCCCTAAAGGAACCCACAGAGTCCCTGGAATCCACTTTGAGAACCACTGAGTTAACTCAAACCTGACTTTTACTTTTTGAAAAATAGTATTTAAACAGTACCTGACAAATAGTTTCTACTAGATATTTTTTTCATTTTATAACAAAAAGCTTCTAAAACAGAATAAATCTACTCTGTCAAACACATAAAGCATGTGCATTTGAGCAGAATTAAGAGAGGATTCTACAATTCAATTATCTCATGTGACATGCATATTTCAGTTAACTACATCAGCCTAGTCCCTTGCCCTAGTTCATTGCCTTACTGGTATTTCCAGTTTGTTGTTTTGCGGTCCTCGAATGACTGCAGTTGAACAATTGTCTTCTAAATATGCAGGACTCTATAATGCTGTATTATAATATTATGAATGATACCATCAGGTACCTTTTAATCAGACAAAGAACAACTTTCTTATCTGTCTTAATGAATGCTTTAAATTGAAGTGATTCTATCTCAACCAAATATCAAACAAAATACTAAATATGTTAACAATATTTCCCCCTAACAGATTTTTAGAGAGTGGGGCAGAGGCAATTGATGCATGCACTTGGCACCAGTAAGTTGATCTATCCTCACATTAATGGCCAATAGGTTGTGTGTGTCATATATTTCAGCCTTTTATTTTTTCTTCTTTTTTTTTGTGTGCAATTCATACAAGCTGAGCTAATTCATGTATATGTTCTTAGTTATTATGTGAATGGGAGAGAGACGTCCTTAGAGGATTTTCTGGATCCCGAGGTTCTGGACACATTAGCCTTAAAGACCAATGAAGTAATGCAGGTAATGTCGTAGTTGCAAATTGTGGTTCATTTCAAATCTTAGTGCTTGATGTAACAGAAGTTAACAGAAGTTGCATTTTGCTCCTGTCCTCCTCAGACAGTTGAACTTGCCTCTCCTGGAAAGAAAGTATGGCTGGGTGAGACGAGCTCTGCCTATGGAGGTGGGGCTTTAGGACTGTCTGACACATTTGTAGCTGGATTCATGTGAGTATGTGTGTTTGCTCACACATGTATTTATGCATACCTGATTATTTACATTTCTGTTATGCTCATCATTATTCTGGTTTCAGATTCACAATGAAGCAGCATATCAGTGTTTTGGCCTTGCTTATGTAGGGAAACACCTTGACATTTGTGGCTGTTTGAATTCAATGATTACCTGAAAGTTCTGGTCTTATGGCCAAACATGAAACCATATTTTATAATAATAATAAAAAAGTGCATGTCTGTAGTATATAAACATGTTTGACTTATTGTGTATAAAATAAATATATTAATCTAATAAGACTGGTATTGCATTAGCATTACCATTTAATTGCACAGAAACCTGATACTCAAAATGGTACAAAGTAGAAATTCCTTGCTCATCTTCTGCTGTCATAAAACGCAATTTTATATTGCAACCAACCACTTACAGTACTCGAGTCAATACGTTGATAAAAGTCCCATTTGACTATTTAATTGGAACACAGCTGTGTTTCAATATTTTGTGAGACAAACCATTTGTAAATCCCTGATTTGTATATAGGTGGCTGGATAAATTAGGACTTGGTGCCAAACTGGGATTGGATACTGTCGTCAGGCAGGTTTTGATTGGTTCTGGGACTTACCACCTAGTTGATGACAACTTGGATCCACTTCCTGTAAGTATTTAAATGACTTTTGTGTTGGTTCCTGAACTGGCACCAGAGCCCACCTTCTAGTGTGAGGTCATGCAATCTGAATATTTGACCTCCGTTCTTTGACCTTACCCTAACCTTAACCACACCAAACGTCATTATCTGTAACCTAATACAGTACCTAACACTATACTATTTGAACCTTAAATCTGTACATAAACTTAATTATCTGTGACCTCTAAACACAACATTTTAAACTTACCTAGAGGTGGTCTATGTTTCAGGAGTCACTATACCGATACCTTTTTATATTCTCATTTACACCTTTAATGTATAATTATAAGCAATTACATCAACTTAAATGAAACCTTTTTATAGCCTTTATAGCCTTTTTTTTATAAGAAGGAACCAGAAGTGCAATTATATTATTCTTGTTGCTTTGGTAGGACTATTGGCTGTCAGTTCTATACAAGAGACTTGTTGGACCTGAAGTTTTGAAGATCGAGGTTTTTAACACTTTTGTCCATAGAAAAGTGCGACTGTATCTGCACTGCACCAATAAAAAAAGGTATTTTTGTATTTAATAAGATAAGATTTTAACTTGTAAATGTGATCTGTCCTCGACATCACGGTCGGAAATAATATACTTATTTAAATTTCTAGCTCAAGTTACAGAAGTGGAGCAGTCACGCTGATTGCCTTGAACATGAACCAGAGTCCAGCTAGAATCTTACTTCCTGCACAGATGTCTGTCGGCACAATGGAGGCGTTTGTCCTTCAGTCAGACCAGCCAAGTGAAGAGGGGCTCTACTCAAGGTACTGATCTTCCTAGGCTCCTTCGGTTGAGACATTACTGTTCTGTAGTCTATTAAATAAGCCTCAATCAGTCCATATTTAATATTATTGCTGTTGGGTGGAAACGGTGTGTATCCAAAACCATTCATTTTCAGGAGGTGTGTGTGGGGGGGGGGGGGGGGGGTGTAGTTATTATAGTCACGAGCTCCTTAATGCTTTTCATTGGTTAAATATTCAAAAACCCACAGACAAATGCAACTACTTTCAACCTGACGTCCCTATTTGGGCATGTCATTATAAGCTAACGTAAAGAGAAAAAAAAAGCACAATTTAACTTTTCATTGGTATGTGTATATACTGTTTCATTAATAGTGAAAATAGCAGATCTACAACCTCACAATGTGGTCATACCAAGTGTAAAACGGGGCATTCATTTATGAGAAAACATGAAATGGGAGATACAATCTTTCTGTCTGAAGGCAACGATATGCAAATACTCCTGTGTGTTTGTGTTGTTTGATTGAATATGTATTAGATAGAAATGTAAAACAGCACATTATTATTCGCCCCCTCTATTGATGCACCTTCTCCTTATTGGTACTGTACTGCTCTTGTCTTTGTTTTGTTTTTTTCCCTCTTATCTATCTTTCTTACGTCTCTGTAACTTTGTAAATAACTGTATACTGCTGTGCTACTACTGGACAACTAAATTTCCCCCTTGGGATAATAAAGGTATCTATCTATCTATCACAGTCAGGTCAGACAGGTCCTTGCGGTCTTGTTTCCGCTGGGGTGTACTGTATATCTCTCTCTCATATGTAGTCTCGCGTGGCCAGACTGTTGCCTCCCACAATTTGCAAATACTCCTGTCATACAGTCTGGGAAACGGAAGTTCTAATCATGAATATCCGGCATGAGAAGCGATAAAGCGGATATGAAGCCTCCTCCCCACTTCCATTTGGTATTTACAGTCGTGCACATTTATCCTAATATAAATAAAAAATATCTAAGCACATATAGCTTGCTGCTTATTAGAAATTATATTTTAAAATATATTTTAGTGAATGGTAATGCCAGCTTCCAGCCTTCCATTACTCGGATTTCAGGAGGTGTAGTTCCAGACTCTCTATATAGCATTCGGAGATTGTGGAATAGTTGTCTGGCTACGCAAGACTATCTCATATGGCATTGTAGAATGACGAGTGTGTTGTGATATGTAGGTCTGTGAAACTCAATGGAGACGTGTTGAAGATGGTGGATGACAAAACCCTTCCTGAGCTCAAAGGAATCCATGTGGAACCAGGAGAACATTTACACCTCCCTGGATTCTCATTGGCCTTCTATGTCTTTACAAAGGCTCAGGCACTAGCATGCAAGTGACCTTAACCACATGAAACCTAGCATCCCAATGCTGGAGCGAATAGCAGATCTATAACCTGAGCTTACCGATGAGATTTTGTAGAGGGAAAATATATGGGGGGCCATGGATAGACCCCTGGGGGACACCAGTCAATATCTGGTTTAAGTGGTTAAAATGGTATCAGATAGACATGAACATAAACTCCCAGGACAATATCACTATTGTCAGCAACAGTCACATGTACCTCACACAGGGATAGTGATCACTGGACTAGCGTGTAAATTGGCAAAGAATGTTAATATAATTATAGCTTTGTTCGTGTTCAATGAAAAGCTGTACTTTATAAAACACTTTCTGGGAAATGTATTGAAATAATGATTGAATGCCAAGACTTGTAATTTATACTTGTTTTATTTAAAGCCAGAGAATGGGTGCTTAAATATGATAAAAGAAGAGACTACTGCATTAGCACCATTCAACAGCAGCTATGTTTACATTTGGGTATAATGTTTATGATTATGGTTTATTCTTCCTGCTCCTCTCCATGTGTGATGATGTAACAAAGTGATTTGTAATCCAAGTTGCCTGTTGGATCAATGGTGGATGACTGGAACATCTGTTTAACCTGAAATTGATCAGACAAATGTCACTACTATGTTTTTTACTGTGAATTTAAAAAAGTACTTTGTTGCCATAGCGAAATTAAATTGTTTACCTCCTCAGCTGTGAATTTGTCTGCTTGTGTTGTTAGTAGTTTCTGTAATCTGAGAATGGTTGGATAGTTGCATAATTAGAAATCCCCTTCTTATTGGACAGAACATGTATTATTTATTCAAGTTCAAATCAACCACTGAAATCAACCTAGTACACAGAACTTACTCATCTTTGTGAATGAAGCCTTTTGCATCAGGATCAAACAGTCTGAAAGCATTTAAGATGGTATCTTCTGGATCTGTGCCTGCATACCACAATACCAAAAGACAGGCACTATTATTAAAAACTCAGGTCATATTTCCATTTGTTATTTTCTCTATTTCACTTTATTAGTCACTAAAATCATCTGGAAGGGTTACTTAACAGTGTCTCACCGTGTAGCTTTTCTCCAAAGAGGGTGAGAAACATGGTAAAGTTGATGGGTCCGGTGGCTTCTTTCAGCATGTCTTCTAACTCCTTGTCCTTTACATTCAGTTTGCCTGAGAAAATAATTATAATTTAGATGGCATTCATATATAATTCAGAATTTTATACTAAATTGTATATGTCTAATATATACATCATGTCCTTTTTGCTATGTCTGTTTTTAACAAATACGAACCCAAAGATGCATATGTGTCCTTGAGATCTTCTTTATCAATAAACCCATCCCGGTTTTGATCAATAAGTGTGAAAGCCTGATCAAGGAAGTATTCATAAAAGTTAAGTCATGTGAGTACAACAAACATCCTTCTCCAATAAATAGTCCAGGATTTAAATATGATGTTCAAATGAACCTCACCTCTTTATACTCCTGGATCTGGGTTTGTTCAAACATGGAAAAAACATTAGATGAGGCTCTCTGGGCTCTTTTGGCTCCACCTTCCTTCTTCTTTGTCTTTCTACTAGCCTACAACATATGGGATGATAATATCCCAAAACATAGGTTATTCAATTACAGTATTAGGCCTACAGGTTATCCATCAACACAGCATGTTAATTGGTAAACTCAAGACAATCAATATGGTACAGCACAATCTTTATAATTATTCTCAACTCAAAAGGGTAGAATCCTTTCAAGCGATAAAATACTCTTGACACGTACCATCTCTCTTTGTGTTGTGCGATGCGCTGCTGTTCCAGTGAGTGTGCCTATGGACCTGTGAGGAGGCCTTTTAAATACTGCTGCTCCCCGGAATGGACTGTGACGACAGTCAGGGGCGTCACAAGAGGGGGGAAAGTGGGACTGAGTTACTAGGGCCCAAGGTGGAGGGGCCTTCATTATTTTCTGCTTTAACTTTTGAAAAATAGCAGATATACAAGCTCACAGCGCGGCACTCGGTGCCGCGCTGCGAGCTTGTAGATCTGCTATTTTTGAAAAGTCGCGAAAATGTGTGCAAATCTTTGAATATGTGTATTTTTTAAGCCAACATTTGTAATTCAAATTTTGCTTCTGGGGGGTCCCTGGAACGAAATATTTTGAGATGGGGGTCCGTGGCCAAATACATATCATTTTGGGGATCCTTCACATGAAAGTTTGAGCACCACTGACATAGAAACATAGGTTTTTTCAAAGACTTTTTCACGATTTTTCAAAATTAGCAGATCTACAAACTCGCCGCGCGGCACTCGGTGCCACGCTGTGAGCTTGTACATCTGCTATTTTTCAATAGTTAAAGCACAAAATAACGTGTGATATTGCGTTCCCAGTCTAAATGGGTTAAACCCCCTACCCCCTATGAAGAACATTCATGGGGGGCCCGCAGTGAATCCTTGTACCCAGGGCCCGGAATTTGGTGCGACGCCCCTGATGACAGTTGGGCTGAAGCAGGTTCCAAGAGGCCAAATTGGATCTAATGGGTTGCTACTCCCAGACCGTTCTATATTCTCCTTACATGGACAAGTTGTCTGACAAGGTTCTGCTTCTCAAGAGGCCTAACTAACAACTGTTGTTGATGATCAAACCCTTTTAAAGTATTGCTATTTATTCCCTAATGGTTGCAACTGGGTGATATATTCACAAGCTAATTGTTATTATTTTTAGGGTCTTTCCTTACTGCCTTCGGCTACTTGTGTTCTTTGCTCCGTATTTCAGATTTCTTGTCAAAGGACCATACAGTGACAGTGTCATTGTCCATTCATAGTATACATCGTCCATAAATATAGAGCATTTACTCATAAATGTTCTCCTCATTAAACATTACCAAAACAGAAGTACCTGAATAATTGCTTGGCTGAATTGCACTGTTTTCAAGTAAGGGACGTTTGAATTTCATTCACAAACCAATATGTTGTCCAACTGAAAATAACCTTTTTAATAAAATGAGATAACATGACTTTGACAGAAATAACCACACAATGATATTTACTGGACTGGATTACCTATCTCACGCAAGTTTCGAGTGCCTGCAAGTTGAAGATAAGATGAGATAAACCTTTGTTGATCCCCAGAAGGAAATGAAGGTGTCACAGCAGCAACAGCATGAGTGAAACACAGGAGAGATACAGGTACGCGTAAAGGTCAAGAACAGAAGCAAGCACCCTCCTGTCGAGGCCCTTTTCAAGTTTGTTATCTCCGCCAGTCCCGAAGGAGAGCGGAGGTTGTGTGTGTGTGTGTGTGTGTGCGACTGTGCGTGTGTGTGTGTGTGTACGTACGTGTGTGCTAGAGTGTATGCGTTGTGTGCATTCGACCTGGTTGCCTGAACGGGCCTGTTGGGAGCAGGCCTAGGGGGCTAACTGAAACCCACGGTTCCAGAGTCTGGCCCTGAATTTCAGAAGCTGAATCAAAAATACCCCTCATACTGTACAGTTGTACATTTTATTAACAGGCAAAGTAGACAACTACCTGGGGCCCAGAGCAGTAAGGGGTCCCCGGACCCCAAGGCTCATTCAAAATGGAATTGGAATGGAATTTTCTGTGCAGGGTCCCAACTGTCTAAAAGAATCGCATCTGCTTTTGCTGTTCTTTCTGCCCTTGGACAATCTGTAATAGAAGTTTTAATCATAGGCTCCTAAATGTATGCAAACACAGAATAAGTGAATAGTTTAATATGAATATAAATTATGAAAATGTGATAGACTTGAGCACATGAAACAATAGTACAGAAATGATTTATGGTACTTTTAAAACACTGATGACAGCACTTGATCCAGTTACATGTACGGTGTTAGTACACATGGTTGAGATTTCATTTCCTTCTTTATCTTCTCAGTTCACAGTTTCCAAGTTCCCTTTCTTCACCATCACTGTGCATTTGTTGCTGATGAGACAAAGTAATTAAAATACTGATGACAGCATTTTATCAAGTTTCATGTTCGGTACACATACTGTATAGAAAAAAAAAACAGTAGTATCCTAGTAGCCCTGTGATTTCAGTTCCTTCTTCATTTTTCTTGCCTGGAGAAGTCTTGTCAAATGATTTGTGGTTTCTTCACCATCGCAGGTGATGAGACAAATACATTTCCAATTCCACATGACGAAAACATTATTTGTGTCATTTGTCTCATGGTGCCTGTTCCCAAACTAATTCTGTCTCGTATCATTAGTTGTGGTTGAAAAATTTGCGCTACCTGCGTATTAAACAGGTAACACACCTGGATCAATGATATGCTGCTATGGTCTTCCTTTGTTCATTCATGCTGCACCACTCCACTGATATGATTAAATAGGGTTAACATTCAAACCCAGAGAACAGTCCAACTCCTGTACCAGTTAAGAGACTACAGTGGTGTATTCTCCTCTGAGTCCACGGCAACCCTTCTGTCTTCTTCCCTGGTGAAACACAAATACTTTATTTATTATACACAGTATACACATATCGTCGCTGTCGGGCAGAAACCTCGTATCTCCAAGTTTCAAATCTGTACGTTTTTTTTGCAAAGTAAAGCCCTGCTTCACCATACAAGGCCGTTGCACAAAAGTAGTGAAAACAGCAGATCTACAAGCACACAACGCCTCGCAACGCGAGGCGTTGTGTGCTTGTAGATCGGCTGTTTTCACTAGTTTAAATCATTTTTAAAATGATAAATGCAAAACCAACGGTTTTGGACATACAAGGTTTCCACCCGACAACGACGATATACAGCTTGTATGTATGTCTGTTTGTACTGTATATATTCCCCCCCTTTTCAGCTTGTGCAGTAGTCTACTGTAAAATAAATCCTGTAGTGTGTTGAGAAACGGAATATGATTATCAACAATCTGCCATGTAGATGCATTATATTTTCTTCATATTTCTGGAATGAAGAAATATATTTAGACCGTGATTACCAGGATGGATAGAGACACCAGTGTTAGAGATTGGTTACTCACAGTGCTACTGCCTTGAGCAGATCTCTCTGTATTTGCTGCCGTCTCTTCTCATTGATGGGGTACAGACAGAAGACCAGCATTCCAATGAGAAGCAGAGCGATGGGCACGGGGGCAAACAGGATGCGAAGAGCAGTGCTCACTCCTGGCGAGTGGCTGCATGCCCCGGGCGTATAGCCAACAAAACTGAAGAAATTCAGGATGACAACAGTGAGTTTGACAGAAAGAAGTTAAATCATACACCTACACCTACAATATATTCCAACCATGTACATGTACATGTACATGGTTGGAATATATATTTTGGTATACTTTAGTGGTATTGTTTTTTTATAACAAGAAAAATGGGTGGTTTAAACATTTTCATACTTTCAGTGACCTCTCGTGCCTTGTGGATGGAAGCATTGTCATCCTACAAGAGACCACTCTCATCAAGATAGAGGTTTTTCGGGATAAAGTTCATCATTTTGGTGTTGTTTTTTCTGTGCACAATCTCTTACAGATAACATAGTGCCCTCTGCTGGTTATCGGTTAGGAATAAAATATGATCTATTAATTCATGAGGGGCATAACTCAGGCACTGTCCGATCTACCTATTACCTAAAACTGTATGTGTGTGTGTGTGTGTGTGTGTGTGTGTGTGTGTGTGTGTGTGTGTGTGTGTGTGCGTGTGCGTGCGCGTGCGTGCGTGTGTGTGCGTGGGTGTTTGTGCACTGGGCAGTATCCTTTCTGAGAACTGCAGCATATGCATGTGGTACTGTAACTCACTGTAGCACCAGAGTTGATATCCCTAGGGCCATCCCTCCTCCGAACTTATTGAAGAAAACAAAACAGGAGAAGAACATGGGTTCCAGGTCTTTATCATCTGGGTTCTTCACCTTGAAGTCATCTACCACATCTGGAAGCATAGACCTGTAGCGAGACAGTTATAATAATAATAACACCTTTCTTTACACTAAAGTGATACAGTATATAAAAGGAAACCGATTAAAAGTGTGCTTTGCATAAAAAAAGAAAACAAGATAGCCTTAAAAAGAAAAAGGTTAAACATAAAAGCACATATCAATCACTAAGAAAGATAGATGGAAAATGAAATGAAATAAAATGTTGATAAATGCTGCAATAGATTTAAGACAGAGAGGGGTAGAAGTATAAGAGACATAAAAAGGGCTGAAGACAAGAAGGAACAGTGTGATTAGTCAAATACATCCAATGATTCACAAAGTCTTACAGGATATCGTTGTCCGGCAGGAAATGTATACTTTGACATATGACAGCGTCATTCTAAAGTAGCGAAAATTGCCTATGTGCAAACTCAAAATGCCTTGCATCGCGACGCTTAGTATAGTGAGCTTGTACAGTAGAGGGACCACAATGGAAACAAGCCCCCCCACGGTTTTTGGTGTTATCCTTTTAGCGTAGCTTTTTTGACTGGACTGCCATACTGTTGACAAACAATCAATCAATCAATCGGGGTGCGTACCACATATAGGCTCTAGCCTGACAGAGCAACGCAGGTTCGAATCCCGATCCCCATGACCTTTGCTGCCTTCCGATCCCGATTACCTTTGTCACTCCCTGTTTCCTGCCTATCTCCACTGTGTGGAGAGCAGCTGCTCAAGTTATGAACAAACATCATTTTCTAACGACTGTGACCTTTATAGAAATAATCGATTCAGACAAATGAAAGAAGACATATCTCAAGAATTGGTTGGCAAGCTCTTGAGAACTGACAGTCTCCTGATAACTACATGCCGTTCATTGCCTTACTTTCACTCTGCCACTCGATGGTGCTATTGTGTATGTTACCAACGTTATGACCCAGTGAATAGCTATGATAAGGCAACAGCCCAGCTTTAATATTCTTAAACCAATTTATTTTAGATTGTCTATAAAGTAAATATTACTGAGACTTTAAAACAGTTGTCATGTATACAACATGAAAATAATCGCCCACTTGTCCTCTGGAGCCGACACATGGGTCACATGACCAGTTATTTTCTGACCCCTCATTGGCAGGACTCTCTCTCCACTGACTCTGGTCTTGGCCATCTGGCCAGTGATGTATATCGGACCAGTTACCCATATATGGAAACCCTTGATACCCATATATGGAGATCCATGTACAGTATATGGAGATATGCTGTGAGGCCCCAAACATGCTTACTCAGTTATTCGTTATGTGAAAGTCCTATGACGTCTATGACATCTGACATCATACATACAATCCCTTTTATGCCCATATATGGAGATCACTGTCTGTAGAACCAGCCACAAAGATATGGGCTGTCTGTCCTCCATATTTGGGCATTCTCATATGAAGTCCTGTTAGATATGGGCTTAATATTGATGACATCAGGGATCTCCATATAAGTACATAAAGGGCATTCTGTTAGTGTGGTTCCCCTGACATCTCAGTGATGTCAGAGCGTCAAACAGAGCATGACGCAGAGACGTGACACGGAGACAAGAGGTGACAGTTTTCATACTAAACTGCGACCTACAGTATGGTCGCAATAACGCAGGAGTGTAGCGTTATTATTTCAACATTCGATAGTCCAACGTGACATTCGTCCGACGCTGGTGAATGCTAACCTGCCGGCGCTGGTGAATGCTTACCTGGTGAATGTTAATGCTACTATGCCTAAAGCTAACCCTAACCCTTACCCTAACCTCAGTAAACTATGCCTAACCCTAAGCCTAACCCTAACCCTTAGTCAGACTAATGGGATGTCGAGGGATGTCGAAATATCGAGATTTCACCTAATAACACACGTGCATGCCTAAACATTTTCAATCTCCATAAAATAAGGAAAAACTGAACAGATTATGACAACAAAATCCAAGACATCTTGCTTGATTTAAAATCACCCAGTGGTGCAGAGTTATGGAAGAACAGACCAAAGGCAACACATATCGACTCTTAGGTCTCCTTTTAGTAGACCTTGTACCAGTGAACTGTACCGTCATGAAACTGTACCTTTTCCTATGCAAACTTCTAATAAAGTCTTCAATCAAAGGTCTTCACCGACTGAGCCTTAACACAGAGAAATGCATGCAAACATACTTACCAGGGCAACAAGTAGAGTACTGCTAGACTGCATCCTGCAGTTATGGACAAGGGGATGAAAACAGGAAGACTGCCATGAACATAGACCATAGCCACCAGCACTGGAATATAGATCTGAAACACGGACAAGAAGTAGAGAACATCACCAGCATTTTAACATGTCAACATAGTACTAATAGTTCAGTCACACACATTATACTCTATTGATTGACAACGCAGATTGATAGACTGTACATATAAGTCTTTTGTACCGGCTGCTCTTAAACTGTACAATGAAACACACAATGGTCGACTGTGGAGGACTACCTTCCTAAACTAGGATGACGGAACTATAGTTGTACTGACTCTGACCTCTAAGGACCTTCCAGGGAGGGTGCTCATGTGCGTCGGGCTGTGACACCCTTTCTAGTTTCTTTTCCTTTCGAGTTTCTTTTTTCTTTTTCGCACTGACTTTTTTGACACTGCACTATTAGGTTGTGTTAGTAGTTTTTGGGTATTTTTGCTTGTGTTTGACATGACAGTGAGATACTTGTTGCACTAACTAGCATTGACTGCTATGGTCACTTTTGATCTGGACACTGTACTATTTTGATAGTTATGATTAAGGACACTATATGTATAAATATTTATATTATTTATTCCCTCTCTTCGTGTACCTTGCTCTTTACTGTACTCTGTTCTTGTTTTTCTTTTATCTTTTTCTTACTTCTCTGTAACTTTGTAAATAACCTTATAACGGCAACTGATTTTCCCCCTTGGGATAATAAAGGTATCTATCTATCTATCTATCTATCTATCTATATAGTATATTTGCTGATAGACTATGGTAATTCAATGGCCCATTGCAGATATTTAGAGCTAGAAGCTAAGCTTAACTATCTCTCTTGCTATTGTATCACTTTTACTCAGTGCCTTTCCTGTGTTTCAACATTATAGCCTACCGTTGCTGCTATGAAACCTGAATTTCCCTCCAGGGATCTTATAACTTAGCTTATACTGTGATCCAAGCAGGCTTGATTTCTTAAGGATGTACTGTAGAATGCATCTTCTGATCAACTCACAGACATGCCAATGAAGAGTGTGGTCTTCTTGCCCAGCCTGCCCAGCAAAATCTGCCACAGAGGGATTGACAATGTGGCTGCTGTCTGAAGGAGCAAACAGAGACAATACGCTAACTTGCTTTACATCGTACAGTGAAACCATCTTGCACATCAATAAAACAATTTGAAACTGTCTGTAGTGTGAGCGTTCAACACCCAATATGTGGCAATGACATCGTATATTATTGGATCGGCAAATTATGAAGTGGTGTGTACATACAGTATTGCATAATTCTTCTGTACACACTACACAGATTACTCTATTCTGTCCTACAATTAGTCAATGGCAGGAGAGGCTGTTACAGGTCATCTTAATTTGAGAATGCATATTTTAGTTTTAGCTGTCCATGAGTTCTTTTCTTTGCTTTTGGTTTAATATTGAGGGTGGTGTTAGGTTATATGGAGAAAAAAAAAACATTGAAAATAAACAAAAAGTATTTCTATATTTCTAATTCTTTTGTGTCCTTTTATGTTATTGTCTCCACCAGGCCAAAGACATGGCCGAGATTATGTTTTCGCCCCTGTCCGTCTGCGTGTCCGTCATTGGAGGTGAAATTGGAAGTGAAATTTCTCACGTCAGCCTTTTATAGCACACCAGGAGGCAGATTCTTGCAAAAAGAATGTTACATTACTCCTAAAGATTTTGATCAAGTTGTATCTGTCACATTTTCTGATTCTATTCCAGCAGTTGGCTTTCAATGTTTGTTGGAGGGGCTCGTTTTACATGACATGCTACAAGCACTGCTGGACCGATCGGTGGGGAACTTTGTACGCACACTCCCAGTAGGCCATGGAAGAATCTCCACCAAATGGTTTTTCAAATCGGCCTGTTAACATGAAACAGATTTTTGCAAAACACATTTTTTATTTTACTCTGATTTGTATCACTCAAGTCAATACACATTATCTCTGTCGTCATGTCATCTTTAGTCATGTCACCTGTAGTCATGTCATCACGACATGGCTATGATTGGCTTCCAAAGTTTGCAGGGGTGGCCTTTTTGCACAACATGCCACACTGTGTTATTTTCCACACATATTATGAAACCTCTGCACGCACATTCTAACTAGGGGAAGGAAGAACCTCCACGCCAATTTTTTAAATCCTCTCATGGTGACCCACCTGGCTGTTTAATGACTGAATTACAAAAATTGCTGGCCCACAATAACGTACCAGGCCTGGGGGAGACCTGTTCCCAGAGGAGCACATTTTTCTAGTTTCATAATTTTTTTTATGTCTGCCAAGTTGTAAATAGTTCTTACTTTTTTGTTGTTTTGGTTTATTTGCTAATAAAAATTGCATTGTAGATTTTATTGATGCGGAAAGGCAAATAAACAGCTATGTAAAGAATCAATCAATTTGCATACAAAAAGAACATGAAATAAAACATTAAAAGCTAGTAAGACGCCTCAGGCCGACGCC
Organism: Nannobrachium achirus; assembly: GCF_963921795.1. Classification (NCBI taxonomy): domain Eukaryota; kingdom Metazoa; phylum Chordata; class Actinopteri; order Myctophiformes; family Myctophidae; genus Nannobrachium; species Nannobrachium achirus. Next base: position 41,948,879 of record NC_137818.1, on the reverse strand, counting down.
AATTCTTGGCCATCTGGCCAGTGATGTATATCGGACCAGTTACCCATATATGGAGACCCCTGCATGATAGTCAGCAATGTGATGTCATAACATGCCCATATATGGGCATTACCAAATATGGGCATTCTCAGATATGCGCTTAATAACATCCGGACAGAGATCTCCATATATGGGCATAAAACGGACAAACACATAATTAATTTGCAAGTGTGACTTGTGATGACATCAGCGATCTCCAAATATGGGCATAAAAGGGACACCAAGCCAGAGCGTGATGTCAGAGCAGATTTAAACACTTTTACTTTACTTCATAGTTGGGTGGCCTTGGTGATGGTCCTTGTGACTCAAACGTCAAAATAAATCAATGCAGAAATACTGTGATGTTGGTGTGAAAAGGAATTCACTTTGTTTCTGTTTTAATTCACACATTTCAGCCTCTTTAATGTGTGCATCTTGTAGCATAGCATTTAAATATATTTTATTACTCCAACATACCGTATACATTTTGTTGTATTAAGACCCAAATTTATTCAGAGTATAGTAATTAATGTAGCAGTTTTCCCTGATTGCATAAGGGGTGGGAAAAGAGGACAACAACTAATAGAATACACACATCACTTGGTTGAAGAGCTGAGTTGGAAAGCATCATGAGGAAAAAGAATAAAGCTACACACAAATCTGCTCCAATGTAATTTAATTATGTTTCGAGTCAAGGCTCTTCATCGGGTCAAGTGTGCAGATTTATTCATTTTGTTTGTGGGAAAAGAGGACTACACATAAATAAATAACATGCAAAATGCTACTGGGCAAACACCTGTACACAATTAATGGGTAGTAAATAGTACACTCCCTGCTGTGTTTATCAGCCTGTTTGGACTAGCTCCCCCTCCCCTAAGATAATTTATTCCCCCCTTTTTTTCCTACTCTGTACAATATATTGTTTTATATTTGTGATGATATTGAATGTTTTTCGTGATACTTTATATGTTGCTGAAATGAATACCTACAGTAGGACCCCAATGGAAACAAGACTGGAAGGACTTTTTTTGGAGTAATCCTTTTAGACTACGAGTTTTGACTGTACTCGTGCTGTTTTACATTTCTGTCTAATAAAATATTCAAGCAATCAATTCCGTCAATGCAATCCAGGCACTGAGATAGGCTATTTGTCCTCAACTACCTCGAGCACCATCCCGCTGGCAGTAGCGATGGTTCTATCTTCTGTGTTAAATGTCGACATTACTATTAATTTCTTGGCATTGAGCTTGAGGCCGATCTTCCTGCACTCAGTAGTAGTAGTTCACTTCCTTTCTCTGCAGTGACTAAGGCAATGTCATCTGCATAGTCCAGGTTGGTGATCCTGATGGGATGTACTCGCTGAGTCTTCCTCGGGTCACAGTATGAAACCCTGTCTCCTCTCCCGAGTCTCAAGACATGGCTCAGCAGTCATCACCGTAATAAACAGGAAGAGGGGCCAGCGTATCACCCTGTAGGATGCATGAAAGTATCTCCATCGTGGGTCTGAGTCTGACTATACTGTAGCTTGCCACTATCATCTGCACCATCTTTTCAGGAACACCATAGGCCTGGAGAATGTTCACGAGTTTCCCCTGGTGTATGGTGTCAAAAGCTTTTGGGAAATCAATGAAGGTGATCACCGGTAACATGCAGGTTCTACTATTCGTCCAGGTTCCAGGTATCCGTCTGTCTTTCAATGTTATATGAGATAAATAAAGTGGTTCCTGTGTAAATAAGCCGAAAAGCTTACTAGGATCTCCTTTTAGTTGACCTTGCACCAGTGATTTGTACTGTCATGAAACTGTACTTTTTCCTATGCAACCTTCTAATAAATTCTTCAATCAATCAATCAATCAATCAATCAATCTCTCCCTGACACCTCCCAGTATCCTTCTCAGAGCCACTGCCCGACTACTGTGTGCGCAGGGCGAAAGACTGAACGAGAAAAGTACTCTTCTAATCATGTGTCGTGCAACCTTATTGACAAATGATCAGCATGCACTGTAGGCTGTAGACTACTCACCATCAAAACAAGTAACAGGTGCTGGAAGTACGGCCCCAGACCTGCAGCGTGGGTGAGGAAAAGTGCAGCATTCCCTTGTGCCATCTATAAACAAGATATCACACATGGTGAGGAAAGGGGTTGGAGGACAGTATCTTTAAGGAAAAATAAATATATATTCATAGGAATAAGTAAAGGTGGTCATGGAAACAACGATCAAACAACCCGGTCATCAACAGTTATCAAAGATTCATTTGACCTATTTGAGTTTGAGTTATTCAGATATTATTTAGTCATCACTGATATGCAGTATACAGACACGGCCACAACAGCAAACCCCTACCTGAAATGCAAGTGAGCAGAAGAGGAAGCCAAACACCAGCTTGACATAAGGTGTGTGTCTCACCAACTTTCTCATGCCAGTCAGGAAGGGCATCTGTGTCCTACCCAGAGTGCTGAGGGGAGCTGCAGCGGAGGCCAGCACAACACAGTGGGGTCATAAACAACCTACACAGTAAGATCCTCAGTGTTAGACTTACAATGGACCAGTTACACTTAAAGGACCAGGTCACCTCTGGGACAACCAGATCTTATTTTATTGTTGTGTGGGACACGATCAACACAATCCTGAATTATTTTTTGTGTTCAATCTGTGTTTTTAGATATGTTAGTATTTCAGCATGCTACAACTGGTCATATGATGCATATGACCAGTTGTAGCATGCTGAAATCGGCTGAAATACTAAAATATCAAAAAACACAGATTGAACACAAAACATAACTCAGGATTGTGTTGATCGAGTCCCACACAACAATAAAAGAAGATCTGGTTGTCCCAGAGGTGATCTGGTCCTTTAAGATTTTACTGTGTAATGCTGACTCTTTAATACTGAAGAATTAACAGCACTCATGTTTCCTTCTAGCAATCAATATTGTTGTCATTAACAACATAATCTTTAAAAACGAATAGTAGATGTACAAACTCACAACACGTTGCACTTTTGTGAGCTTGTAGATCTTCTATTTTCAAACATGTTTGTGGTTAAATGGTTACACTTGTCATGTCAGAGGAATGTTGTTTTAGGCAACAAATTACAGGAAACACCCAGTTACAGTATCTCTGTTGGATAAAAACAGTTCCTTGCAAAAAACATGGAAATGATTCTTGCCTCTTGACAGCTCCCCTCATGGAGAAAGGTCTAAGTAATACAGTAGGATTGATCGATGATTTGAGAATTATCATACAGTACATTGTCATACATTTCATGCTTGGTTTTAAAAGTTAAATTGTAAGGTATGTGTATACAGTATTATATGCCAGAAGCTGAAGAAATCTGTAGCTTGAGGTACTCAATTTATGGTAAAATAAGTCATACATCATGTTGTTTAAATATCTCCAGGAGTGATTCTCAAAGTGGGGTCCAGGGACCCCCAGGGGTCCTTAGGTGGCTTCCAGGGGGTCCCAAGCAAGACTATTTAATATAGCATCAAAATCAGTTCAACAACTTTAACCTCTACTAGTCGATCTACAAGCTCATAATGTCTCGCAATGCAACGCGTTATGAGCTTGAATTTGCTATTTGTTTTAAATAACACTATTTTCAGATGGATTTCTGTGGCCACATCTGTATTAATTTGGGGGTCTTTATAAAGCCTTTTAAACATGAACTCACCCTTCTGCTCCTTGACTCCCAAGAAGAGCACAAGACTGGAAATTAAGAAGAGGCTGGTCTGGATCAGAGCAGCAACAGCATAGGCCTTCCTCTGATAGACAAGACACACAGTTTGATGGCCATTGTTATAAACAAGTTATACTTAGGTCAAAGACAAAATAGAGGTTAGGTGAGGTGAAGAAAGTGTAGGTGAATTTAATTTAGTTGAGTTATTTGAGGCAAGGGGATAAGACAGTGGTTCTCAAACGTTAGAATGTCAAGGGCCCCTATAACAAGAGGGTACAAATGGAACTATTTGGTTTCATTTGTACCCAGTACCCACTCAGACTTACAGACCTGTAATGGTCCAAACCTTTGATGTCAATTTCAGTTAATTGTTTTTTTTTTATACTTTTTATTAAATAATTTCAATTTTACATTTCATATTTCACATTTTATATCCATAGATGCGATTATTTTCTTTTCTCTTATTTCTTTTTTACATAACACGTACAAAAAAAAAAACACCACCTACTTAACTCAGTTACTGCCAATTAAATATGCCCTCGAGTGGCATTATTGCCAGAAAATCTCCATAGACTTCCATGAAATTTATAGTGCAACTTTCAAACAAAAAAAAAAGATTGGAAATCCGTTCAGGCATTCTTGAGATAATAGCCATTATGTTTTACATTATGTAAGCAAAGATGGCTGCCCTGTATGAAAGATGGGGTTGTATGGGGGGTGGAACATGCAAAATCGCGATTGAAATCATGTTTACTAGATTTAATGGGGTCCAAAAAAAAAATATATATATATATTTTATTTTTTAAAAAAATAAAAGGTCGTTTGGCACTGTATGAGTTAACAACACAATAGGAATACATAAAATAAAATAAAAAATAATAAAGAGGCTTTTTCGTTTGACGTCCGTGCCTAAAACACCCTTGGTCTGAACAAAAACACAAAACAAAATGGACCGAAACAAAAAAAGAGGGGTTATGTGGGCATGCCATCCTTACTTAAAAGATACGCGGCCCACCTCTTTTCAAAAACGTTTTCCTTACCATTAATTCTATATGTCACCCTCTCCATAGAGTACATGTCCTCCACTTTGTCCAACCATTTATCCACCCTGGGAGGTTCCAAACTTTTCCAACCCCTTGATATTTGTTTGAGTGCTGTAATTCTCAAAATCCAGAAGAGATATAACTCTCTGCTCTGCAGACCTTGGGGACATGTTCCCAGAAGTATATTGTGGTTTTGTAAATTTAAAACTCTCCCAAATATTTGTTGTGAAAAAAATATGGGTGTGATCCGCATAGCTCTCCCCACATTCCCTCCAGCAACCGGAGTTTGAGTGGTACTTAGATATTGCCAGAGGTGTTTAGATTGGAAGTACCTTATATTGATTTTCCAGGCATATTCCTGCCAAAAAGGTGATCTTAAGAAGTTAAAAATGTCTTTGAAACTCTGATTCCACTCATTTCCATTTATAGTAATTCTCAGTTCTTTATCCCACTTATCCTTAATGTGGAGTAAATCTTCGGATTTGATTTCCTGAAATATTTGATAAAGTTGTCCAATTGTATTTCTATAATCATTTCTTTGATGTGATTTTATTATATATCTCAGGAGAGGGTGAAGGTTTCCAAGAGTTCTGATTTTAAGGCGGTCTTTTAGGTAGCTCCTCACTTGCAAATATCGATGAAAGTGATTTCTAGAAATTCCATATTGATCTACTAAATATTCAAAAGAGACCACCTCTTCTTCCTTGTACATTTGATAGAATCTTGTGAGACCTTTCCCTTCCCATATCTTAAAGACTTGATCCATAGTATTCGGAGTGAAATCTGAGTCACGTGACATTTCTCTCAACAAAGTCGTTTCTTGTTCTTTGAGTTTACTTATTTTACATATTGTTTTCCAAATTTTAAAAGTATTGTGTATAGAGTGGTTGAATGTTTTAATCTGTGCTTTATTGAAAGCTGTAAATATCAAAGTAGGCTACTAAGTGATCCAACCGATTTAGTTTCCATGAGCTTCCATTTAGGGTTCATTTTATTATTCGTCCAAATCAATATAGATTTAATCTGTGCTGCATAGTAGTAATAGGTTAGATTAGGTAATGCCAGACCACCTCTGTCTTTGTTTTGTTGCAGTGTTTTAACACATCTGGTGCCAACCCCGAGTTTCCCCGAGTTTGTATTGATACCAACGCTGTGCCAACCCCTTGTTTCCCGAGTTTGGGCCGTTTTTGGGGAAAAAAAAAAAAAAAAAAATCTAATTTTTCTTTTTTTCAAATTTTTTTTTTTTACCTCCAGAAATGTATTAGGCATGATCGCGATCGCGAAATTGCATGTTTAACCCCCATACCAACCCATTCTTTCAAACATGGCAGCCATGTTTGTTTACATCTGAAGAAAACATAATGGCCCATAAATCATGAATGCCTGAACGGATTTCCAAGCGGATTTTTTTGTTTGAAAGCTGTGAACAGCATCTACACACGTGGTGCATCATCTAGGCATGGGCGTGCACTTTTTACACAATTGCACAATTACATGGAAGTCTATGGTAACCATGGCAACGCGAGACATTGAAGAGAAAAAATCATTGCAACATAAGTGTTTAACCCTATTGGCTTCTTTGCGTCCCATACAAACTTTCTCATCAGACCCTCCCAGACATGAAGGCATGTAGGTGATATATACAATGGCAGGTTTTGAAATAAAAATAGGAAGCGTGGTAAAACGTTCATTTTAATAATCTTGATTCTTTCCAAAAGGGATGAGGGTATAATTTCAGTTACTTGTTGATGAGTATCATAGTCTGTAGAAAGAATATTTACAATACAATCCATATTGACAGATACAATAATAATCTTTATTGTCCCCGAAGGGATATTTGTCTTCACAAGTTTGTTCAAACACAACAATATAACACAAAACAACATATCACAAAGACAAACAAGACTGCACTCTGACGAGGAGCAGACTTGTGCCTTTGTGCCTAACATCTAACTGAACACAATACTTGCGCCTCGCTTTTCTGACGGGCACAAGTAATCATGAAGTCCCCACTGTACACAGAAAACCATCCCATCAATGGGGGCGAGGCAGTTGTATGTGCAGCGATGGCTGAGGGGACAAAATCCCTGCTAAAACGAACCTTTTACCACTTCAGCGTTCTGTATCTTTGCCCAGATGGCATGAGGTTGAAGTAGCGATACAGAGGATGAGTAGTGTCATTTGTTATTAAAAGTGCTACGCGTGTGATGGCCTTATTTATCATATCAGCAAGTGTGGGAAGTTTGATGATCTTGAAAAGGTCCCTTTCTGTTTTGGCCTTTCTCTGTTCTTAGAATTTCCGTGATGCATTTCCCGGGCAAGTGCCGGCCTGACAGTCCATTTAGGTCAATCTTTACACTTTCATAGATACACTAAGGGACCGTGTCCACCAAGACGTTTTCCCCTGAGCGCAGTGTATGTTTTGAATTGTTTATACGTTAGGGGAGAACCGTGTTTTTGTAAACCCCAGTCAGGAAAAAAGCCTCAGTGGACATGGCCCGATTTTACTGGTAGGAAGAGTATAATGCATGGTATGCCACTTCAAAAACTTGACTTACTATATGCTGAAGACTGTCAGTGAGGGATGAAGTTACATTTTGGAGGGCAGGAGAGGAGAGGTTTAGGAGGGAGACATCACTGTAGTTTAGAAGACTGCAGGCCTGTTCTTTCTTAGCATGGTACACTCCTACTATCTGACCTTGAATTATTGCCCCAGCCAACACTGCAAACATCTCCACCACCAATCCTGGATGTTGAGAGACACAATATGACACATGTAAAGATCACAGCTGCTTTTTTAATTTTTTACTTCAACTTGTAGCAATAGTTTTTTATTTCGTTTTGTCTTTCCATTTTATTTTGGTTTTTTTTCTCCTCGGTTATTTCCTCTGTATCTTTGGTGTTGTTACTTTTTAAGAGACAAAGTATCAAAGTACACTTCCAAGACATTAATAGCCTACATGAGGTCTGATTACCACAATTTAACCCAACCCTCGTGTGATCAACCCTGACAAGTACAGACATTTGTGTTTTAGGAAACCGATGCTCGTGAGAAGGTGCCGTTGGGGTCGCGCATTGGCAACCAGACCAATAATGAATATATTTGAATCAGGAAACGCTGAAAAAAAATGAGGTTGTTGCGACGAGCGTGAAGAGAACGAACACTCCTCTAACACGCACGCACGCACGCACGCGCGCGCACACACACACACACACACACACACACACACACACACACACACACAGCTCCACCCCCAACAACAAGTAGCAGAACAGAGCACAAGCCATGAAGCCAACACACACCTATTCACAAGCCCTTGTAAGCAAACTGATTTGAACTGTTCATAAATGATTTCCAAGGATTATGTTTAATATCAGCGGGTGGTACAAATTCATGGACCACTATTCCATTTGGTTCTATCTGTACCCTTGCGGTGTTAAATTTCGATCGCGACGTGATGTAAAGGCCTGCCCATACTTTCTTCGAAACCGGACTATTCGGCAGAAATACTACAAAATGGCGTCACTCGCGACTTCTGAAAAGCATTACACCGAATTGGAAATTTGCAGTCTTAAAGTCACAACTCACCGAACATTTCTGAGGTTTCAGAGATACTATGGACAGGCCTTAAAAAAGTGTTAATGTATGGGTTGTTGATGTTTATTTTGGAAAAATAATGCTGCATGGATTGACCACTTAATTATTTTCTGTACACCTAAGAGAGCACGCTTTTGCTCCTACAGCCTTGTGCAGATAGGTGGAATGCATAGCTGGTTAGCAGGACATTTATTTTGTTCATTTGTTTGTTTGCTTTAACTACTTTAACTGCTATTTTTTATTGCTGTGCTTAACACGTTATGCACGGCTTTATTTGCGGAGTAAAATGTGATGCCAAGTGCAGTGTGCAGTTATGAAGGTGTGATTCACATATGTCAATATTTCCTTCTCTAAGGATTACATACAGCAGATAACCTTGTTGTAAAACTCTGTCATAAGATTGGCTGCCTGTTTAGAAATAAAACTAGTTTCCCCATGCTCTGTAGGAAAAGGATCTGGACTCAGTTTACCACTCAGCTCTGAGGTTTATTACTGGTGCCAGCTACAACACTCATAACTGCACCTTGTATGGTACTCGAATTTCGTCCGCCTTCGGCGGCCTCATCCAAGATTTCAAACACTTAGTGTGCTCACACGCACACTCTCGGGCGAGGGGTTTATTCCATAGGCTGGGAGGTTTATTCATTGCCTTTATGTCAACAATATTGTTTTTTCCTTTTTGTTATTATGTTTTGTATGTGTGTAATCTCTGCATCATTGTAAACGAGGGTCTCCCTCAATGATCTCTCTGAGAATTTAAATAAAGGTTGAATGAATAAAAAAGCTTGCAGCAAACAAAAGGATGGAGCCCAGGCAGCCTCTGAAGCCAGCAGGGGAGTCGGTTGCCAGTGTTATTGCTCTGATCAGCATTTTAATGAGTTAGGAAAGAAACAAATACTTTTCTATTTCCATTGCTTTTTTTGTTATCAATAAAAAGGACCAGTCGTTCTATTTTACCCAGGGCTCCTGTCTTCTAATTGTAGTTGGATTACAGTACATACAAAACATCTAAAACGATCTACTTTAAATACAGTTCAGGATCCGGGGTTGTATTTGTTATATCCCATGGCACATGCAGGTATGAGAACAAAACGTTTGTGCGTACATTTGTGTATCAATCAATGTGCTTGACGACGACGATAATGATGATGATACTGTGCACTGCAGATCTTCATTCTTACTGTATGCTGTGGCTGAGTCTCTGTCTTTCTGGTCTCCTCCCAGGAACATGTTCAAGGATGAGTAGGGAATATTGTAGCACTAAACAGAATAAAAGAGACATTTTAAGCACATCCTTCTGGTGTGTGTGTGTGTGTGTGTGTGTGTGTGTGTGTGTGTGTGTGTGTGTGTGTGTGCGTGCGTGCGTGCGTGCGTGCGTGCGTGTGTGCGTGCGTGTAGCCTACTGTAAATATAATTAGCCTACAACAAAGGCAGTTTAACACGTTTATAATACGAATAGTAGGACCACAGTTTATATTTATGTACTTATTATTTTCCAAAAGCAACATAACGCTGTTGTCCGATGAAAACCTTGTATGTCCAAAACCGCTCGTTTTGCATTTATTATTTTAAAAATGATTTAAACTAGTGAAAACAGCCGATCTACAAGCACACAACGCCTCGCACCGCCAGGCGTTGTGTGCTTGTAGATCTGCTGTTTTCACTACTTTTGTGCGACAGCCTTGTATGATGAAGCAGGGCTTTACTTTGCGAAAGAACGTACAAATTTGAAACTTGGAGACACAAGGTTTCCACCCGACAACGACGATAAGCAACTTCAACCAATGCATTGTGTCTGGATACAACGCCACAGTTAGAAAGAATATTGATGACTTACACTCATGAACAAATCAAAGAGGCATGTCCAGATGAGGAACCAGGTGAAACTAAAGGCTGAAGACATGGAGGTCTGTGGCACGAACCACATCATGATGTAAGAGACCAGAGCCAATGGCGTAGCGAACACGGTCCTGGAGGAGGGAGTAGCTAGAACATGTTAGACATGTGAAGCCATGATTGATAGGACAATGTTACTGAAAAGTAAATGCAAAAACAGTCTTTTACCGGGTGTGCAGTTAAAGAATAATTCAACAAAATCAAAAGATCACCAGGACCCAAAAGCAGCAACCATACACAGACACGTTTCAGCGTGAGCATTCCTCAGCGTGTGGCTCATCACGCCAAATGTGTGAAAAAAATCGCAGAGTCAAATATTGCACTTTTTCCTCAACAGTCAACAGTTTTTAGAAAACTTTAGTTAATAGGCTAGTTACTTTGTAGATTTGGATTATTATTACAAAACAAATTAAACTAACCACTTCAGCTCTATTTAAACTTTGGCTATTTTGAAAATAGCCTATCTACAAGCTCACAATGAATCAACACGTTTGAGCTTGTAAATCTGCTATTTTCAAAGCATTTTTATACATTTGGAAACTTGTGCAATGGGACATTCTGCTTAGTGAGTAGCCTACTTTTACTTTCAGTACTTGTATATTTTAATGAGAATACTTTTGTACTTTATACTCAAATACATTTTTTAAAGACTTTTATTTGTAAGGGTGCCCTCACAGCAAAATACCTATGACAGTGGAATCCGCATTTCAATGAGAAGGGAGCGTTTTTTGCAGAAATCCTCTGCTGGCATGAAACCGCTTCACTCTCATTGGAATGCATTGGCGGAACACGGATTCCACTCTCATAGGTACTTTGGTGTGAGGGCACCCTAACAGAGTATTTATTTTACTTAAGTACAAAATGTGAGTACTTCTTCCACCACTGACAATGAGCAATGAGAAAACAAGTGTCCCCCTGTTCAACTACTCACCATGGGATAAGTTTGCCAAATCGTGTCCTGCCACTCTTACTGACCAAGTATCCAATGATAGGGTCTGTGATGGCATCCCAAGCTCGTCCCACAAACAAGATGAGAGAGGCATAGAATGGACCCATCTAGACAGAGAAGAAGATTGTAAAATCCAAGAAAATATATCAGCTGTGTATTGTGTGTAACTGTTTATGTGCCCTAGGCTGTGCCTAATATGCTTATTATATATTGCACAAGCATGACATCAAATTAGCTGAAATGGAACACTGACCTGTACCACATCCAACAGAAAGATTTGCAAAAAGAATCCCTTGGCAGTCTGGGTCATTTGGTAGGGCATGCCACCCACTGCATAGCTGATCTTCCTGCACAGAGGGATACCTTTGTCTTTCTGTATAATGACAGAAAATATTCTTGATTGATAGCCTTTGCCTTTATTTACAGAAATCTGTTATTTCCTGTTATTTATTGGCTATGACATTATTTCCATTTCTGAGCGGACTACTAACTAATTAGGAACAAACGCATTTAGCTGAGCATGACTGCCAAGTATAATATTGACAAATAACTTGATGGACTTGTAAGCTATTAACAGATAATAAAATTAGACTACCGTATTCAAAATAAAACAAATTGCATTCAGTGTCAAACGGGCAGTCATTTAAGGCAGTGGTTCTCAAACTTTTTCATGTCAAGGACCCCCAGGTCTGACACTTATTAGACCGTGGACCCCCATTTGAAAAGATATGCCAAGGACCCCCATAAGAGAAGATTTTTTTTTTTACAGCTATACAGTAGCAGTGATTCTCAGCCATCAATGACCCCCAGTCTGACATGCGACATTAGGCTATGGACCACATTTAATGGCATTTCTATCTCTGAGACCCCCATTTATATAGTAAAATCAATGTTAATTTAACTCAGAGTGTACAAATGGAACCAAATGGACCCGTTAGGATAAGGGTCCATTTGGTTTCTAGCTATCATTAGCTGGGGACCCCTGGAACTCCCTCAAGGACCCCTGGGGGTCCGCGGACCCCACTTTGAGAACCACTAATCTTAAGGCATTTGACAGTTACCAAAGCTTGAGGTCTTGTATGAACGATGAACATTTCGTTTACACAGAAAGTTTACATCCAAGTTAGATACGCGTGGTTGCAAGTTATGTAGGATACACTTACTGAAGTATGGGCAGATCCCCTTTTACGCAGCGGAGATTTGACATCCGCCATGGTCCTGCTATGCACACTCATCTTCTTCAAACAAACCCTGTCACTTCAGCAGGGTGTTTGTTTCTCCCCATCCATGGCAAGGTTCCGAGGTATTTCCTTCCTCACATCGACCAGCCAACCCGCGTTCTGCATTCATGCATGTGTGAAATAACCGTCACCACCAGGCTTTCCGCAATACCCGTAGAAATAGTCTGGTTGACGGGTCGATCCCGTCTAGCCCGCCTACTGTATGCTGTAATTGCATTATACAGATACACTGATACAGCCATACACAACACACACATCGACAGATGTAACCAATTAGGCCAGGGTTGCCTGGGTTGACAAATGACAACTCCTCCTGAATCCGGCAGGACTCAGCCTCCTGAATTTCGACCCCATCTCCAGCGGTGCTCCTGAGTCCTGAATTGTTATTTCTCCTCCTGGATTGGGGGATTTCCGTGGCAACACGTGTCCGAGTTAAACTGTGCATGTGCGATGTGATGACTGTCTCTGATGATTGTCTTTTCTCCTGGATTTGGTAGGCTTACTAGGCTATATCATACAGATATATTCATATTCACTTAATGTGAATGGTTATTAAGCTATTACTTTACATTGCTTCAGCTATCAAATCAATTTCTAGGACTACGCCTACTTTTTTTTTTACTAATTGCTGAAATTATAGGCCTACCCACCACTTTCCAATGCGAGTAATGCCTGATAAAATGGTAGAAATCGCAAAATTCACCAGAACACAGGAACAGTACTCTACATCTACTCTGTTATATTATGGTCTTGGCCTTGAGATTGATTGATTGATTGATTGATTGATTGGATAATTTAAATACATTTGAAGCAAGCTAAAATGAACAATAAACAATGACAAACTAAAGCTGTAGGCCTAATGTAGGCCTATCCATTGTGGGTATTTTGTGTCTGTATGAAGGTGACATGTGTCTTAGCAGCATCATGACAACACCAAAATATAAACAACTGATCAGCACAGTTAACAGACCCTTGTTCTCACTGGATTGGACATAGTGTAGACCAGGGGTCTTCAACATTTTCAGGCCAAGGCCCTAACATGGGGCGGCATAGCTCAGGGGCCCTAACGTGGCCCTAACGTGGGGCGGCATAGCTCAGGGGTAGAGAAACTGGCATTAGAGCACGAAGGGTATAAATCCCGAAGGGTTCCCAGTTCGAATCCGGGCTCCCCCTGAGTTAATGTCGAAGGGTCCCTGGGCAAGACTCTGAACCCCTAATTGCCTCCGGTGAGTAGGTTGGTGCCTTGCATGGCTTCCTCCGCCACCGGTGTATGAATGTGTGTGTGAATGGGTGAATGTAATGCACAATCTATGTAAAGCGCTTTGGATTAAAAGCGCTATATAAATGCACCATTTACCATTTAACATAACTTATTATAGCAGTCATTAGCTTTTGAGCACAATCTGTCCATTTCCATAGCGCAGTAGTTGTACTTTGGTGCATTTTGTGTTGCGGTTACTGTCACAATCTAGTTGGAAATTGCTTCATGAATCTTAGTGCAACCATGTTGGTTGCATAAGCCTAACCCTACCCTTATAGTTCAAAGACATCTCTGATTTTCTCATGTCTCTGGGTAGCTTCATGACACGCCATCGGTGGCAAAGTCAGAGTTCAAGACCTGGGTGAAGCAGAATGAACATCTTATATTTACACAGGCATTGTGCTGTGTGAATTAGAGACACGTGACCAGGTTTACAGTAATTATCATTTTGATCCAGACTGAGAAATGCTCAAAGGTCAGCAAAGGCCAGAAGTTGGAAATGTGTTATTAGGTATTGAATGAGCCTAAAACCATCTAAGCATACTCCACTCGGTCTTATTGGACTATTATTGGCCATTAATTGGACAATTATGCTAATTATACAAATTACTCAGCACTCAACTCAAAGCACAAAATCATATTTCTTACACTAGGCCTATAGATTGCATTTCACTAATTGAATAGGAAAAAAAGAAAAAAACATAAGACCCATTTCTGACTTCAGCTAAAATAGACCCTTGGCTGGCAGACTATTTGGAGCTTGTGGAGAACAAATAAATCAAATTTTAACTTCCCTAATGGAATGCCCAAAACGGGGACGGCAGGTTGAAAATTACTCAAATATATATTTCTGGGGCAGATCATTTACTTCTGTATTGGGAAATGAGTGCGCACAAAGCACTGATATGGTAAAAATCAATTCCTTGTACAATATTGCATATATTGCACAATCTGTGGTTGTTAAAAATGGCACACAATTTGAGAACTATCAAGTAATGAGAACAGACCACTAATGCGTCCATAGAACAGATTGATACGGAAACACCCAGATGTGCCCATATGTAGTGCAACTTGTGAAATTAGACACCGTGCCACAAATACGGTACACGTAAAGAAATACTGATACAAGAAACACAGGACAACAAATTCTTTACACCAAACATAAAATTGATTTATTTTTCCAGAGGTCCAAACGTACAATTCCATCTTTCCCGTCTTGTCCCAGGATGCATAGAAGAGGTCAGTGTGTTATAGGAATTTAACTGCCACTACTACAACCCAGTGTTTTACAATACAAGTGTTCATCTTTTTGTTCAACCATTGGTTTAATCCTAAAGCCGTGTAGTTTTTTTTCTTTTTTATGTTTCACAATATCAAAATCCCAAGTCTTACACACCTGTAAAAGAAAAAGGAAGGGGGGGAGGGGGAGGGGGGAAAGTCCGCTTAAAAAAATAATTCAATCTTCATTTGGACACAGTGAGTTGTGTTTCCAGAGGTGACTAAAGGAGCATAAAGCTTGATCTATACCTCATCGTACGACAGCGGTGCACGCTGAAAACATCCGATCTATATGCTTGCATCACACTTTAAGCCAAAAGATCTGCTATTTTTGGCAGGCGACACCGTCCTACTACAGAGTATAGATTAAGCATAAGGCTACTGGTACACGTTGGGGTGGGAGGTGCAGCAGTTTGATTTCTGTTCCGTTAAATAAACCGTGAGTAACCATCCCACAAAGCTGGAATGTTACCGCATTTGCTCATTTCACCCAACTGTTTACGGCATAACATCGAATCCAACATTTTTGAAAACACATCTTCAGCCTTCGGCCGCTTTCCATTATATCACTCCCCCAGCACTGTTACCCCGACACAGACTGCTGAAGAGTAGAGGAGAGTGAGGGGTCTAGAATGTTATGCGTTGCTATAGAAAACAAAACCAAAAAAGAAGAAATTAGGAGTCCATATGTTAAGTTCATGGGTTTTCCTCTCTCAGGAGGGAAGGTAGGGGTGCTTCCATGGCCGCAGTTACTCAGCCACACCACCAGGGGCGAGGGAGAGGGAGTGAGAGCAGGATTCCCTTCCTCTACTTTAGCCGCTGGACGATGACGGCGTTGAGGAGGTTGGCGTCTTGCAGCGTAAGGCTCTCATCCGTCAGCTCCTTGTTGGGGAAGGTGGTCAAGAGGACAAACTCTCTGGCGGCCATGGAAGGCCGTGCACCCACCACAAACTCGCGGACGTCTGACACCCTGATGGTGAAACAAGGGAGAGGCCATGTGGTCAAAAAACAGTGTTGATTTTGTTGACTAAAACTATGACGAAAAATGTTTGTCGACTGCGTTTTTTTTTTTCACTGACGAAAACTAAATAAAAACTAAGCTGTGATGACTACTAAAACTAAGACTAAATATGTTGACAATTTCGTCAACAAAATAAAAACTAGACTAAAATGTTAGGGAGGGACTAGTGCTGAAGAGAGTCATTTTATGTTTGGTTGCTCTCAGGTGTTGCATGTTGAAAATAGCCGATCTACAAGCTCACAACGCGTTGTGAGCTTGTAGATCGGCTATTTTCAGCATGCAACCAAGTGTAAAATCAGTCATTACGATTCCATCAAGCCCCACCAAAATACATTTTAGTTGACTAAATCAAATGTAGATTTAGTCGCCAAAAATCTTATGATATTTAGTCAACAAAAATTTGACTAAAACTAAAACTTTTCAGGTGACTAAATTATGACTAAAGCTAAATTACATTTTATTCAAAAGACTATGACTAAAACTAAATCAAAATTTGCTGTCAAAAACAACTCTGGGTCAAAACAGGAGACATTTAGTGTGGATGAGAACGGGGCTTACAATACAATGTGATATTTTCCACAGCAGCTCACCTGTGTGTGTGGTTGAACTTCTGCACCAGCCTGCCGCCATCAGCCAGTCGGATTTGAATGTTAGTGACGGGCTGGGAGGGGTCAAGAGTCACGGAGGAACTGGCCTGGGCCTCGTTGGTGGCCTGCTCCTGCTGTGCACCGCCTGGGACTGACACCAGTTCTGGTGTGGCACTGGGACACAGTGGGACAGGGGAGGGTTGAGACATGTGAATTTTCCATTCATACAGGTCATACAGGTTTGCACAAAAAACATTCCTTGGGGTAAAGGCGGTTCCCACAAAACTGTGACTCATCACTAAACAATAGTTTCATGGGGTCATTTTTATCCCAAGGAATGTTTTTCGTGCAAAACAAATGCTTGCAATGGATTCAGAATCATGAAAAACCCCTCACATGCTACTTAAAGGACAACTTTGTTTTTTTACAACAAGGGTTCATATTTTAGATTGTAATTAGAGAAAAGAAAAAGTGAGTGTTAAAATGTTTTCATTTGCTTCGTTATATTGTTTTATCGCGTTTACCATGCTAAAATGTGGGGCATGCGTACGCACGGGGGCATGCGTACAAGTGGCTAAATATGTATTTTTAGACATAAGCCAGCAGTTTCTTTATTGCTGTTTACAGTAACACTTCTAGCCCCTATAAGTCACATTCAACCATGAAAGGTTGCGTTGTATCTTGGTAATGGGCTTATTCTGTGTAAAATGACATATTTAGCCACTTGTACGCATGCCCCCAACCACTGAAATAAGAATCTCTAAAACAATAGAAAGTAAATAAATAATTTGAACACTCATCTTTTATATTCTTTCATTACAATCTAAAATATGAACCCTTGTTGTAAAAAGCTAAAGTTGTCCTTTAAAGCATATTTATTTTGGTGTGTTTCATCCTGTATAGTTAATTTAATGGGACCCCAACTTTCAGCAGCTGTCAAGGATTCTCCTAGGGAAACTGAATTTCAATCTTTGTGAGATGTGTTACTAGACACCTTTACAAACACATTGGTGAAGAATTATTTTGGTAAGGAATTTATTCCAGGATTTGACACTATTTCTGAAGATATCCCCTGACTACCTTTCCTTCACCGTTTCAGTAGCGCAACAAGGGTGCACACATACATACACTGAGATAGAACCCTGCAAGTTGCTGCACCATCATTACAACAGAAATATGTGAAACCAATCAACACTATCGCACTTTTTTTCAGTATTGGACCAACTATAGAGAGTATTGTTTTGGCACATCACTATATATAAATGTGTCATAAATCAATTGATTAAGATTCATAAAACAAATGTTTTAACAATGTGTAAACTGAAATCAAATCAATGATGACAAGTAATAATTCAACAGTATATACAGATACTGTTGCTAAAATGTTCTCAGTTGTGCCCTCTTGTGGACAGAAAGTGCAACAGCAGCAACAAGTATACAGACATTTTTGTGTGCTCAAACACAACATAAGTTAAAACCAGTAAGACTCCCTAATCGGGTGATAAGCGACCGTCAGGTCGCATACACAAACTTTAGAAGGCAATGGTAGCCAATCAGGAGGGAATATGGGAAATGGGACAGATCCTTGTTGATGACATGACTTTAGAGATACTGTGTACCTCTTTGCGTGATTTTAGGGCAAAATCTGTAGGAGCAGTGTCCAAAAATGTGTTTTGCAAGAATCTGCCTCATGGTGGCGATAGAAGAGGGCCATGTGAGAAATGAGGGGTGGAGGTTGTGGTTTGCAAAGTTTGGCATGGATAGTGGCAACGGTGGCGGAGATATGAGTAGGACGGACAGACTGACTGACAGCCGGTGGAGGTCTTGATAGTTAACTGCGACCTGACGTTCGCAATGAAGCAGCTAAACCAGTCATTACCGGTAGTTCAACTTGAATTAAGCCTCACACCAAGCCCACAAACAAATTGAACCATTTCCTTGTAACATAGTAAAACTTGTCTATTGAAAGAATTGAATGTGGCGATGTCTATTATTGCTTTTCTTTAGGAGCAGAGCAGGTAGTCCACACTGTTCTATTTGACTCTATTGAATTAGAAAGCTTTAAAAGGAGTGAGTACACAATGGAATGCTCAGGATACTTGAGACCATTAGACCATAAAAAACCTGGTACACTAGCATTTCTCTCTATAAGAATTATGCTAGTCAACATCGTGGCTCAAAAATCTGAGCACAAATTTCAGGTGTCAAAGTGTTCAAGAGTCTCAATGGCACTGTAGCATGTTTTAACACAAACGTTTAATTCAAGGCACACAAGCTAACGTCCACATGAAATTCCCTCCTGATGCAAAGCTTTGGCAACTTTGCATCAGAGTTTGAATCTACTGCCAGAGTAAGAGAAAAATCCAATAAACAGAAATCAAATGCACTTGAGTTTCCTTTGAAAAGACTGACCTTCCCAGCTTCTGTCCTTCACCACCAAAGGCCCTGAAGGCCACCTTGGGTTTGCTGAAGTCCTCGTCCCTGTGGTCCTCCATGTCCAGGTTGACCTGGCCCCCTCGAGAGCGCTGCCTCAGCTCCAGAGGAATCTCTCTGGGAGAGGAAAAGCAAAAGTAAGAATAATAATAAAAAAAAAGAAATATTGTGACAGGATATTTGCTAATGTGTTAACATTTATGTTAAGTCAGAAATACATAATACACTGAACAACCCCTATTATATTTGAATGCACAAGATCGCAGAAAACCAATTAACTCATACGGAGCCGATCCCGAGAATACTCGTGAAAAATACTCGAGTATCATGGTGCCGATCCCGAGTATACTCGCGAAAAGTAATATATTACTGTAACGGCGGTTATCCTACCGGGTACATGCGCGGAAGGTCCCGAGACGATCTCCCTCGCCGATTTATCATCATCACGGATCCACGAGCACAAAATAGTAATCCCATAACATTGAGGCAGGCGGGGAATCTCATCTTTAATGTCCATTATCTCCAAACAACACTTTCAAAGCGAGGCTGGCAGTAGATTCTCGCTTATATAACACATGTTGAAAAGCACCGATCGGCCATTACACAACACCATGTGGACGATGACCGCTTCCTGTGAATGACGCGATGACGTCAAACCGGAAGTGTTTACGCTATGGACTTCTGGCCTTCAAAATAAGACAACGGTCGTGGATGCAGCATTTTAATCCGTTATTTCAGGAGCACGAAATGAGTTAAGAACCAAGCCCCTGACAGGAGATTGAACATCCTTTGCGTCTATACAGGGATGCATGCAAGGAATCTGTAGAATAGGTTTATGAATAGGGCAGACTGTCCTTACCCCCTACGGATGGACTCAAGGAAGATGGCGTTTCCAGGGTCGCTGTAGTTTCTAAGCTCGCCTTCGTCCAGGCTGAAACCTGTCTTCCACAGCTTCAGCACCACATGTACCTATTTTACACACACAGACACACAAATAAACAGGACTGATACAGGGGTCTGCTACCAAGAGTACAAATGGGTTCATTTAACATACATTTTTTTAATATGATATTCTCTTAATAGATGATGCATACAGCATACACAGCCCTGTGGTCATCTATTGTGCTATAGTATAGTGCCTGGTCACAATTAGTGGCCAATCCTCCCCTTCTTCTGCTCCCAGCAAGGGCGAGCTCCCAGAGTGTCCACGACCGCAGAAGCGTCCTCCCCCCACACCCCCGCGCCCCCACCGTTGTGCTCAAACTTGTTGGGAAAATGCGCACGCAGCAGCCTCGCACCTCCTTCCCGTGAGGACGCCAGGACGGAGCGGAGAACGGAGCGTCGGCAGGTTAGCATTTCACCAGGTTAGCATCACCAGCGTCGAGCTCCGAAAGCGTCGGCAGGTTAGCATGTCACCAGCGTTAGTTTTACTGAGGTTAGTTAAGGTTAGGTTCATGTGGTAGGTCCTCCTGTACGGGATGTTAAACTGTGGGTCGGGGACTTAGCCAGTACGCCACTGTGTACAAGTCCACGGAGTGGAGCGTCTCGTCCGGGGAGAGGCCACATCTAATCCGCGCTACGTCCGCAGAGCAGACGCGTCCGATCTGCGTTCCGCCCGCAGAGCGAACGTGTCTAATTCACGTTCCGTCCGCAGAGAGGACGCGTCTAATCTGCGGGCGGACGCGTCTGCAGTCATGGACACTCTGGGAGCTCGCCCTTCCTCTCTGCTCCTCCTGTCATTTTCTTGTTTTATTTTTCACCCAAAAAAGTAGTCAAAGGTTTTTTACAGTGTGCTCAATCCAACATTCCGTTTTTTGAGGCAGTCAGAACGTGAAGGCACAACGTTAATTTTTACAGTGTACTCAATCCAACGTCAGGTGCTTGTGCAGTGCAGGCTTACTGCTTTTACCAGGGTGTGACTGGTCAGTGATTTCTGATTGCTGACTGCTGATTGCTGAATGCTTTGTGATCATAGCCACACATAAAAAGCATGTGATTTCAATAATCCTCCACGGTGACAGCTCATTGCTGTGACTGGAATCCCACCCACAGGAATTCACAGACAGCAGTGACACCAATGCATTAACACAGAATCCTGGGTTACATCCTCCCCCTAAAATCCATAGTTTTATAAATAACCTAATTTAAACACTCACATCCTGTTGGCTGTTGCCAGATCGCCTCTCTCCTGCCACATAGGCAGACTCCTCCTCAGGGGCAGCTCCTAGCCTGTAGCCTCCACCAACAAAAGCCTGTGTGTGTTGGGGTTTGAGTGGAGTACAGAAAAAGACATGAGTAAGTGCAAAAAAATCATAAAAGTACAACTGTGCAAAAAATAGCAGATATACAAGCTCGCAGCGCGAGGCGTTGTGAGCTTGTAGATTTTCGGCAAAGAGTTTTGGTGTAGAGGGGAAAGGAGCAGAGTCAGACTAAGTACAGAGTGAAAGATCAAGTTTTTTAAGTATTTGACGGTTCAAGTAGTTAAATATCTGAAAACACAAATTGACATGATTCCAAAATACACTGCTGTGAAAAGATGAGACTATATGGAATCTATTAGCAGGTTGTGGGGGGTCCCTGCTTCATCTCTCCCTCAACTAAGGGGTCCTCGGCCTGAAAACGTTGAAGACCCCTGCTTTACAGCACTTTTCACAGTCTTCATGTGTCCCTCACCCTGGCTCTGCTGGGCTCTCCTCCAGGCCCCGCCTTCCCGGCCCGGTCCAGAGGCACCGCCCCGTGCTCCTTGGCACCCTTGAACAGATCCTCCACCACCTCGTTGGAGCTCTTCTTCTTGGGAGGCCCCACGATCTCCTGCCCACTGCGCTCTGATCCTCCTGCAAAGTACCTGGAGGGTGAAGGGGAACAGTTGGGTGAGATAATACCAACTAGGGGCTGAAACATGCAATCGAGCAAATCGATTTATGGAAAACGGGTCACCTTAAATGTCTTTTGTAATCAATGCAATGGTTTAGTGAAGTAACATGAAAACATTTCAATGTGCATTTCACCAAAATGTGAATGTTTAGTCTTTCCATATGATGAAAAGTTGTGTTTTTTACTGCTGGGTAAACAACATATTTAAAAAATATCTGCTAAATGGAGATAATTATTTGCAGCGTTACAACATAGCAAGGTGTTTCTTTGAATTATAAAAAGACAATGGCCAGATGTACAATGAAAACTTTGAAAAATGACTCTGTGAGGGTCTTGGTGAATCAAATGGGCTGTAGAGGTAAAAGCAGAGTGCAAAACATTTTGTTGACTAGTTACAATGGCTGGCATTACGCACCAAACATCTTAGAAGTTCTCATCCAATAGACAGTTTTCAAACTACTGTATCGATTATACATGTAGTATCAATACATATCAGTGCTTAAAGTTCTCTGGCACTATGACTATGGGCATTTGTCTCTCGTGCATTATCATCCCCATGCCCCAGCCCCTAAGGAGGCCATGAATGGAAATCAAAACAGTTAATCCATGCAGCATCTAGACCAAAAAATTAAGAAAAACATCAATATCTTATCAGTCAATACTGTCAAATGGCTGTTGTGCACACATTATCCTGTTGTGCACACATTATCGTTTTCCAGCTTCCCATACTGGAGAAGGACGGCCTGCCAGATGTTTATATCCCATAACCCACCGAGACAGGGTTGGAATCGGCTAGTTGGTTGCCAACTTATGAGAAACTGTTGGCCGCAGCTGACAATTTTAGAATAGGTTTAATCTATGTCATGGGGGAAATGCTGCTCATCTAAAACAGAAATTGAATGCTATCTACATTGTGCTGAAAGCGAATTGCCACATAAGTTATCCTATAATGTGTTCTACATATTATATTAGTCTCCCAGGTGGTATGAATTGCAGTGGCTGGTATTGTCAGCTACATTTATAATCTTCCAGCTAATTCTTCTGCAGAAAACTGGCATGTATCACGATGCATGTACCATGTACATAATTGAGATATTAATCATCTTACTGCCACGTGTGTGTATCCTTTAAACATGAGGTCCTTAGCAATACCCTGCCCTAATAGCTTAAGAAAGTACTGTGATGTGCGAACAGCAAGTGATGACAAAACACCGCCTCTAAACAAATGGCCCACAGCACCAGCCCAGCAGCAGAATGTGATGATGCAGCAGAAAGCATGCCCTGGTAACAGTGAATGGACTGAAACCAAAAATAGTTTGGTACATTCTGGAATCACAGGAGCCGTTTAGGAAGTTACCCCTTTCAAATTCTAATGGACATTTCCAAATTTACAATACAGAGACAGGCATGCTTACAGTCATAATACAGTGTGGAAAGACTGGGACTACAAGCCCTTCTGGGTCCAAGTACAGGACAGATAGGGGTTACTGCAACAATGTAGTGACAAACTGGGAAATGGCGAGTCATGACTCATGTCACTTGCGAGCTTGGCTTCAGTTTAAATGCTCTTTCAAGCTTGGCTTCAGTTTAAATGCTCATCAATAAAGAGAAGCTGGACTTAACCCATGCAGACTCTCTGCTATAACACATCACTGGCTCAAAGAAAATAATACGACCGATCAACAAACTCACCTTTGGCCTTCCTCTTCGTCACTCTCCTCCTCTGCCTCGTGCATCAGATCTCTGAAGGAAGTCACTCTGGGCTGAGCGCTATGAACAAAGTACAATTAAGTTACAGTTCAAAAAGAATTGCATGATTGAGTACTAAAAACAATCGTCAATGACATCAGACATATGTCAAAGCCTGTTTGAAAGTATACAGCATACATTCTCTGTAAATATACAAATCAAAGCTCAGGTATCAGCAAGCAAACATGTATGTAAATACTACACAGTACTATACATACACAGAGCAAACGATCAGAACAATTGTCAACTTTACCTGCTGGGACCTGTGGACCGCGACACAGATGATCCACTCTCTGGCTGAGGAAGAGTCACTATGTCATCTTCACCACCGTCTTCAAAGAAACTAGCCAGTGCAAGCTGGAGGGACAGAATCCAACTCATTTAGCCATGTCATGATTCCCATAGCCGATAGTCATTTACTGTTATTAACCATCACTTACTAGAGATGGATTTGAATACAAACCAACCTACACGTAAGAATCAAATAGGTATTGTTGGCCTGATAAACCATAGCCAAAACTTTCACAATCCAGGATTGATGATGCACTGCTCTCTAAATCAAATGGTTCAGACCAGTGGTTCTCAAAGTGGTTTCCAGGGACTCTCTAGGTTCCTTTATGGGGTCTAAATTGTCGCTACAAGTCTGAAAAGTCTGAAGTCTGACAGTGAGTGTACAAATGGAAAAATGTCAACGGTTTGAGAACCACTGGTTTAGACAAAGCTTCGCAGTAAACCGGTCATTTGACAATGTAGCACAATGTAGCTAGCGTTGTGTGCTAGCACAACTCAACAAACAGTTAAAGAACACAACGTAAGGTGCAGGGTGATGATGTTTATATGATCCCGTGTGTGTTCTGTGAACTCCGACATGTCTGTGTTCATAGCCTTGAGTGTGACAGTTAAACTGTACAATATCACATTGTTTTGCTTACGTCCATTGTGAAAGGGTGACTTGCACAAATCGCCGGCAAGACCGGGGCTAACGTTAGCCAGCTGGATGGCCAGCGTGCTATACAAGCTACTGACAACCGACACTAAACGTTTACACAGTAAACACACAATAACAACAGAACTCACGCAGAGGTTACATTGATACGCACCTGCAGATTCCATCCTGCGGACTCCAGGAAAAACCTGGCCCTTTCTTCATCCACATCAGTTACAGTGACGAACTCCCTCACCGACTCCTCTTGGTTCGCCATTTTGATGTGTTCTCTGCACTAAGATCTCCGACTCCACCTGAGGAAACAAGCAACGTATTGGTGGTTCCTATCTCTCTCGACCCAAATCAGAATCGGGAGTCGGGACTCGACTCGATACTCGGGATTCGGGACGGAAGATTGAAACAAAAGCAAAACAAGTGTGAAATGTGCAACTCTTTTGGAAACTATACGCACGTGCTTATTATAATGTGCACAGTTTAGCATTTCACTTATGTTCAGTGGTGTAATGTAAAGTAAGAATAGGATATGCAGCTGAGAGGGGCTATGAGTGGCAGTGAGCTTGAAGATCTGCTATTTTCAAAAGATTTGTATACATTTCATACACTTGAAAACTTGTGCTAATGAGTAGGCCTATACTTTCTACTTTTGGTAGCCTACTTTAATTACATTTTGATACCAATACTTTTGTAGCTACTTTTACTCAAGTAAATATTGAATTCCGGACTTCCGAACAGAGTATACAATACTGAAGTCTACATTTCAGTATTGATACTTAATAGTAAATTAAAACATTTTAGTACTTTTTCCATCACTGCTTAAAAATGTTTCATGCTGGTTTCATGTTTTGTGTGACTGCTAAAATTGTTGTCACCAGCAGATGGCAGTGCAGTCTTGGGTTTGAGGAGATGATATAGAAGTAGGCTAGTGGAGTCTGATGAGTCTGACTTGTGCATGACAAATGCTTAGGCCACGAAGAGCTTAGTTGTTGACCCCTATAGGAACATTGAAAGATGTGTCCCCCAGGTCTTAATGCTCTGCCAGAGTCACTTTAGGAAGATTTGGTTTGGAAGAACTGACCACCTTGTATGATCAAACTGTTCCAGTTTGTTACCTCTATTTGGAATAAGCAGCAAAAAACTAAAGAAAAACAGATGCTGCTCAAATCCACAATGGAGCACAGAGGGTGACAAGCTCAGTTTAGGACATCTCACCTAGTAGTATAATACACATTTATTCCTAATGTGCCAGTTTCTGCGAAACATTTGTTCCTAATGTGCCTTCTACGATGAACAGATTGTATATTCTAAAGAGACTTTATAGTCAACTCAATACCTTTGTTCGTCCAAAAATGTTTCAGTTGGCGTCAAGCTAATCAGATGGTAAGGCCAGGATGAGCAGACAGATTGGGAACATCTTAATTGTTTCTGTGGGGGAAAGGAGGGTGATGAGTTTTTAATGTGCTAGCTGTGTTTGATCTTCAGGCCTAATTAATCCTTAGAAAAATTAGAAAACCATGTTGTCACCTCAGCAAGCAATTTCCAACACTTTTGGGCTGAGCACATTCAGAAAAACTGAAGCGTATACATGGCATTACATTTAGATTTAAGGAATAATATTGTATTTTGAGTTCCCTTTGGACGTTTTCAGCTGCAGGGCCTGTATGATGAGGCAACAGCACCCAGATACAGAGCAACAGAGAGGCGGAGAGACAGAAGAAAGTATGTAAAGATATAAACAAGACGAACCTCGGTTCGAAGTGAAGCGGTGGACAGATAAAACCTCCAATAGCACATGAAACCAAGTCATTTGATGAGACGATCAAATTGTAGATGTTCCTCTCCATGCTGACTATAGCAAAGTTAATAATTATTTAGTATAAACCATGCTATTACCTATAGGGTTGAATTGTCATGTGAAGCTTCACCAATCCAATGCAATAGGTGAGACCTATGCAATAAGTGAGACCTATTGCATATTTGAAAAAGCCTATTCATTCTGGACTGATATTTTACACGTACGGGACAGGAAAAACCTGTTCATTCTGGCCTGGAGTGACCATATATGGACATAAGGTAACGGACATTGTGTTTTTGAAAAACCCTGTTCATTCTGGACTGAAATGACCATATATGGGCGTGGTACACAGATTCATTGGAGGTAACGGACATTCTGTTTTTGAAAAAACCTGTTCATTCTGGACTGAAATGACCATATATGGGCGTGATACACACAAAGCCATTCATTGGAAGCGGTTTCCACCGCTTCAAAAATACCAAGATGAGGAATCGAAAAACTAGATAGATTTGACGGAGAGAGAGAGAGACAGAGAGAGAGTGTGTGTGTGTGTGTGTGTGTGTGTGTGTGTGTGTGTGTGTGTGTGTGCGTGTGCGTGTGGGTGTGGGTGTGAGTGTGGGGGTGTGCATGTGCACGTGTGCGTGTGCTTGTGGGTGCGTGTGTTTCAAAGGAGGCAGGAACCAAAACCAAACGCAACAGAAAAACAGACCAAAGATCAATCAAAGCACAGTCTAAATGCCATTGTTTCCTGCTCTAACCTCTTGTCCCTTTGAGGCATAAGCCTGTCAAACTGCAATCCATTGTGGAGGAAGGACAACACAGGACAGTGGCAGTAAGAAGAAAGCCATAATCCAGGTGACAAGTTGACTGGAGCGAATGTCGCCTGAGGACACCCTGAAGGACTGGGAATGGATCTGAAGGTGGTGTGTATGTGTTTCAGTGTGGGTTTCTGTGTGCAAATGTGCGTCTGCGTCCCTGAGTACTGGGAATGGATCTGGGATCGTGCATGCATGTTCTCGCATACCCTTGTGTGAATTGGAGATGTTGTTTTGGTGTAATGTTACCAGTAATATGCAGTTACAAAGGTCAAACTCAGAGCCAACAATGGACAATGACTTGACAGTGGAGGTTCATTTGAAAGGCAAAATGACAAGCGAGATTTCTGTACCTCGAAAAGAGTCTGTGGCTCTGCTTTTGAATAAGAGGGCCAAATGCTTTCGCAAGACACAGACCAATCCTGTTCTAGATGGCTGCATGGCTCCTTCGATTGGTTTGGTTTCAAGTAAAAGGTTGTATGGTGCTGAGAGCTGCATGAGAGAAAGTGGATGGGGTAAAGTAAAAGTATAATGAAAGTGAATAGATATGGGGTTGAGTTGAGTCACAAGGATATTCCACTGGGAGAGGTATTTATGGTTTGGCTTACTGGCTTGTACAGCTGATAACACCCATCAGCAATTTACAAAAAGCCTCCACACTGAAAAAAGGTTCACGATAGCACTCCGAAAAAGTTCTTATGTTGTAATCATACATACTCATCTATATATCTCTGAGCTGTTGTGGTGACACATGGACATGGTGGCCCAACACCAAGACACTAACCGTATATGTATAAGTATGTGCGTATGCATGTACGAATGTACATACGGTATATATGTATACATACTGTATGTGTGTATGTATGTACTGTATACCTAGTGTACATAGCATAGTTCTAGGTATGTATAATTTATGTTGGATTTCCTTTTTTGATATTGATATGGTAACCTTTTTCTGTACCAAAATGTAGTGTGTTAGGTAAGTGTCAATATGCTGTGCATGTGCAAATTACATGTGCAAAAATCGCCGGGTAACAGAGGACAAGGACATCTCTGTTCTAGCTGTGTAGGACATGTTTTGATAATGTTCTTCCAAATCCATTGGAATTTGAAAAACATCCTTATTAAATGTTAGAATAGCAGTAGGCTACTGGTCCTGAACCAGCTTTGTAGATCACAAGCATGTGCAATGCACTAAGACAAACTGCTCTAAGTCACTTCATGCATAAGAGTCCTCCTGTAGCTTAACCTTGAACAGGCCGCTGGGCGTCAATAACAAGTGCAACACTGTGAAAGACAGCTTAATTGACAGTCAGGTTGTAAACACAAAACTTGTGAAGGAGAATATTCATTAGGCCGAGCACCCATAAACCCTTAAATGAGTTGAGTCACTCTCGCTGTCTCTCTATCCCACTCTCTCCACATTGTCCACAAACATACACACACACACACACACACACACACACACACACACACACACACACACACACACACACACACACACGCACACGCACACGTACACGCAGAAACAAACAGAGGACCAGTGAAAGGATCCTGCTCTCCATTCCCCTCCTCAGGCAGCACCACCACCACATCGTAAAAAGAGCCAGCATCGTTTATGACTCCTGACAGTTTGTGGGGGATGGTGGTCCTCCCTTCTCCAACCCGCTATCTCTTTCTCTCTCCATCAAGCTACCCCCCCCCCCCCCCCCCCCCCCCCACACACACACACACACACACACACACAAGACACAACGCAACACATTGTGGCTTGTCAGTTTGAAGAAGCACCTAACCTTATGACTCGGGGGCACTTTTGAAGCAGTATACAGGCAAAGAAAGGCACAGACGTCTCATTCAGATGAGATATGTGACCCATCTTTCTTTTTATAAAAATGAAATATATGAGCCATAAACACTAAGGGTGTTCATCAAGGCATTTTTTCGGAGGTCATGCAGCATATGCTTTAAATCGTTTTCAATGGGAGCGGCAGTGTATAATTTTCACTATGCTAGAAACTGCTGCGTTACTGAGCTTCTATTCTGCACAGAGTCTGGCGTTTGAAAATGTTCAACTGTGGGTGTTTGGATGAGCGCTTTAGAAGAGTTCTTTGCTTTTCAGCTGGGGAAGAAAAACAACGTGTTTTGGTGGACACCCAACCTAAGCATTTTGCTGTGAATCTTATTGACCTCGTCCTACCACTATCTACTGTAAGTGGGGATAATAATTTAACTCCCACTCCTGTAGGCAGCAGCAGCTAATAGTGAGTGACAACGCTGTCTGAGGGGTCAAGGCTCTGTCATGTTAACTGCTCTGCTAAAAGGTCACCAGAGTCAGAATCCTGTTGAAGCCTGTGATGTGTGTGTGGGTCACATTCTAAAGGCCAGTGCAAAGATAATAGTTGCCTGCAAGTGGATTGAACCTGCAAATACATCCTGTAGTTGGCGATAAGAAATGGAAGCTTAATGGAAAAGTTGATAGATCTGGATTACAGCGTTTCTTGAGTGTCACGATCCATATACAGGTAGTCTATGATTTAAACTGTGTAAAGCAGTATACAGTACCTTCCATATTAGAGATGTCTTTGTATGGATAATGGGGCAGCCAAGAAGATTTGTTTTGGGTTGAGGCCCAAAACCTCGCACAGATTATTTTCTTTTTTGTATCAAACAAGACACACTTACATATCTCCTTGTAGGGCCGTTCTGTCCATGACGTAGCCAGAAGTAGGAGCGGTTATCACCGCTCAAAAAGTTTAACAGAATTGATACTAATACCGGTGACCAGCCTACTTGGGAATGGTGCAAGTCAGAAACCAATGCATGTTGAATGCTTTCCCGCACCCATTGTCAGAGTACCATGACTGTCTGTCTGTGTCCCTTGTATTCTCATATATGGAGATCCTGTATCTGTCTGTCTGCCTACCTGTGTCCCTTTTATGCCCATATTTGGAAATCCCTGATTTCATATGCCCATAAATGGTACCTGTTGTGTCTGTCTGTCTGTCTGTCTGTCTGTCTGTCTGTCTGTCTGTCTGTCTGTCTGTCTGTCTGTCTGTCTGTCTGTGTCCCTTTTATGCGCCTATATGGAGTTTGCTCTATCAGTCCGTCTGTCTGCCTTCCTGTGTCCCTTTTAATCCTCATGGTGTCATCAGTATATGCCCATATAAGGTATATTGGTCGGATCGCTTTCCAGACCAATGGTCTGTTATATGCCTTTATAAGGCCATATCGGTCGGATCGCCGGTTCTGGACAAACTGCTCTCCCTCGGCTCCTCGACAATTTGTAGTCGGTCAGTCTCATATATGGGCATGCCCATACATGGTCTTGGTCATAGTGGTCAGATCAGCGGTTCTGGATCTCCATATATGTCTAAATATGGGCATATCGGTTGGATCGGTGGTTCTGGACTACCTACTGTATCAGACAAACTCATGGCCAGGGACAGCACTTCCAGCGCTGAGTTTGAAATCGGTCGTCGGTCTGTCAGACGGGCTACGTGAACTACAGACGGACAGACAGACACACGGACGGACAGAGATTTTGTGTATATATATAGTAGGATGTTGTCCTGAATTCTTTTTATTTAACTTCCGAATAATAAACCACTGGTTTAGCCCATGTCAGAGCATGCCTGTATCAGCATCAGTAACAAAGGTATAGCTTAATCAAAGGAAACTGTTCCCACTCTATTCCCTTTGGGAGAAAACTCTATCTAGTTACTGCACACCCCAAAAGAGGCTCAAGAGCAGTCAAGTTCCAACAATGGTCGCCCTGAGGGTCAGTGTCACATGGGCTTTTGTTCCCAGATGTCAGCATCATTCATTACAAACTGGCGAAACGTCTTCCTGAAATAGGTAGACAGGACCACCATAGAACAAAATGCTCTTTTCTCGATCTACCGTCCTCACATTATGTATTAGCAGTGTGATTTTAGAGTTTCAAATGTAAGTTTTGGTAACCAACATGGTAGTGACTAGTGAGTAGTGACCCATAATGG
>NC_137818.1:41807696-41912696 GCF_963921795.1 Nannobrachium achirus | reverse complement strand
GAGAGAGAGAGAGAGAGGAGAGAGAGAGAGAGAGAGAGAGAGAGAGAGAGGAGAAAGAGAGGGGGGAGGGAGAGAGGGAGAGAGGAGAGATGAGAGGAAGCGAGATAGATTTGCCTTCAGAGCCATGATCACACAGACGCAATACTGTTGGCAGAGTTTAACAAATCTCTCTCATAGATCAATAAGTCAGACTAATAACTTAGTCAATAACCGGTCGATACCACAGCAGCTGTAGAATGTCAACGGAGTGTAAGCAGTAAGCACACATACCGGTAGTTGGACAGAAGACTGTATCATCAAAGTGTAAACTAACCATGTGGACGCATACTTATAGGTCTACTGATCAACGGAGGCAAGCATGTAATGTCCTGTGATCCATCACTATTTATGACTGGTTCTACTAATATGTCATAATCATGTTTTATTAAAAAATATCATCCTGAAAATAATACATAATACCAGTACATTATCTTAAAATATCTGGCATGTTTCTTTTCTGTATAATCTTCTTCATTTAGTCCAAGTTGCCTGACATTTGTCTGTAATATACAGGCTTTGCTGAACATATTTCAATCCCTCAACACTGATTATTGATCATTTTGTTGAAGACAAGTTGTTGTTTTTTTTTTAAATGAAAGTGGTTAAGTCTGTCTGTGGGTTTTATAAATATTGAACCAATGAAATGTATTATTAACAGGAGCTCGTCACTGAATAATAATTCCATTGGATCCATTGGAACACATCTTCTTTCTTCCATTTCATGAAAATGTACGATTTTGGACGTGCAAGGTTTCCACCCGACCCGACAGCGACAACATGTATCAAGGTGAATAAGAATAACATCTAATTGTATTTTGTACATGTCTTGCTGCCCATTTGAATTTGTTTGTGCAGAAAAAAGACAGGCTGGATAAAGCAGGCCAAGTGTCACAGAGAGACGGTGTCAGTTACGGACAGTGTCAGACCGAGTGCAGGGAAAACTATACAGTAATTCTGTGCGTGTGTGCGTGTGTGCGTGCGTGCGTGCGTGTGCGTGTGTGTGTGTGTGTGTGTGTGTGTGTGTGTGTGTGTGTGTGTGTGTGTGTGTGTGCAGATAGATAATGAGGAGACAGAGGCTCAGTCACAATCACACATGAAAGGGATTTTAGGAGGCTGAGAAGAGGTTCTGTTCCTCTCCCCTGAGGCCCGTCCAACCCCCCCCCCTACACACACACACACACACACACGCACACACACACACACACACACACACACACACACACACACACACACACACACACACACACACACACACACACACACACACACACACACACACACACACACACAAACACACACACACACACACACACACACACACACACACACACACACACACACACACACACACACACACACACAAAGGAACATGTATCCTCACCACACACAAGCACATGCATATTCCCAGGGCACACTCTCACACACACACAGTACCATAAGTACCGGTACATGCACAAAAGCACATACAAACACAGTTATCTGCATGAATTTGCACCTACGCAATATGCATGCATGCACTCCGACACATCGCTATTCCGGCCACCTAAACCTAACCTTAACCCTAACGCTGGTGAATAGCTAACCTGGTGAGTAGCTAACCTGCCGACGCTGGTGAATGCTAACCCGGTGATTGGAATGGGGATGTGTCGGAATGGAGACCCGTACCCGCATGCACACTGGCACACTGACACGCACGCACATATACAGACAATTCTCATCTCTGCTAGTCAGAAAGACAAAGCCCTTCTGCTGTCATGCTATCTTTGTATGTTTTCTTTTACAGTCTGGCTGTTTTTCCACGTGTCACCAACGATCTATCCTACTCTATCTCTGTGCCTCTCTCTCTCTCTTGCTTTGTATCTCCTTCTCTCTCCCTCTATCTATCTCTGTCTGTCGTGGCTTCATTACACAAACTGTGCGTGAACAAGGAGTTGTGCTGCATTCTTTTGTTAAAATGTATCAGTTACGTATTAGAGATGTTTCTCAACATTTGTGAAAGATACACTAGTTTTTCTTGAGTCCGACCAACAGCTAGACTCACTCTCACTCCCTTTCTTTCCTTCTATCTCAGCCTTTATGTCGCTCTCCCTAATCATCAATGTCTCTCTGTGTCTCTATGTGTGCGTGCGTGTGTGTGTGTGCGTGCGTGCGTGCGTGCGGGTGGGTGGGTGGGTGGGTGCGTGCGCGTGTGTGTGTCTCTCTCTCTCTCTCTCTCTCTCTCTCTCTCTCTCTCTCTCTCTCTCTCTCTCTCTCTCCTCTGGTGTGGTTTCCTCCTGGTGCTCCGGAGGGCCATCGTTATCAGACAGGAAGTAGTGCAGAGTGCCTTCCTGTCCCACAGACGCAGGGCAACATAACAGTGGCAGCAGAAGACAGAGAAGTCGGGCTGTTTATCAAATATTCAGCAGAGAGTGCCAAGAGCTCACTAGAACACTGCATCCATTTTTAATGGCGGCCTCTAATTGAGAGGACTCCTTCACCATTTTCACATTCGTGATTTGTATGTGTGAGAGAAAGAGTGAGAGGCTATATGCTATGCTTGTGTGTAATGGAAATACGCTTTTGAGCTTTTTTGTGTTGTACCAATGTGTGCAAAACACTAAAAAAGACATGCACATCCCAAGAGCCAAATTGAATGCATCCAAAGATACATTAATGCCCTACTTCATCATAAAGCTGTGTGAGCTTGCATGTAGATCGGCTATTATTTATTATTATTATTTCTTTATTTAATAATAACAAAAAAAGGAACGATTTTGGACATATAATGTTTCCACCCGACTGAGATGATTTGCAAAGTGGTAACATTTGGAGCCACGTGGGTCGTTCCTCATAGAGTATGTCTAAGGTCTGATGTCTGAGTAATAGCCAGGGCAGATAGGCCTGAAATGTTACACCTTAAAAATCCTTTTAACCAGAGTTATTTGGTGTTGGGGATTCTTATTTTTTATGTCACAAATGTAAAAGTAATTTTCTAAACTACTTCACTGCCCTTGCAGTTTGGCTCAGCACCAAAATAGGAGGATGTGCATTAAAATTGTCCTCAAGACAAGACAAGACAGCACACAACATCCAGAGTATTCATTTAACTCAATACATGCTTACTGTATACCGTAAATTAAATGACCATACCAACATCAATGATGTCTCTGCACAGCTGTGATCTTGTTTGTCTCTTTTCGCTATTCGTTGTATTGACGAGTATACGGTACATCAATAGAGACCACTATGGAAATACGCTTTTGAGATTTTGTTGCACCATTAGATGTTTGTACTCTGTATACGTTTGGAGCAAGACTCCAAACGCAGGCAACACATCACCTAACTCACTCAAGTGTGGACAAGAGGGGTCACAGTGCAGCGCACAGCTGTAGCAGCTGATGAGACAAAAGAGAGCTCCAGGCAGGAATAACACCACAGTACGAGATCTCTACGCACCTGTGTCACCTCAAGACCTCAGGAGGGACCCACCCAATACCTCCCCAGAGGAGCCTCTTGTTGGCTAGCAGGAGAGAGGAGTTTAGCCTTGACCAGGAGGAGGAGATGGGCAGTGATTTGGCCACCACTGTCGACCCTGCCATCCGGAGGGTGTAACAGTCAGAGTCAAAACACCTCAAGGCTACATTCACCAAACATGAATGAAGGAGAAGCATCTTTAGATGTAATTATAATCATAATCATAAATTAATTCCATCGTCAACCCAACTTCTTCACCTCTGCTCTGAACACCTTTAAAACACACCTGTCAAAACACACAGAGGCACATCACAGCATGTGTGAGCTATGCAGCCCTCTAGCGCACAGTCCCACACATCCTGGCCAACATATAAGCCTTATCAAAACAAATGAAGCGGAATAGATCTATATCTACAAGGGACTGAGTGGCAGACAGACAGACAGCTACAGTTGACAGACTGACAGGCGGAAAAGAAGAAGTGAATGCAGAGGAAGAGTCAGAAGAGGAAGAGACATCTGAGCATGAGAGCAGTATTCATAATAACAAACTTCTCCTTTTTTACTTTTGCTGACTTTCTGATTGTTGCACGTATGTTGCGTCTGTGTGCGTGTGTGCGCGCGTGTGCGTGTGTGTGTGTGTGCATGCCTGTCTGTGTGTGTTTAGTGTATGGAAGAGAGAGGGGAAGATTTAGGGCTGAAACAGCACCCCAACTGCCTGGGGGAGACTGTCTGTGTGTGTGTGTGTGTGTGTGTGTGTGTGTGTGTGTGTGTGTGTGTGTGTGTGTGTGTGTGTGTGTGTGTGTGTGTGTGTGTGTGTGTGCACGAGAGGGCCAAACAGAGGCATGCCATGTAACCTCACGTAACCTCCTCAGGGCTGATCCCAGCTTGCAGCCTCACTGACGTCAGATGACGTCATGTGTGTGTGTGTGTGTGTGTGTGTGTGTGTGTGTGTGTGTGTGTGTGTGTGTGTGTGTGTGTGTGTGTGTGTGTGTGTGTGTGTGTGCGCGCGCGTGTGCGTTTGTGTGTGTGTGTGTGTGTGTGTGTGTGTGTGTGTGTGTGTGTGTGTGTGTGTGTGTGTGTGTGTGTGTGTGTGTGTGTGTGTGAGAGAGAGAGAGAGAGAGAGAGAGAGGGGGGATACAGATGTTATGTAGATGTTGGTGGCTCAAAAGGAAATGAAGGTTGGTTTTGGGTTTGGACACATGGATGTGTGTTTAGTAAGGTTCACTTCCTAGTTGTTGACCAATGTGGTTTAATGAAATCTAGGCAGTGACACACAGTGACGTCGGGTCCTGAGCAATAGTTTTGTATTTTTAACTAGCTTTGTAAACACACATAACACAGTTTCATGTAGTTATACTTTTTAGGAAAGTCCTGTTTTTGTTTTAATTTCAGTTAACTGAAAAGTCTTTTCCAATTCTAGTATTTGTTATTTCATCAGTTTCAGTTAACTATAATAACACTGAGCTGACGTAGAGCGGTGTGGACAAGGGGCCTGTAGTCACAGTGTGGTGGTGTTGAGCACTGACAGATTGGAATAACACACACACACACGTTCATTCACAAACCCACAGAGCTGAGAAACACATGATGGAGTGTGTTCTTCTCTGCTAACACTGTCAAACACTCTGTGTTAATTTAACCACATAAGCCCTATTTTATGCTTCATCGTACGCTGATGTCATGAGTCGAAAACAGGCGATCTACAAGGTGTGCACACACTTAGCCTACATACTGTACTAAACCCCTGCAGGTAGGCATATATGCAAATATAGCAGCTTGCGTACATAACACGCCCTATCTGTCTAACAGCTCACTCTTTATCTCTCTCTCTCTCACACACACACACACACACACACACACACACACACAGACACACACACACACACACACACACACGCACGCGCGCGCACACACACACTCGCGCGTACACACACACACACCCTCGCCAGTGAAATTCCACACCTTGCCACTTTCGTGCCTCAGGTTACTTAAAGTAGTTGCAGTAGGAAGAAAGGCACGGTTAATCAAAACAAATACACAATGTAGACGTTTAACTGTCAACAGATCACACAGATGACTAAGATAATGAGCCTTTGGGGGAGGACAGAGTGACAAAGTCATTACAGAAGAAGCTTTCTGTTGGCACAGAGGATGGAGAGAAAAGGTGTGTAAGAGAAACACTTTGTTTTCTGTGACATGTTTCATATTAAAGACCCTATACATGTATTTCATTGACTGGGGTTCCCGAAGGCTCTGTATGCATTATTTTCTCCCTCTACACCAAATCTCAAATTTTTGGCGAACGTTTGCCACCAGAATAGGAATGCAAGGGTTCAGTGGTTGAAAAGAAATGAAACTGCTAGACACATGCGTTGAGATGGTTGACGATGAGATCAGAGATGTCCTGCTCTTTTGTGTTAGTAGTAAGTGCCATGGCACCATTCAATATTATATCGCTGAGCTTCCCACTAAGCACGGCGTCTAAAAGTGGTCTAATAGTGGTATAGATTTGAAAGATTTTTTGTTGTCTAAACTTAAACTAGACGACTAATAGACGTCTAATAGTCGTCTAAATGCAGACCGTCTATATTTAGACGACTATTAGACGTCTATTAGTCGTCTAGTCTAAGTTTAGACGACAAAAAAACTTTCAAATCTATACCACTATTAGACCACTATTAGACCACTTTTAGACGGCGTGCTTAGATCAACGGGAAGAAGTTCACTTGTTTGTCTTTTCTGTTTTTCTTCTTTCTTCTGAACGACAACTAACTAATTATGAACCAAGCTTTATGGAGAGCGAGGCCTTGTGTCAATTAGTATTCAATCAGTGTTGCATGTAACAGACACCCACCATGGGCAGATTAAAGGGACGATAAAGGACTTGTCCTTCATTGACCCATCCATGGTACTATGTGACAATTAAGTCACAACAAAAGTAGGAGATGAACAAGGAAATGAACAAAATCCAATTACTGGTACACATTCACACCCTTACACTTGTGTTTGATGCAATATTTTTTGTTCAATTCGTTTTTAATGCTTCGGAAAAAACACCTGGATTAAACTGTCATCAAGTGACAATATCGGAGTAGGTTTACATTTTCATCCTTTGTACTTTTCGTGTGAACAGTCAACATTTTGCGTTGAGAGCTTGTAGTAAATCAATCCTAATTAAAAGTGTGTGCGCACGCGCAAGCACACACACACACGCACGCATGCTCAAGCAAAGCTATACAAATATTATCCCCTACTCATATCTCCGCAACCGTTGCCCCTATCCATGACAAACTTTGCACACACACTCCTTGGCTGTCAAACCACAACCTCCAACCTCCAAACCACAACCTCTCACATGTCCCTCTTCTAGCGCCACCACAGATTTTGCCCTAAAATCACGCAAAGCGGTACACAGTATGTCTACAGTCATGTCATCGACATGGATCTGTCCCATTTCCCATATTACCTCCTGATTGGCTACCATTGCCTTCTAAAGTTTGTGTATGCGACCTGTCACCTGAGGGTCGCTTATCTCCCGATTTAGGGAGTCTTACTGGTTATAACCTCTTCTTGTCTTACCTGAGTCCGACCAGATGACCCCTTACCTAACATCGGTTCTCCCTCACAAAGAATAAGTGGTCTGAAAAGGAAAAGAAAACTCTTGTTGCTTGTATGTGTCGAAACAATAAAAAACTGTTAAAGAAAGAAAAAAGAAGAAAAAAAGAATAAGTGGTCTGTGACATCATGGACATGAGACTACTACGGTGGCTCATTGCTCCCATGTGACTTTGTGACATTGTATGTCGTAATAACAACATCCTATGTGGTAATGACGTCATCTTATGTACTAATGATGAACCGGATATCTGTCTGTCTGGAACTAATCCTCCAGGTTTGGTGAGGTTTAAGCTTGAGGATTGGTCAAGCTTCACATTTTGGCCAACCAGACTATAAATATACTGGGGTAAGGCATAAATGGGTAAGGCTGCACACGGGTAAGGACGTATAAGGACTAGGGCTTATAATAAAACAAAATTGCCTGACTTATTGTCTCAGTGGTTCCACCAACTATTCTTCGGTAGTCATGCTATTAAGTACCGTAGTCAGCTTTAGTTTTCTTCTATGTCACCTACTGCAAGGAGCTTTTCTACTCATGGGGGATATAATAGTCTTCAATGCGGTTTAACCTGCAAAAATACTTGTGCCTTCTGTATCTGAAATGGCCTACTTTAGGGAAGTGATTTATGAAGCCTATAAGCAAAACACTGGAGCAGTTCCAAACCACCATTATTTTGTTCAGGACACCGACTGAAGTAAACATTTGTGTGCCTGCCTGCCAAAATGTTAACAGAGCCAAAGCTACTGTATAATGCTGTACTTATTATCATTTTTTCGTTAGACTGGACAGTGATGTCATTACGTGCGCGTCCCGCGTCAAATACGCGTTCATGTCGCCCAGAGACGCATTCACGTCTTGTTTCTGGGGTCCCGGGGACGCGCCTCCATTATTAATCCATAATTTACCGCATCGCGGTAAAAGAAAAACATTAGCGATTAGCGAATCGCAAAGGCCACGATGTTCTGCTAAGTAGACTTCCCAAGCAATATGGAGACGTTTAAATTTTTGAAATCCCTTCATAATTGACTACGCAATGATCAAATCAAACCGTGGTGTCTGTCTTTGCTTCCTATTAAACCTGCGGAGAGGAGAGGAGCCAACTGTCTGTCTAACAGCACGTACAAGTTTATTTCCGTTCCAACAGAGTAGGTTCCAACGGAGTAGGCCTACTCCATAGCTACAGGTAGTGAATGTTCTTGTAATCATTATAAATATAATGTCCTTAAATCCTTGTGCATTGATTAAAAGCTGCCGTTTGTCATAAGCTGAAAGTGAAAGTGATTTCTGTGCAACGGTGGCTGCCCCTCCTCTTTCCCCCGCACACACAACTTTTGGTGTGTGTCTTAGGGTGCTTTTTTTTGCCTTGATGAAACTTAAGCAAGGCAGCGACATGCGGTACTTTCTTCCTTGACAATAATGAGAGGCAGACAATACCATTACTGACATTTTGCTGAATATAAAAACGTTTTATATTGCTAATAGCAAAGTAAAAGGGAATCTTTTGGAAACTTAATGGGTCTGTTACTCGGTGAACAAATGGAACCAAATGGACCTGTTCCATTTGTAGGCCTACTCTAGTTTTTTAAAATGTAATATAAATTGGGGTCCCAGTGATATAAATATAATTAAATGCGTGTCTGTAGCCTAGTGTATTTAGAAATCCTAGTTCTAAGTTCAAACATTAGCCAAATTGTAAAATAAATATAAGAAATAGGCAAACATTTTGAAAATAGCCGATCTACAAGCTCAGTCTTTAGACGGCCTTAATAACCTATTGTGGTGTGTAAAATAGCCTATAGAAAAAAGTTAATAATAATAATAATAATGGTAATAATAAGGGTAGTAATAATAATAATAATACATAAAAAAGTATCGAAAACGGTATCGAAAAAGGTATCGTATCGATTCCCAGGTATCGAAAAAGGTATCGTATCGATTCAGAGGTGAACGATACCCATCTCCGCGGCGTTGAATTTTTTTGGGACCCATAAAATATCCCTGGGACTCATCCGAAAAACTCTTCTGGGGTCCCGGGACTCATTACATTAAAAACCTATTAACATCACTGACTGGAGGACAGCCGAAGGGGAGACAGTGAAGGAGGCATAATGATGGCAGTCAAAACAAAGTTAGCCAACAGTTTCATGAGGGTCCAGATCTACAGGTTTTACAACATTATTTAACTGGGAGCCACTGATCAAGAAATAGCAACCTGCAGATGGAGAATATAGGCTACTTTGAGTATGAAAATGTTATACTTTAAAATGATCCCTGCATTATAAATGGTAAATTTATATAGCGCTTTTATCCAAAGCGCTTTACAGAAATTGTGCATTATATTCACCCATTCACGCACACATTCAAACACCGGTGGCAGAGGAAACCATGCAAGGCACTAACCTGCTCACCGGGAGCAATGTGGGGTTCAGAGTCTTGCCCAAGGACCCTTCGACATTAACTCAGGGGGAGCCCGGATTCGAACTGGGAACCCTTCGGGAACCTTTCGTGCTCTAATAACAGTTTCTCTACCCCTGAGCTATGCCGCCCCATTATAATTGTCTTCTATAACTAAAATGTGAAATTAAGAACACCTTAAATATTTTGTTTGCTCTAGAAATAGCTAATCTTTCATTCAATAGGGGCAATACCTGTCACAAGTTGATGTTGACATTTGTCCATGTGTGGTCTATCCCTATAACTTAATATTTAAGGTTAATATGAGCATCAAATCAATATTTTAAATATGTGTTTGCACATGCATTCCATAAATTCTATAGACCACATCTTACAATGAATGCGAGAAATCTCTGTGAGAATGTATGTATGTGCCCCGCTGTCTGTTTTAAGCTTGTATCTGCTATTTTTCAATAGCTAAAGTATAAAATAATTAAGGCCCCTCCACCTTGGCCCTAGTAACTCAGTCCCACTTTTCCCCCCCTTGTGACGCCCGTGGGTTTCTCTACCTCTGGCGGCAGTGGCTCAGCGGTAGAGAGAGTTAAAGTAACAATGAGGATTTCACTGTGTAGGCAGTGGTTTGACACCATCATTTCCTGTATGCCCGCATGATTCACTGATCAAACAAGTAAAGCATGTGAGTCACTGCTGTACAGAAAAGCTATGGGAATTACACAATGCAATGGAGGAGTCGTATCTATTTTCTGTCATGTACTGTAATGCTGCATGAAATCCATAAAATGAATTCATGAAATAACTATTGAAAATATGAACTTTATTAATCCTGCGGGAACAATCCAGGCGCCAAGAACAGGTTACAGGGCAAGGAGAAAAAGTTCATATGAAATATCAAAATATTGAATCAAGCTGAAACACTGTCATGGTGCAGAGTAGACATGAAAATATATTGTATATGTATTTTAAAATGTAAAGTATTTTAAAATGAAATACAGTTTAATCCCTATTTTAAACTTAAAAACATATTCCAATGGCTGACATGACAACATGGCAAGTTGAGGTTGTAGATCTGCTATTTCTTACTATGTTTGAACATTTTGTAAACATTTTTGCCTAGAATAACATGACCAAAATATGGACATCAGGTTGAAAAGTGGATAACAATGAAAGAATAAGGATGATGACTATTCAGATCATAGGACACTCTCCCCCCACCTGCAGTGTTTTAGACAACAATCTTCCCTATAGCACAGGGGTCTTCAACGTTTTCAGGCCAAGGACCCCTTAGCTGAGAGAGAGATGAAGCAGGGACCCCCACAACCTTTTCATAGATTCCATATACAGTAGTTTAATCGTTTGACAGCACAATCACCAGTGTAGTTTGGATTCATGTCAATTTGTGTTTTCAGATATTTAACCACTTGAACCGTCAAAGCTTGACCTTTCACTCTGTACTTAGTCTACTCTTTTCCCCCTCTATTTTTGCTGAAAATAGCCGATCTATACGCAGCGTGAGGCGTTGTGAGCTTGTAGATCTGCTATTTTTGGCTAAAGTTCTCAGAATATGGACATGACTAGGGTTCAAGTGGTTATATGAAAAATCCCACTCGTGTGAACTGAGCAGTGGAGGCTTTGTGTGTGTGTGTGTGTGTGTGTGTGTGTGTGTGTGTGTGTGTGTGTGTGTGTGTGTGTGTGTGTGAGTGTGCCTGGCCTGAACAACAGCGCCCCTCCCTTAACATGTGTGGTCAGAAAAGGTACTGCAGGCTACATACAGACACGGACGGACGGACGGACGGACGGACGGACACATACATACCCACACACAAGGCCATGTATAGGAGACGGTGTGACCACCGCTCAAAAAGGAGAAAACATTTGGAGGACCCCCTGTAGTAACTCTGAGGAGCCCCTAGGGGTCCCAGACTCCCTGTTGAAGACCTCTGTTATAGCACAAAGAGGCAATATGCCTGTGTGCTCCATGAGCACAGTGACTGTAGCCATGTAACTCCATTGTAGAGGTGTTTTCTGTACGCAACTGGCAATAAGCTTAACTGTATGATAAAGCGTGATGTTGACAACAAGTTGACAGGGAGAAGGCGTCGTGTCTATCCACCCTGACATGTTTTTTTCCCTCTGAGTAGTCCTGTTTTATCTCTTGGAGAGGATCCGTCTTGGCTGGCTGTGAGTGGGCTGTCAGACAAAACAGAGAATTTCAAGTCCAGTCTAGTCCAATTACACAAGATATTGCATTACGATACGTATCTTCTTACCATCTCGTAAACACAAGGAATGGACAGTAACAAGACTGGAGAAGACGAATGTTTTATTGATCTTGGTTAGTTTAATTCAAGCTGCCTTTCCACACCTGATAGCCTACTGTTAATAAATAGCTTCATGGATTTGATGGGTTAGGTCTGTTATTGCAACGCAGGATCTAATGACTAACTAATTTAAAAGAAGGGTGTGGATTAAGGTGTAGACTAACTCTTGTGGCATTAATCAATTTTGTTCAGTACAATAGAGCTGATCCATATAGCCCCAAAAAGTGTAAATCCTGCCGACGATGCCTCTCAGGAGGTACAAGCTGTAGCAGTGGTTCTCAAAGTGGGGTCAGGGACATCATAGATGTCTGACATCATAGACCACATAAGACTGATACAGTATGTCCATATATGGGCATTACAAGATATGGGCTTAATATTGATGACATCAGGGATCTCCATATATGGGCAAAAAAGGGACAAGGACTGACACAGAGATAACCCCATTCATTTAGTGAATTCATTTCCCCCATTGACTTCAATGGGGTGAATTCAAATGGTAAGTCGAAATTCATTTGCAAGTGTGACTCGCGTCACGGCAACCACACTTGCAATTTCCAATTGCATTTTCTAGTTTATACTTCAGCTATTTGAAAATAGTCGATCTACAAATTCACAACTAGCCGTGACGTGATGCTTTGTGGGGCTTGTAGATCTGCTATTTACAAAACATTTCTAAACATATATATTTTTTCAGGTGGCCGTCCACGACCGAATACATATACATTTGGGGGTCCTGGACATGAAAATGTTTGAGAACCCCACTGTGCTGTAGCTAAATGCTTACATGCTTACATTCTGTACATTGACCGGCTTT
Organism: Nannobrachium achirus; assembly: GCF_963921795.1. Taxonomy (NCBI): domain Eukaryota; kingdom Metazoa; phylum Chordata; class Actinopteri; order Myctophiformes; family Myctophidae; genus Nannobrachium; species Nannobrachium achirus. The sequence continues at coordinate 41,900,035 of NC_137818.1, read as the reverse complement.
TCAATGAATAATTGACTCAGGTTTGGTGAATACGGCAGCTATGCAGCCCTGGGCATGTGTATGTGGGGCTGACTGCCTGGGAACAAGAGGCCACAGATTAGACAGACACAGGTTGTGTGCATGTAAAGAGGATTGCTTCCCTAGTGTCCCTGTCTGCAGGACAAACAGGCACATGAACAATCAACCAGCTGCAGGCCCGCAGCAGACAACAGTTTAGCATAATCTGCCTTGATCTCTCCCACAGGCCTTCGTTCCAATGATCTCTCCTGTACAAGCTTTTCCTTCTGTCCACTCACAAATCAATTATCCCATGTATCGTATGTATCGCCAGCCACAATCCCATTATTATCGGATTTTCTTTCTTGATTCGTTCTTTCCACCCTTGTTCCCCCTGCCCTCAACCTTCTTTTTCTTTCTTTCTTTCTCTTTCTGGGAAAATAACAAACAAACAAAAAAACAATTTCACCCAATGTTTTACACCTGTAAACCTGTGAAGTAACAATAAAGATTTTGATTCTGATTTAGATGATCCCATCGTATCATCACCCACAAACTCATTACGCCATGCATTGTATCATAACCCAGTGGTTCACAACCTGTGAAAATAGCCGATCTACATGCTCACAACGCCTCGCGTTGCGAGGCGTTGTGAGCATGTAGATTTGCTATTTTCACATATAGAGCAGTGTTATACAAAATGTAATTCCTCAACTCTTAGAGCTCATCAGGGTGGAGGGTCTCCTGTTGAAATATGATTATTTTGGGGGTCGCGGCCTGAAAAGGTTGAGAACCACTGTCATAATTAACCAACCAACCCATTTTCCCATGCATCACATTGTCCACCAACTCATTATCCTATGCATCGTATCGTTGCTTTAGTAGGCTACATTGCTTTCCTTTACGTTACAATTCATCCGCTGCCCACTGACCTCTGCACTCTCCAGTCATCTCCTCTGCCTGTTATCACCCCCCCTCTCTGTCTCTCACTACCTCACATCTGCCCTCCCCACCCCACCCCTTCTCATCCTCCTCGTAACCCCATATCCTCTCATCTCTTCTGCACGTCCCCCATCTCTCTCATATGCCCAGCCGGACCATGTAAAAGGGGCTTTACTGCGATCATTACTCCCCCTTTTATCATTAATCACCATTTGCCTGCTTGGTACCCCCCAGTTTGTCCCATATAATGTGGACAAATTGTAGGTCATCTAGCAGACGCTGCAGTGCCTCTGACCAATCAGAACAGTCATTTTGGTGACAGAAGACCTCCCCAAATCAAATACTTACACTGGGGCTGGCCACACAATAATTCAATATAGCAAGCACAGACCAGACACAGAAAAGACCTTTGTTCCATTTCTAAGATGAGGACATCGCGGTGGCGACCCTCACAGTGGATGCTAACAATTACAACATCCTCATTTGATTGCCCTAACGACCCCAAGTCATTTGTCGTTGTTGGGTGGAAACCTTCTTTTTTAAATTAATAAACATTTTTGTGCGACACTATTATATAATGAAGTATAGGGCATTAATTTTGAAATATGGTGATAACCTTGTTGCATTTACAAGGTTTCTGCAAGCAGGGCCGGTTCCTGGCATAAGCAACATAAGCGGTCGCTTAGGGCCACAACCATAAGGGGGCCACATCACAGGGAGAAGACTGCAACGCGTTTTGAGCTTGTAGATCAGCTATTTTTCACTATATTATGCATTGTGGAGTGAGTGTGAAGTGGCCCTCTCGACATGTGGCCAAGACCCGCAGGTTAATATCGTAATACTGATATATTATTGATTTCAGCTGTTACCCACTTTAATTACTTCAGTCTATAGTAGTAGCATGATGACCAGTGCTATAGTCTTTTTTGTCAATGTACTGTATTTGCATTTCATAAGGTTAACATACGAACATATAATGTATTTGAAATTAAATACAAGTTAAAAAATTGCTAAAAAGAATACAGGATTCCAATTTAAAAAATTGTGAAAATAATGGATCATCGCAATGCTTGTAGATTTTTTTTACAATATGCATTGTGGCCCTCTGGAGTGATTGTGAAATATAGTGGCCCTCTCCATCATCTAAGTTGCCCACTCCTACCCTATCCACATGCTACTTATTATTTTAATGTGCAATAAAATTAAGATCTCACACAAGACACAACAGAATTGAAAATATGCCACATACTGTAGAGTTGAATAGGCCTACAAGTTGCAATTTGAGACCAAAAGAACACAGGATGAAGGTGTGTGATGTATGTATTATAATAGTTATATCTTGGTTTTGAAATGTTTTTCATTAGAGCATAGGCCTACATGTTTCTGTTTTAATAGCTTTTAACTAACCAGAGAGAATGATCTAATAATGTTTTACGTCCATTGTAAACTTTATTGTGTGTTATAGGTAGAACTGTCTGATCTGTGCCAAAATGCAGATTTCTATGCATTTCTGGGGTTTTGACCGCCCCTCAAAACCCCAATTTTTTTCGGCCGCCCGCCTTGCGGGCGGCCAGGATGTATCCCGTATTTGAATCTCTGGGAGTTGGCAACCCTATGTGTGTAGTTAGTAGATACATGCTTGAGTGCTAACAACAGACACCACATGTTCTACTAGATAGAAGAAGACCTTATTATTTATAACTTTGGTTTTGGCGATTCAAAGACAGTTAATAAGTGCGCGCGTCCGTCAGTGGGGGGCCACCTAAAATAATCTCGCTTAGGGCCACCTGAACCCTAGAACCGGCCCTGTCTGCAAGGTTTCTGCTCGACAAACTGTATACATATTTGATTGGTCAAGTCATTTCCTCAGTCTGTTAAGAAGTCTGAGACATTGTAAAAGGTTTGATTTGAATTCATCTGACACTCAGCACACCAAACATCTACAACACACACCTAATTCCAATCCAAAGTGGAGTTTTTCTCCTTCCAGAGTTAAATCAACACTCCAGAGTCTACTGAGTGCCATGGTCAACCAAAGGAGAAATGTTTTTTTTAGTCAGGGTTTCTTTTCTATGCCAGTATCCCCGGAGAGACAAGTACAGTGAAATCATCGTTCTCTTAGTAGCTCCATCATATGTGCACTCAGGTTGAAGAAGCTACAGTGAGACACTCAGGATGTAGCCTCATTCACCTGACCTGGTTCCTTCATATCCACCACATACTGTACACATACATGGTGTGGTGGAAAAGGTACTCACATATTTTACTTAAGTAAAAGTATCAATAATGCAATATAGAAATACAGCTGTTACAAGTAAAAGTCTGGAATTCACCATGTATTGAGTAGAAGTATGAAAGTGTTGGCATCAAAATGTACTTAAAGTACCAAAAGTAAAAGTACAAAATGTTTGACAATAGCAGATCTAGATTGTAGATAGTCTATTCTCAAATAGCCACGGTATAAAATAGGGCTAAATTGGTTTATTTATGTTTTATAATATTATAATCTGCAAAGTAACAAGTAAATTAAGTTTTCAAATAATTGTAGGGGAGTAAAAGCACAATATTTAGATCCGAGATGTAGTGGAGTAGAAGTAAAAGTATTGCAAATTGGAAATACTCAAGGAAAGTACAAAATGTTACTTTACACCACTGCCCACATGGTGTGCACACACGCACGCACACACGCATTTATGGCACGCACACGCACATTGCAATGCACACGCACACGCACACATACACAGACACATTATATGCATCAATATTCTCTCTCTCTCTCTCTCTCTCTCTCTCTCTCTCTCTCTCTCAGGCTGCTAGAAGCCCTACATTACACACACACAAACACACACACACACACGCACACAAATACGCACACACACGCATAGTTACATGTGATGCCCCTCCCCCATCACACGTGTTATGCATGACAGAACCTCGCACATGTCCAACCACATTGCAGAAGTTCCATCCCACCACTCCACCACAATATAAAGAAGTTTCACAAAATTCTCATCTGAATACAATGATTTTGTCTAGATACATGCACAGTACAGTTCAGTTATCAATTTATAACTCTATAGAGAATGTTGCTATTTTCTTATGTAGTTGATAAAACAATATTATTGGGTACTTGGGTTCCTGTCCTCCACCATGGTGACTTGGAGTTTGTAGCCTCCACATAACCTGTGGTCAATGGACCATTATTAATATTAATAAGAATATCACCAATAAGGAGATGTCGTGATGAAAAACAATACGAATGTCTCGACAAGAGCAGTGAGGAGAGAGCGAAAGCAAACGTTTATTTAAATAATTAGCCTACACATTACTGCTGATATGTTCAAATACCTCTCATTGTGTGAAAATGTCATGAATCCATGGCCTCCTGGCTTCCTACATACTGTATTTCTCTGCTCAATGTGTAGTAACAGGTAACAACTCCAACTTGCAGAATTAAGTATTTCAAACAGCAATGTGCCCCCACAATAAAAAACAAGCATGCGGTGAGCAAGTATGGGGCTTTTAAGCCGTGACATCATTTTGTAGTCAGACCTCCAAGCAGATTTATTGTCAATAACTGTTCCTCGCTATTTCAACAGATCCGAGACAAAAATAACGACTAAAGTATAATTCTACCACTTTCCTTTCAACAACAAAGACAAGAAAAAATAGTAAATAGTAAAAATAGTAAAAAGATTCACGGGCGCTGGGGCCTTTTGGCCCCAAAAATTCTCCTCTGCCTACAAAATGATGTCAGACTTAACAGCCCCATAGAGTAATGTAACCGCTGCAGGCCAGTGGCCACCCATGCACAGAAACACCCCACCCAAGCGCCGATGCAATGTCTACATCTATCAAGCCTGTGAAAATGCCAATTATCTACCCAGTGCACAAATACAAATAAAAACAACCCATTTAGCTACTACAGTTATCATGAGATGCTTTTTATTTATTTAACCCCTGAACTGTGCTCATTCATATTAGTTGGAGGAGGTAATTTTAGAAACAAGGATTTGAAGAGTGATGTACTCCGTCTGGATAACAGTATCAGCTCACTGACTAAACTATGATGCAATGTCTCTCTCTTCACCTCCCGCCCTTTTGATAAAGCTCTCCTGTTCATCGGTTCTCCCTCTCCCATGAGAACAGCCAATAACTGCAGAGTTCTGCATTCCTCTGTCCTTTGATCCTGAAATCTTAGTAGAAATATACTGTGATACACAACTAAATCCTGTGTTCATTTATCCATTTAACTCTGAGAGTTCACAAATGTAACAAATGCAACAGTGATATTGTGTGTACAATGTTTTTGCATTGATCATGACAACCTAACGTCTGTTTTGTTTTAGTTTTTTGCATTGTTGTGTTGCCATATTGACATTATTTGACTGCCACTTTCGTGAGCATTTGGTTTTCCTATGTGTATCCATTCCATGCTAGCATGTACTTCAATGTCACCACTCAGTATATAGGCCAAGTTCTTCATGTGGTCACAGGATAACCCACATACTGTATGAGCTGGAGTGATATCACATTGACAACATGCAGGCAGAGACAGTGGTTGAAAGCAAGCATGTATTTAGAAACGGTCATAAAAACGTGTTAAACATATTTCCTTTGACTGCCGCAAAACAGACCAGGCCTCACGCGATTACTGCCGATGATTGGCGCCTCCAAGGGGCACCCGTCCCCGGACCACAGTTTGGGAAACTGCAGTAGAACGTGTTCATCAGATACAGTACAACTACAGCCTACTGTACTGCACCTCCCTGTTGACTTGACCTCACAAAGCCTCTCTATAATTCATCTACTCCTTTACATGCTTCACACACATACAGACACACACACGCAACACACATGCGTGTGCACAAACGCAGACGCACACGCACGTGCAGAGTGACACACATAAGTGTGCTTGCCTTGCACATGTGCACACAAACAAAAACATGCCTTCACACACACACACACACACAGACACACACACACACACACACACACACACACACGTGCACGCACGCACGCACACACACACACACACACACACACACACAGCTGACAAAACTGCTTACAGAGTGACTGTGTGCATATTTCATGAGTTAGACTTGCAGGCCAGTCTTAATGGAGAATCGTAGTCGAATTATGGGCCCAGGGGTGCCATGTTTCAGTGCATACACCAGCATCATGAGAGAGCAACTACTGTGACACACTTTTTCTCTCTCTCTCTCTCTCTCTCTCTCTCTCTCTATACTCCCACACATAGCCCATTCGTGATAAGCAACCGTGTGCGTTGATATCATTGAAATAATTCTGTGCATTCCTTCAAACAGAAATGCTAGAGGAGAGTACATCATTGCACAGGTGCACATGTGTACCCAATTAAGTCCTAAGTGTTACTTTATCCATTGTAACTATCATATTTGTACGTTAAGTTTTGGTCAAACACTTTGTGAACCTAGACAAGGCCCGCCCAGCAACCTCACTTTGTCAAACATAAATTATTCCTGTCTGAGACTCTGTGAGACTATTATCCTCACATGTGGGGGGGGCATCTTCACTATCCTCCACCCCCTTCCATGAAGAAGTCAAGGGTGGATAGAGCGCCAGGCTTTGCCTCTTCACACACAAGCCTGTACAGGGTTAGACATACTTCATCTGGCTAGCAGCCATGGTAAGCACCATCTGAATCTTCTGTTACTTCTCTACAGCACAGTAGAGTTACAGTAACACATTGTGAAAGACTGGCACACTGGCAGAGGAACATTCTGTGCTCTTTGTTCCCCTCCTCCCTGGTGATGTATCCCTGCCTCACCTTGAACATTTTCAAGACAGACCTCTTAAGCAAATGAATGCCTTCTAAACATTTTAAGTGGACAAGTGCATTTTTGCATCCCCGCAGGCCCTGACCAACAAACGAAGAAAAAAACAAAAAACAAAACGTTTACTCCAGGCCTGAGCCGTCGCACCTTAATAATGCACTCCTCTTTCATTTTTCATCCTTGCAAACTTTCTTTTTCCTGCCTTGTGAAATTTCCGAGGCTCATATTGGCGACCTAGTTTGCACGCCTAGCCTCTGAGCCATAAGAGAGTTGGTTCCTTTTGAAGATGCGTTGAACAGCGCAGCATGACAAGCCCGTTATAGAGCGAGAGGAGGAGAAATCACTCAATTACCAACTGGAAACTCTGGAGGGAGAAGGAGTGTGCAATATTCATTAAATGATAGCAGCAGATGAAATTCCAGAGTACTGCCAAGTCCCATCAATGCACTATTCTGTTTCTATATAATAAGTACTTTAACAGAAAACATTAATTGGTACAGTATATTATTGTTAATGATACAATACAGCCCAGTAAATTAGACAGCAGAGTAGGTAATTGTATCCAATTTTATTGTCAGAAATGTGTGAACATTGATCCAATACTAGGTAATACAGTACATTTTTTTTTGTGCATGGTCATTACAGTTTATACTATAACGTGCACACACACACACACACACACACACACACACACACACACACACACACACACACACACACACACACACACACACACACACACACACACACACACACACACACACGCTCACACACAATCCTGCTCCTTTGTGGTATTGCCAGAGTTCCTTATACTCCACCACTCAGTATAACATATCTCTGCGACAGCATTATGAAAAATACAGTCATCTAATACACTTAAATTGCAATCATTGCTAAGACTCAATAATCTGTCTTTCTTGTTTTGCACAGCCCCAAAGCTTACTCCATCCAAGTAATAGCAAATTGCACAAGCAGCCAGAAATAGAGCCAATTATTATTGCCAATACAGATAATTTAAGGACTGAAACAAGCAGTCAGGCTGCCCTACATGCTGTTGGTTGTTTGTGGTTGAGGTTGATTATGCCGCTGTTGAGACTGATCCTGCTGCATTCTATAGATGTTAGCTCGAGGGAACAGGACCAATCTTGTACCGCTGTTCCTTGATTTGATTTCCTAACCCAACTTTAAATAGATGCCAGTGCATGCATAAACTCATGTACTAGATACACGCACACATACATGTAAATGAAAATCCGAATGGGACGCAGATGTGAGCACGCACATACCGGTACATACACGTGCAGTGGATAGTGCACTGCATTCATGAGGGTGCATATTGTACACACTCACTCACACATACACACACACACACACACGCACACAAACATGCATGCCCACGTACAGTACCAATGCAGATGAGCACATACTCAAGTACAAGCATGCAAACTCAAGTATACATAGCACACTCATATGCTTAAGCACACACACACACGCACGCACGCACGCACGCACGCACACACACACACACACACACACCATTCCTTAACTACAATGGTGAAACATTCATCCAAGCTCACAGCAGGACAGAATGAGAAAGAGACGGAGAGGTGGAGAGACAGGCGGAGAAGAAAAACAGCTCGCTTCAAGAATCTGCATCTAATCAGTGTTCTTCAGAATCCCAGCGTGGGACCCAAGTGGGGTCATGGTACCCTTAAACCAAATTAAATCATTCCACAGAAACAACTGATAGTCCCTCACCGAAATGGTCGGATTTTGTAACAAGCTCACTTACTATGTTGTGCACATTGCCATCGCAATTCCAGCTCCCTGCAATTGGAAGATAGGCTGAAATAAAATGCTGCAGGCTTTATATGATAATGCACTAAAAATAGGGGCAATTTTGTGAAGAGAAATCTCCACGTTTAGCCTGCAATGTCATTCTGGGCCCTGAGAGGAGAGGAGGAAAGACATTTTCCTGAAAATTCGGGTCCCTGGAGAAAGCAATTGAAAAGTGATCTAATTGCAATGACACTGTCTGGGCATACACAGACTCAATGTGGTACAACACACTTGAAGCGGAACATGGCAGGATGTCGCGGCACAAATGGCATTTGATCCTCTGTGACATATTTCATTCTTTATGGAATGTGTGCGTGGAATGACTTCAAAAAGCCCTGCCATCTCTCTGCTACTCAAAGACCTGTCATTCTGAGCATCTGTGCTGTATGACACGAGTCTTTCTCTCTGTATATCTGTGCTGTATGAGAGCTGTCTCGCTTGGGGCAGGAGGCAGAGATGAGATCCTTGTGTGCACTAAGCTGGTGCATTTTCAATTCATGTGAGTGGGAGCCTGCACATTGAAAAGCACCCAAAACGTATAGGTTCCGAACGGAACCATGTTTATTTAATACCGGAGGACAAGGTCCCCCATTGGGATAACAGCGCCATCTGGCGCTGCAACAGAGTAAAACTCATAAGCTCCCGTACGAGAAATATCATTTGTCGGTAGGGCTGTCAATCACAAACGAGGGCACCGCCCCCGAGTGTATATAAGCCCTGCGGGCTATCATAACTTCCTCTAAAGCCGCACCTCTGCGCCCGCAACTAGCGAACCGAGGGGCTTTATTCTGGGGGACCTTGTCCTCCGGTATTAAATAAACATGGTTCCGTTCGGAACCTATACGTTTATTGTCATACCTCCAGACAAGGTCCCCCATTGGGACTCATACACTCCCCGAGAAGCCATGAACCGACAAGACTGTCGTTCACACCGACCACACCCGAAAGGAGGTCCCGTCAACCGACGTGACCCCTTTCAAGACTGATCCGACCCAGGCCCACAGGGCCTGGGCGTGTTTAGACAGAAAAGAGACCCTGACAGACCGAGGCCTGCCATATGCACTAAGGGCAGACACAGGTCCGCCTTATAATACTACAGTAATATAAGGGAAAGACTCAGGGGTCCCCCCCAGGTATCCTAGAGACAGTAGCAAGCTGTCCCAGGAAGGGGAGAGAGCCGCCCCACTACATAGTAGGCGGGGCAGCAGCACCTAGAACCGTATGCGCCATAGCAGAAGGCGCAACGACCAGGTGATAGTAGGTCGCAAAGGTGGACGGCGAAGACCAATTCGCCGCCGCACAAATCTCCTCAAAGGAGACACCTTTGGACAAAACCCTAGAGGTAGACACACCCCTAGTACTGTGGGCCTTAAGTGCTTCCGGCACTTCAGACCCAGCCCGGGTGTAAGCCAACCTAACAGCATCCACAATCCATCTCGACAGAGTGGGTTTGGACACCGCTTCTCGCTGACGGGCATTCATGACCACGAAAAGCTGAGAAGTAGACCTGCTGTCCACCGTCTTGTCACAGTAGGCCTTCAGGGCCCTAACTGGACAAAGACAATGAAGACGCCTATCCTCCTCCGATGCAAACGGAGGAGGATGGAAAGCCGTCAAACAACAGGTTCCTTCGGGACCATTCGGTTCTTAGGAATAAAACTCAATTGAGGTTTAAGAAGAACCCTGGAGTCATTATTGAGAAACCTCATACAATCAGGGCTCAAAGAGAGCGCATGAAGGTCGCTCACACGCTTAGCCGCAGACAAGGCAAGCAAAAGAGCTGTCTTGAAACCTAAATGTTTCAAAGAGGTCCTCCCAATCGGTTCACAGGGTGCCTTGCAAAGGCCCTCAAGAACCACTTGTAGATCCCAAGCAGGGAACAAAAATCTAGTCACAGGTCTTAAACGGTCGACACCGTGTATGAACTTGACCACCTCAGGGAATTTAGAAAGGCCCATGCCTGACACCCCCAGGTGACAGGCATCAAAAGCCGCTAAATAACCCCTAAGCGTAGAGAACGCCAGACCAAGGTCCAGGCGGTCCCGCAAGAAAACTAACGCCTTCTGGGCTGGAGCCAAGTGAGCCACCACAGGTGGCTCCTGTAGCTCACACCAGTCCAAGAAAACATTCCACCTTCCATCAAATACCACCCTAGTGGAGGGGGCTTTAGCACTCTGAAAAGTAGCTACAACCGCCGTTGAGAAGCCTGCGGCTAGCAGGTTCTCCCTCTCACAGGCCAAAACCACAGGTCTGGGCCTGGGGGTCGGGATGGAAGATATCGTCCCCCGCCTGGCGCAGCAGGTCCCTATGCAAGGGGAGCTGCCAGGGGGACCGGTAGAGCAGTGGGGTGATCAGAGACCTCCACACTCCCCTGGACGGTGCCAAGAGAAGAACCTCCAGGTTGGAACTCCTGATCCTCTCCAGTGTGGGAAGGATCAGTTCCAGCGGTTGGAACGCATAGAGACGGCCTTCCGGCCACTCGTGTGCGAACGCATCCACCCCCAGAGGCGAAGGTCCCCTCACTGAGAAGTAGAGGGGGCACTTCGCGTTCTCCTGGGAAGCAAAGAGATCGAACCGAGGTTGACCGAACCTGGAGAAGATCTGTCTCACCACCGCATGGTGGAGAGACCAATCCTCGTAGCGAGGCTCCCCCCTGGACAACAGATCGGCGCCGCCGTTCTGAAGGCCTGGAACATGGGAGGCTCTAAAGGACCTCAGGCGCGGTACGCACCAGAGAGTCATCTCGCGCGCCAGCTGATCCAGCGTGCGCGAGGAGAGGCCGCCTTGCTTGTTGAGAAAGTACAAGGCTGCCATGTCGTCCGTCCTGACCAGGACATGACAACCCCGGAGAAACGGTTCGAAATACTTGAGAGCCAAGTAGATCGCCATTAACTCCAGATAACTGAAGTGGTACTCCAACGTGGCCGGGGTCCACAGACCCCTGGCTGAGCGCCCCTCGTGGGTGGCGTCCCAGCCCGAGCGGCTGGCGTCTGTGGTGATCACCTTGCGTGACACCACCACGCCTATGGAGACTCCACTCATTAACAACGCCTGGTCCCGCCCTGGGACCAGCGCATCCATGCAGGCCTGGCTGACCACCACTTCCCTGCACCCTTGCAGGGGAGGAATCCTGAGCGTCAGTGTCCACCGCCAGAACGGTCTCATATGAAACCTGCCCAGGCGAAGAAGTTGCACCGCTGAAGCCATCAGCCCTGCCAACTTCATACACTCCTTGTAACTGACCACTTGGTCCAATTTGAAAGGAGCGAAGACACGTCAGGAACCTGTCCACCCCCTCCAGAGAGAGGCGGGTAGACATCGTGGTCGAATCCAGAGGTATCCCCAAGAAGGAGATCTGCTGGGAGGGCGTCAACATACTTTTGCCAAAAAGACGTTGAAAACCCAAGGCCTTCAGGTGGGCCAACACCAAGTTGGTGTGATATCCCTAATCCAGAAGGGATGCAGCCCCCCCCCCCCCCCTTTTTCCACGAACCAGGAAAAATTCGAGTCCAGAAACCAAGCTGGTTCAGGTCTCGTAAGAGCTCTACTACAGCACCATTGCATAGTACCGAGCTTATTTCCTCACTCAGAGCCCCTGCTTACAAGCGCGAGCTCGAGTGTAATTACCCCAGCTGGAAGCGGGGGTGGTTCAAGAAATGCAATCTAAGGCCACGTGTTACTGACGTAACACCCATTGCTCGGATTGCACAGTCTCCAATGTTTATCAGAATACCCTCAAGGGTATTAAATAAACAAGGGTTCCGTTCGGAACCTAACCGTTTCACACAACGTGCTAACGTGCTGTGAAACGAGGGAGAAACCGTTAGGTTGCACGGGGGAGAAGGAACGTTGGGGATTAGCACTTCCGTATCCGGGAAGCTCCCCTCCTTATCCGGTGACGGCCGCGCCAACGGACGTGACGTCAACATGTTGAACGGTGGTGGAAAGAGAAACAGAAAGAGCATTCTGCGAAATACGGTTCGTTACGTAAAAACATTTACCCCAGCACGGGGAAGAACGTGTAAACGTTTAAACCAGATCTGAGGCCTTTAATAGTTCCTTGCAGGGAAATTTAGGCCAACTCATAATCCCACACACCGATAGTGAAACACTTCCTGTCCTGCACTAGAATCGACACTACAGTGCCGTTTAGTGTAGGCAGAGGAAAATTGCACATAGGAGAAACCGCACCACTGTGAACCGCAGTTAACATGGGTGGGAACCTCAGCATGTCTGCAACCCATTCTGATTGTAACCTGTCTGCATGACTGCAAGACTGGGAAATCTGTTATCGTGAGTGAGTAGAAAGCCCTGCATGGGCTTCATTACACTGAGCGGTTGCAAGCGATAAGAGGTTGTCCGTGCAAGTGTAGGAGTGAGCAGGCCACGCTCGCTCAAAACACTTTTTTTTTTTTTTTTAAACTTGGGGACAAGGGAGGCAGTAACCATTTTCATTATCCCTGCATGGAATAAGGAAAATAAATATTAGCGCCTGGGGGAAGGAGGTCCCTGTGTAGTCAGGGACCCCTGTACCCATAGTCCAAGGTCATTTACGCCACCTCATCCCACAGGTTCTGTGGGAGGAGTCCGGCTCGGCGTCCCTGAAGAGTGTTAAGATGCTGTACATAACACTCCATACTCCTGTTCTGAACTGAACTCGGCACGACAGTGCCGCTCAGTGGAGACAGAGGAGAATAGCACAGAAGAGAAGCTTTGTTATTGTGACTAATAGCAAAACAGTGGAGCCCATTGCAAACCAGGGAAAAACCTTTTAATTGTCACCAGTCTGCAGGACTGGGACAATAAGTAATCCATTGAGTGAATAAAGAACCCTGCATGGGTCTCTATACACTGACTGGCTGTAAGCAGAGAGGAGGGTCCTTTGTGCTAGGGACTGAGAGGTAGGTAAACAAAAGTTTTGTTTCGACTACCATACTCTTACTGATGACATGGGAAAAAGCTACTGGGCAACAGAGATTTTCATTCTCCCCTGCGTGGGACAGAACTCAAACGTCTGCATTCGGGGGGAGGAGGACCGTGTGCCGTCACGGAACCCAGACCCCGTGGAGGGCTAGGCCCTCAACCCTATGTCATCTAACACACCCACTTCCCACAAGCCTTGTGGGGAGAGCTGTGTTCAGTGCGCTTGGGCGCAAGTAAGTGGTCTCCTTGAGCCCCACCATGTGGAAAAAACCACAGTCCGGGTGCCGCAGACCCAGGCCCCCTTCCACTGGCACAGTGGAGGGGAGAGCGGGATGTACTGGGGCGCCGCCGACCCATTCCACTCCTTCTGCATGGAGGAGGGGAGAGAGGGGGTAAAGGCGGAGGTGGGCGGAAGGATGCAGGGTCCTCGTGGAACCGAGGACTTGCAAGACTCACTTGTAGGAGGAATACTGGGAGAAGAGCCTTCAACCCAATTCCATCCCTCCTCATCCTCACTCTCAAATTCATCCCCGCTTTTAACAGCGTTGTTCGGAGGCGTGCCACCAGAACATAAGCGTGCCAGGAAGATCCGGGCTCAGCCAGCATGGCCGAGAACGAAAAATCCAAGGGGAAGGAGGAGGAAGTCGCCGTTAGTCACCCCCAGCATGGGGGCAGCCAGGCGGACCAGTAGGTTCTCTCCCCTGAATAAAACGGCGCCAGCCGTACCAGGGAGAGAGGGCGGGAACCGGCGTCGCCGCTCACCGCCCCCGGCGTGGGAGCGGCCAGGCGGGGTCCCTCAAGGTTGCAGACGCCAGCCGTAGGGCACCAGCGGCGCGCTGGAGCCCCCAATAGGCGTTGTGGCTGCAGGCGGGAACCGGAGCCGCCGCTAGCCGCCCCCGGCGTGGAAGCGGCCGGGCGGGGTCCCTCGAAGTTGCAGAACGCCAGCCGTAGGGCCCCAGCGGCGCGCTGGAGCCCCCGATAGGCGTAGTGGCTGCAGGTTGCAGCCCGGGGCGGAAAGCAGCGCTGTGGCGTACAGCGCCGCGAGCCCCGGAGGCAGAAACAACGTGGCGTCGTGGCTGCAGGCGGGAAAAAACCACGCCGCTAGCCGCCCCCGGCGTGGGAGCGGCCGGGCGGGCTAGCAGGTTCTCCTCCCTGGGACGGCGGCCAGCCGAACCGGCGGGAGAGAGGGCGAGAACCAGCAAGTAGTCCCGTGACGTTGCAGCCGTCCGCCGTAGGGCACCAGCGGCGCGCTGGAGCCCCCTATAGGCGTAGTGGCTGCAGGCTGCGGCCCGGGGCGAGAAGCAGCGCTGTAGCGTACAGCGCCGCGAGCCCCGGAGGCAACAGAGTCCGGTGGAGGGAAAACCAGGCAGGCCACAAGGCTAGTGGAGGCTAAGTGAAGGAAGCACAAACAGCGGGCACCGCTGCGTGCCCACAAAACCTGCCAGGAGAGGCCCGTAGCCCTGGTCGGCGAGACCAGGGCGGCGGGGACAACACGAGAAACCACCGGACAAACATTGGAAAGTCCTAGCCAGCTAGAAGTAAAGAAAATAGCGACACCCAGCTAGGGCGCGCTAGCAATCAGTGCCCTGGTGAGGGCCTTCTAGCATGAGGCTATCAAACAAGGAACGAGCAAGCAAGGCACTTGCTAACACTCGAAAGACTCACCACATGAAGCAGCCTGCGGGATCATCGAAGGAAATTCCGCGGGTGGGTGTCCTCACCATCGATAAGTCTCCAGCATCGAGCACACTTCCAGGGGAACAAGGATAGCAGCATGCTAGCCGAGGGCCGTGGAACAACGATAGCTTGAAGCTAGGCTAAGCTACAAGAGGCTATCGGACAATAACAAGCTCAGAGAAGAAGCTGGAAACTTACAGCGAGAAACAGGTGAGAACGCCGAAACTGTTGGAACTGAAGAATAAAGACGTACAGGAGATATTCTATAAAGGCCGGTGGCCGACTTCCTAGCCGACGCTTAGGCTAAACTTTAAAGAAAATTATACTTATATGGCTGAGTTCGCGACACTCTAGTTGCAGGTAAGCAGAGGTGCGGAAGAGGAAGTTATGATAGCCCGCAGGGCTTATATACACTCGGGGGCGGTGCCCTCGTTTGTGATTGACAGCCCTACCGACAAATGATATTTCTCGTACGGGAGCTTATGAGTTTTACTCTGTTGCAGCGCCAGATGGCGCTGTTATCCCAATGGGGGACCTTGTCTGGAGGTATGACAATAAACAAGAGGTTTCAGATGTGTGTGTAGGTGTCTGTACGTCTTTCAGCTGTATCGAATTGTGGTCCTTTTACCTGTGTGTGTGTGTGTGTGTGTGTGTGTGTGTGTGTGTGTGTGTGTGTGCGCGTGCGTGTGCGTGCGTGCGTGCGTGCATGCGTGCGTGTGTATTTTCATACTGTTTGGACACCAAACATGTCCACTTTACTGAGTCAAAACAGATTGAGCAACATGCAGCCCCCATCGTGTCACAGAGAAAAAGCTTTGGAGGTTTACGGAAGCAGATTTTATGGACATAGAGAGAGCCAAAAGTGGGCTGCATTCTGCATCTCTAATCAGACTTGGGGTTTTGCTCTCTGAAAAGCTCCTCCGCCAGCTGAATAGGATGAAAGAAAAAAGGATGAAAACTGAAAACTGTGAGAGACAGAGGCTCTTGTTTGCAACGTTGTTGTTGCAAAATGATTTTATTTACATGAATACTGTGGGTATGCGTTTGCCCTCTCTCTTGTCATTCTCCGCCTGTCTTTGTTCAAGAGAATATGAGGATGCCGTATGGGGGAGAAACAGATTTGGGCTCGATTCATTTCCAATTCCACTCAATTTGGGAACGGGGTTATCCCCGCGGGAGGCTTTCAATCACTTTGTTGTCTCAGTTCAATGCGCGATTCAGACTTCAATTAATCTTGAATTGTTATGCATATTAGATACCGTATGACCGCTCATTTACTCTGGGAAATGTTCTACAGGGAAGGTCATAGGCCCACATACACATGGAACCTTTCTGGAACTCACACATTTAAAATGTGAGATTGCTGTAGTTATGACAGATACTATACCGTATAATGTTCACATGATGTCATTCTCCTATCATTGCTATCAATGTTACAAAATCACTTTGATTTCTGTTTGGCTGGCCCATTTAGCTGCTGGAAATCAGCACAGACAGGCATGATGGTACGGATCAATCAAAATGTGTGTTTATTCACCAACACCGAATGAATGACACAAATGGAGCACCCATGGCACGATGGTGTCCAGCTCTACACTCACAGCCCTGTCAAATGATAACTGGCAGCATTTTATACTCAGCTGGGGATAATAAGCTTGGATTGCAACATTCCTGGGGGTGTATTCTAGAAGAAACTATAAATACATAAATACTTTTAACCCACATAAAATTATACCAGTTAGACGCCCTAAGAGCAAGAAGCTGAAACAAAAAGAGACTGACACAATATGTCCATATATGGTCATTCCCAGATATGGGCTTAATATTGATGACATCAGGGATCTCCATATGGGCATAAAAGGGACTAGGATGGAATTCATTTTCAAGTGTGACTCGCGTCGCACTTGGTTGTTTAAGTTGGCCAAAAATGTGGCCAAAATGTAACCATATTTTCCCAAATATGGAGATGACTGACGTTTGACATCATAGATATCTGACGTCATAGACCACATGTGTGCATGACGCACGCACAGACATGATCTGCAGGTTTTCATACTAAATGCGACCTATGGTCGCAAATACAAATCTCAATGAATACACACAGGTCACAATTATTCCTTTTTCACACCGATACAACAGTACACTAAAACAATATCCTTAGCAATTCCAAAAACACATCAAAAGCCCCCCTCTGCCATCCTGACTATGGTCCAGACCACTTACACTGGACGACATAGAACAGAGCATTCAATCAAACTTAACCTACATTGCACTTCTCTATATTGGACGCAAACCATATTACACATAGTATTGCACTTGCTCTTAAATGTATTGCACTCAGATGTATTGCACTTGCCCATCATGATTCACCACCAAACATTTGTTTCCACAGGTGGAACTCCTCATGACTGAGTGGCCAGCTCAGATGGACAGGAAACAAAGTAACAAACCCAGAATGAAAATGTATTTAATAAACAATAAAATCATGATTTATTGCCTTATTAATGTATTTGTTTACAGTGCAAAATATAACTTAGCAAATGACCAAAGTGCTAATATCAATAATCAAATCAATCAATAAGTGTACAATGTTCATGTGCAAAAACAGATGTGCAAAAGGTAACAGAGGACCTCTATGTTACATTTTATCTTGAAAACAATAGCGTTCTTATCTTGTTGTCTCATCTTCTTGTCATCTCACCTCATCTCCCAAATCTAAGTTCAGTAGTTATGGTAGATTCATTTAGTTTAAGACAGAACCAGGGACGTGCAGAGAATGTTAGAGAGGCAGGGGCTGAAATATCTAAAAGGTCCTTGTGGTGGAAATATTTAAAATAGCAGACCTCCAAGTACAGTACTTGATACCACACTGAACTAAGCATAAAAAATGTGGTGTACAGCATGGATTTCTACACAGAGAGGGCAATTCTTACAACTTCAAGTTCAGGAGAGTTTGGACAAGGCAATTCTCTTGAATGCTGCCTTCAGGTATGGCATGGAAAGAGGGGCAGTTTGCATTTCGTTCACCATAGTGAAAACTGAATTCATGGTCTGGAGAGGGCACTTTTTACAGATGGGTAAACGGGCAGGGGCTCAAGCCCCCTTTCATGCCTATGTGTGCACGTGCCTGGACAGGACAATGACACGTGTGAAAATGTCAGTGAAGGTTCAGTAACAGTGACAGTCCTCCAACTTTGAACATTCAGTTCAAATCGTGCAACAATGGTCCATTCTGTGTGGGTGCAGATTGCAGAACAGTTCTGCAGAGGAACTTGAAGTTCCTCTTGCTGTTTATGGAAGGCAATCACGGCAGCTGTGTTGTCAGCTCCATCAGATAATGTCCCACAGTTCAGTTGAGAGTCCGGCTGGCAGCTGCTCTCACCCGTCATATCTCTGTGTACCAGCTGTGGTCCAACGGTCTTCTCAGAGACAACTGGCACAAACACAAACATACGGTACGCACAAACACGCACACACACACGCACTCACACGCCTGTGTGCGCGCACACGCACACGCACACGCACACGCACACACACACACACACACACACACACACACACACACACACACACACACACACACACACACACACACACCATATCACTGGAGCAACAAACATACAGAGCCCCCCCACCCGGGGGGCTCATAACACAGAAACACATTAATTTGTATAAGCATACACACACACACACATACACACACACACACACACACACACATTCACATTTTCCCCGCACGTGAGGCCCCATGACCAATCTCTGTGATGACTGCTGGCACATGAGGAGGTCAGGCACATGTTGAGACCATCGCCACAACACATTCCCACAAACAACACTCCTCCAAGACAAGAAGCTCACTTCATTATGATCATCAGAAGGAACTCCAGAATCACATCCATGTATAATACAGCATGTATTTTGCATTGTAGGTGATGTGTGTTGGTATAACAAGGATGTGTCATAATAACACTGTGATTAGTATTCAGAAAGCAGATGATGCTGAGACTGAAGGGAGGGGGGTGGAGTTGTGAAGATTATTTTGTGCTGTACAAAAAAAAGTAAAAAAAAAAAAGTAAGAAAATCGAATAAAATATCGAATAAGTCATCCAAGTTCAGAGTAGCCTGACAACATGTCGCTGGTTCGAGTCCCGAGCCTGAATGCCTCTGTTGCGTGTCATTCTCCATCTCTCTCCCTGTTTCATGTCAGTCTACTGTCCTATCAATAAAGGCATAAAAGCCCCAAACATACCTTTTAAAAATATACAAATAAATAAATATCTTGTTTAAAGAATCGGATATGAGAAGGATGAGATAATGAGTCATGCATAGGTGCACAAAGTATATCAAACAAGCTATATTATTATTAGGCAAACACAGTTATCTACAGTATGGAAAAATGCTTGGGCTCACTATTGATTGGTCTAAATTAGAATTTCCTCAGGAAAAGCGTATGGTCAGGGCTGATCAGATACACATTAACAATAATAATAATGATAATAAACTTTATTTGTATAGTACCTTTCATGACATGAAATGCATCTCAAAGTGCTTTACAGAGCTTAATAGAAAAAGTACAAAATGATTAACAACTAGAAGCAGTGCTCTTCCGAGCACAGGTCTCCACCAGGCCGTGCGTCCTGGTGGTGCTACTGTATAATAGGCCAATGTAAAAAGGGTGGCATATGTTCTTCACCTTAGATCTTTCATGGCAATCGGACGCTGCATGCATGATTTCAAGCATTGTGTTCCAAAAATGTGTTTTGCTAAAGTCTACCTGCTGGTGGCGCTATAACAGGACAATGTTAAAAAGGTAGCATTTGTTCCTTGACCTAGTGGGAATATGTGTGGCAAATGTCATGGTAATCGCAAGCTGCGTTGATGATTTGAGGCATTTTGTTCAAAAACGGAGCAATCCTGCAAACTTTGGAAGCTAATATCAGCCAATCAGGATGGAATGTGAAATATCAGACGGATCGGACTTGATCACATGACTATAGAGATACTGTGTACCGATTTGCATGATTTTTGGATAAAATCTCAAGGAGTAATATCCAAAAATGTGTTTTACATAAGTCGGCCCAAAGGTGGCGCTATAAAAGGCTGATGTGAAAAATGCAGGGCAAAGGTTTATCCTTAGCCTCTAGGGAGTGCGCTTACAAAGTTTGAAACTGATCGGTGGAGTTATAGGTAAAACCACAAATCGGGCTGTTATAGCGCCACCATGAGGCTGATTAAAAAAAAATTAAGTGGCATTTCTTCCTCGGCCTAGTGGGAGCGTGTGTGCGCGATTTCATGATAATTGCACTTTGCGTTTGTGATTTGAGGCATTTTGTTCAAAACGGCTCAATCCCACAAACTTTGGAAGCCAATCTTAGCCAATCAGGATGGAATATGCAAAATCGGACAGATCCGTGTCGATCACATGACTGTCGAGATATTGCCTACCGATTTGTAGGATTTTTGGACAAAATCTGTAAGAGTAGTGCACAGAAATGTGTTTAGCAAACATCGGCCACTAGTTAGCGCTAGAAAAGGCCCATTTGAAAAATTTAGGGCAGAGGTTCTAGATTGGCATCCAGGGAATGTGTGTGCTCACTTTGGCAGCGACCGGGCCAACGGCGACTGAGATTTGGCGCTCACAAACTGCGAGGACGCACGGACGGACGCACGCACGGACGCACGCACGGACGCACGCACGGACACACAGACGGAGGGGAAAACATACTCTCCCTCAGCCTTCGGCTGGTGGAGACAATAAAGCAAACATGAAAGGAAGACTGTATGTGATAAACTGCAATAGCCGGAAATAGTTACAGGACACAGGATCTTGAGAGGAAGATGACTGTGAATGACATCAGTCATACTGATGTTATGACAGGAGAGCGCAGGTAGACAGAGGACTGTGTTGCTTCATTGTCTGGGTTATTTTCTCAGCAAGCGAGCGTGTGTGTGTGTGTGTGTGTGTGTGTGTGTGTGTGTGTGTGTGTGCGCGTGCATGCGTGCGTGCGTGCGTGCGTGCGTGCGTGCGTGCGTGCGCGTGTGACTTAGATATCATCTATGGTTACCGTACTTGCGATAAACTCAATTTGATTTTTTTGGAAAGGCATTAAATGGTCTTGAGAAGATAAATCAAACTGATGACAATCATTTTGATGTTTCAGACCAATTTTGTGGGTCATCATACTTTTACAAGTCAAATGTTGGACATACAATTCCACATTGCTGGCCCTCCCATCATTGCCATTAGCAATTGATCTGTTAGTCTGTCTGGTTTCATTCAGTCCATCTCCCCTGGGTCTATTGAAGGACATGCTGACACACTGACCCTCTGACCTCAACACTCCAGCTAGAGAGCATTGTTAGCATTAGTCCTATGTATTATTAGCCTATTCCTATTAGCGTACAAAGGCATTCGTGCTAACGACTGTTAATTAGAGCATTCACAGAATATTCTAATATCAAAGTCACTATTCAACATTGTTCACCGAAGTCGAATATTCGATTATTCTTTAATTTAATTTTTTTCTCTCTTATATATTTCTTCATGGTTTATACAGCTTGGCTAGATAGGAAGTTATAAGAATGAGTTGTCAATGACCATTGGTGGTGGATTAATTGATTAATGCTCTATACTGATGTCATGCGTCACGTTTTGTCCCCCAGAACTAATTACCAGTGGGGAAAACAGCGGCCAGCCGGCAAACTCGATGTCACGATGGAGCAAGAGCCAGCTAATGCAACTGTCACTACTAGACCGAGAAGTGCTCGTTTTTATTGGATGAAAAAAATATTATGTATATTTCCTGTTGAATATTCGACTATTCAAATACTTTGAGGTCGAATACTAACAATCACAATTCGTGAATGCCCTACTGTTAATATTGGCCAATTTGGCCAGTTTGCTAGATAATTGTACAAAGATATATCAGTTGTCTTAACTTATAATTTGTCTTGATTCATAGATGAAATACTTTAACAGTTGCAAATGGTACAGTGGTACGATATTACATTGATTGCTAAAAGGATAACAGAAAATCCCAAGGGCCTTGTTTCCATTGTGGTCCTGTGTATTCAATTCATCAAGAGTGACATGTCCAATCACACAGGCAGGTTTCAAAGCAGTCATCTTTGACAAAGCTATTTTTGGAGAGCACCACTGAATTGGAGAGAGATTGGTTGGTAGGGCTTAGTCATATTGAAATGGTTATGGTCAGGATGCCACATTAGTCCCATCATGGTGACACTATTAAACAAACATTGAGGTCAAGTAACAGTTATTCTCGTATTCGTTACCATACAATTGTATCGGTGATACAAAGTATCTGTTAACACAAGTTTGTTCCCATAAACCTAATGATACTAATACCAAGATGTTTCCTTATCTAATCTAGAGGCCAACATTGGCAATAACAGCAGGGTGGAGAAAGATCCTATTCTGACAAGGTTCTGACCAAGGCTGAATAAATCAGAAGACAGCGTCAGACCATTTAATCCACAGGATGGGAATATAAAATAATCCCTGCTTGCCATGATTGTCTGAATAATTACATTAATAAAATTAATACATGACGTACTAAACAAAGGGAACAGATGTGACAGATCGTGACAGACCCAAAGAAGGCGGCATGTGGTCCCAGCCAGGTCTGATCCCATCATCAGATTATGACACAGCCAAGCACTCCAGCACCTCTGCCTACTGATGCTGCTCACAGCACAGACAGCCTGAAGGGTGTCTGCAGGGGCTAAAAGGGTTGTAGCAATCACTGGGGTGTGAAGTCACGCCCAGACCAGAGTCTAATTAGTTTGACTCAGGCCAGGTGTGACTACTTAACTGCTACTCAGTAACTATTCAGCCACCACCCACATCATAATGGCCAATGGTATGGGTAATGGAGGCTCTCTCTCTCTCAACTCACCCCAAGGAAATACCGCTCTGCCTGCCTTCCTCCCCTTGAGACACACAGGCATAAGACTTGTCAGGTAGACCTACTTTTGTTGACCTGTGTTTTGCTGCCTTCAAGCGGGATCAAACTTCTTTCCACCGATCGTCATTGTAGATGTAGCCCCCATAGTTAGTACGGCCATGAACCAGCCCACAACAGCCCTGGCCAGTGGGAGTCCCGAGTTCAATCCCCCGCTTCCACGCATCACTACATAGAGACCCTCACTGGATGCTGAACGATATCAAATTACCTTTAAAATGCTTTTGATTTCCCTCCTTAACTCAGATGTGATGTTAAATCTTCCCTTTTTCCTGCCTTGTCGACAGCAGTTCCAGTCAAACATTTAAGTGGATGAGATGAGATATGCTTAATGTATATTGTCATACAAAAATAGCTGATCTACAATACTCAACGCAGTGTGATTCAGCAAATGACAGCATCTTACAACAATGTATAAATCAGGCTTATTACCACAGCCCTAAACCTACATTCCTCTGCCTTGTCTTATCTTATAAAGGTCTTATCTTATAAAAGTCTTATCTTATAAAGGTCTTATCTTATCTAATAACATTCACAAGGAGATGTGAGGGACAGCAGACTGAGAGACTATGATGTCTGCAAGTTTTTGAACATGAGGGAGCTGTCACGTCAAAGCATGCAATCCAAAGTCTTGTAAGACTGTCGACTGCCTCACAGGACTTTATTTCAGGGTTTTAAGTCATGGAATGGTGATGTCCAAGTATATGATATGAAGGGCAAGGCTGGGCAAGTTCCATATTTAGTATGTGGAAGCACAGTAGGCCTATTTCCATTTTGAGATGGAAGACACTCTCTCCCTCTCTCATACACACACACACGCAAGCAAGCACACACACACACGCACACACACACACACACACACACACACACACACACACACACACACACACACACACACACACACACACACACACACACACACACACACACACACACACATTTTAAAACAATTGAAAACACTGAGTCAAGATGCAAAAAATGAACATACTCTATGTCTATGTGGAAGTGAAGAGAACGACCCCTTTTTAAATGGTGGACCAGCCCTCCAGAATGATGTTGAGTCTCTTTGGTGTTTGCATACGACTACTTCACAGGCAAAATAAATTATTGACATGGTCTCTGCACTTACGCATAAGAAAGTATTATGGGCCTGTGTGTGTGTGTGTGTGTGTGTGTGTGTGTGTGTGTGTGTGTGTGTGTGTGTGTGTGTGTGTGTGTGTGTGTGTGTGTGTGTGTGTGTGTGTGTGTGTGCGCGTGCGTGTACCACTGAGGTGCTGCTATACGCTATCCTTAACCTAGTCTATGACTACACATCATTATGGCAAAAAATCCCCCAGGCCTCCTTACAAAAGCTCATCTCAAACGCTCTATCGTCATCCCTCGAATAATTCCCAGCACACTTGTTATTTTCCTATTCATCATTCATTTTCTCTTCCCTTCTGTACACATACAGGAGAATTCGCATCTGCCTGACGTTGTCCAGTCTGTGTACACAGTAAAATTCTGTCATTTACATGGACCCTATAGCGTCCCTCTCTATTCTGGGGTGAACATTTGGCGAAAATAGCAGGTCTAAAACCTCACAATGAATGATGTTGTGACACGTGAGCTGAGCTTGCTGACCGGCAAAACCGGAGGAAAAACAGGAGGGGACCAAGTTATACACCTGGTGAACCAACAGGGTTTAAAAGTATAGACTACAAATGTACTACTGTATTGTGGCTGCTGGTTCAGCAACAGTTTTGTAGTATGATACAAATAGGCTTAGGTTTCTGAGATCAAATTTGAAGTTAAGTTATCAGGGAAACTTGCTTTGGCCTAGTTTTGTCGAATAGGTCAAAACAATAGGTAACTGATGGATAATTTTGGTAGTTAATATCTATCGTTTGAATTCAATAAATATACAGTATATTGTGCCGGGGAAATCTCGCTCTTTCGAACGACCGTCATTTCGACAAAGGAGCGTCGGGAGGGTTAGCGACTCACCCCACGGAGGTTAGGTTTAGGGTAAGGGTTAGAGTTGGGTGTCGAACAGATGACACATGCCACCTCCACCCGGAACTGCCATGTTTCCATGATTACAGTACGTGGAAAGTTACTAGAAGAACCAATGTCTCTGTATTCTTGTTATGATCTGTGAACCAATCAATGAGTCCCACGGTGATATTGTACTTCATATGTCTTACCACCATCTTTAGAAGAGAGATTTAGAAAGCTGCCACTCGGATGGCAGATCACTGTTTTGTCTTCCTTGTCTGCTCTCTGCAATATACAACAATTTAAGATATAGTCCTTTTGGCTTTTGGAGTCTTATTTGGTTATAGATTTATTTATGGATCCATATTTAAGTAATTTATTTAATCTATCAGTAACATAAATAGAAACTCCCCTATACTCTGAATAATATACAAAATTAGTCATTTCATTTGTGAATTGTACAATGCTGAATATGTGGTATCCTGGCAGGCTAGAAACACAAACCTGACTTCACTTTGCAGCTGCATTTGGAATCAATAGCCTGCATACAGCCGACTCTGCAACATAAAGTCCTCTTCTCTGAAATAAAGAACAATAAAGAGTTTTTAGTCCCAGGAGCATTGACTGAACGAAGAAGAAGTCTGCTCGATTAAAACAACAAAAGTTCAAACTGTCGGACGCAATCAAAGTTGTTTGGCAGGCTTTGGATGATAAGGAACACTGGCTGGATGAAGGTTTAAAGCTATATGCTGAGTTAAATGCATTGAACAGCATCATAAAGAAACACACTTTTTGTGCTGAGATAGTTGTCCAAAGATGCCTGTGTATCAGTGAAGCGACTGATGTGGCAGAGATGGACAGATAGAGAGAGGCAGGGAGGGAGGGAGGGAGAGATGAGAGAGATGAGAGAGATAAAGGGATGCAATGTGGTGTGCAGCAACAACATATTAAGCCAACACACACAACCCAGTTTTGTTTTCCCACGGGATATGGGTCTCAATGAAATACACATAGACGTACGCCCCTCACACGCACGCACGCACGCACGCACGCACACACACACACGCACACACACACACACACACACACACACACACACACACACAAACAAGTCTAAAATGCACAGATCCCATCTGCCTTGCAGCCTCTAATCAGCTTACATGTAACTGCCTGGGCTCTGTTCATTTTGAATGAGTATATATGAAGGATGGATTGACATACATTGGCAGCAGCACTCCTGTCCTGCTAATGGAATCAGCTATCATTCACAAAGCTACATATTGTCCCCTCAGTGTCTTCCTAAACACCAGACACATCTGCATCACATTCACAGATGTGAGGCCATATGGATGGATACCATACTGTACCGAGGCTGCACACAGCCTTCATGCATACAATATGCACACGGATAACACAAACAAACAAACAAAACAAAACAAACACAATTGCAACTGTGTGAAGACCAGTGTTGATTTCGTCGACTAAAACTATGACGAAAAATGTTTGTCAACTGTGTTTTTTTCACTGACGAAAACTAAATAAAAACGAAATGAAGATTAAGCTGTGATGACTAAAACTAAGACTAAATATATTGACAATTTCGTCAACAAAATAAAAACTAGACTAAAACGAGGATCGAGAGGAGAGTCATTTTATGTTTGGTTGCTCTCAGGTGTTGCATGCTGAAAATAGCCGATCTACAAGCTCACAACGCTTCGCAGCGCGATGCGTTGTGAGCTTGTAGATCTGCTATTTTCAGCACACAACCAAGTGTAAAATCAGTCATTACGCTGCCATCAAGGCCTGCCAAAATACATTTTAGTCAACTAAATCATCTTTAGATTTAGTTGCCTAAAATCTTATGATATTTAATCGACTAAAATTTTACTAAAACTAAAACTTTTCAGGTGACTGAATTATGTCTAAAACTAAATTACATTTTATTCAAAAGACTATGACTAAAACTAAATAAAAATTTGCTGTCAAAAACAACACTGGTGTGAAGTGAGCTTGTATGGGCCGCTCTGTCGGTGACGTCAGTTATCTTCATACATGGAGATCCGTGCTCGTACACACAAAGTGAAATGTAGGAGTGGTTTTGCACCGCTCAAAAACAAAACACTATAACACACAAAAGAAGATTCCAAGTCATTGTTTATGTGGTGATAGCTCCATTGTTCTGGCATGGCAGGAGCACAGGGCTTAAGGCTGTCAGACAGAGTCTCAAAATGAAAAACAAACTTTTGCAGTTTGAGAGCTGGTCGAAACTGTTGACAGACCCTAGTCTAAAACGCAAGACCAATGCAGGCAACAAAAACTCAGTGTGTGTGCGTGCGTGAGTGTGTCTGTACACATGTGCGTGTGCATTCTCTGACACACAGCCAGAGCCCAGCTGATCTCTGTAGGGTGTATGGCCAGCCTCTGTGGTGAGAGTGAGTTTACCACAGGGCTAGATACACTGACCGATAGAGAGGAATGGAATGAAAGCAGAGAAGGAATGGTTCATAGATGCACAATCAAATCCTCTGTTAGAATTTAACTCAAAGAGTGTACAAAATCTACAAATGAACCAAATCGATGAATTTAGTTCCATTTGTACCCTCGCTGAGTTACAAATGGATAAGAGCAGGGGTCTTCAACAGGGGGTCCGGGACTCCTAGGGGTTCCTCAGAGTTACTACAGGGGGGCCGCCAAATCCTTCTCTCTCAAAAATAGCAGATCTATAAGCTCTCAACGCCTCGCTTGTAGATCGGCAATTTTTGGCAAATAGGTTTGGTGTGTACAGGTAAGAAAGAGCAGACCAAGTACAGAGTGAAAGGTCAAGTTTACTAAGTATCGACGATTTAAGTGGTTAAGTGTCAAACAAGTCTATGAAATCGATGAGAATCTCCACCACACATTTAAACAATATGTAGAGGGGGTCCCTGCTTCATCTCTCTCTCAGCTAAGGGGTCCTTGGCCTGAAAACGTTGAAGACCCTTGGATAAGAGGGAGAGTCAGAGTGAGAAAGAGGGACAGAGATAGAGACAGAGATGATTCTTGAAATGTCTGACTTTTCTATCCGCAGGGAAACCACAGCATAACAGATCTTATCCATGAAATACACTGTTTGTCCACTTCAGGGAACAGCAACACACACACAGGTCTGCTGCGTCTGCTGGGGCTTAAATAACAGTTGGATGAAGGCTGGATGAAAATGACTGAATACTCCTGTTGCCGACTGATTAGTTAGATAACATTATTCTGCTGCTAGTGCCTGCTGCAGTGAAGTAGGCCCAGGAATTATAACTTGGAAATGTTTGGCATCTTGCCAGATGTCGGACAAGGTGAATTGGTGCCAAGTGTTTCTGATAAAACAAAAAAACAGGTTTTGCCTCTGATTTCCTGCACTGGGAACAACTCACTCTCAAGACAATCCATTATGTTATGTCGAGAGCTGCAATTCATTTCCAGTTAATTGGGTTGAATCCCATGGCAGTCGTAAAGTTTAGTTTTTTGAAGAAAATCCATCTAGAATCTAAATGGAAGTGGACCTGTATTGAATATAAAGTAAAGGGGAAGGTGTAGTTAGTAGGACTGCCATGGACTGGCTTGGTATTGGACACAAGGTGCGCTCAAGAGGTGTTGCACCCAAAATAAAGCCCAGCTGCTCCCAAGGCTGAAGATGTCTGCTCCTCTAATGAGAGCTGGCACCTAGCTTATTGATATGCAGCAGAAGCACTGTTACTGTTATCTCCCTCTCCCTTTCTCTGCCGTCTCTTTCTCGCTCTCCCTACTGTCTCAGTCATCTCTAGACCTATATTGTGTCACCCTTGTCTACCTCACCTCCCCTGTTCTATCACCTTCCACCCACCTCTTTCTCTAGGGGCTTATCCTCTGCTTCGTTTTAGCATAATGCATTTGGCATCTACTGCATATAGATAGGAGTAGAGATGGGACGATATGAACATTTCATATCCTGATTATTGTGACAAAAGAAATCGCGATTTACGATATTATCGCGATAATCAAAATTCATTATCTTGGGGCGGAACATTTGCCAAAAAATAGCAGATCTACAAGCTCACAATGCGTTGCATCGCGACGCGTTGTGAGCTTGTACATCAGCTATTTTTTGGCAAAGACATTTGGTAGAGAGTGAAAAAAAGATTGTATTAAGTACGTATATTTTAAGTACCTTTTAACAAATATAGAGGGTTTAAGTGGTACTGGATATGCAGCTTGTCAAATAAAAGGTGAATTGATCCCAGTTCATGACAGAGGACGATATCACGATAAATGAAATCTCCACGATACGATTATGGTGAGTGTTTTGTATCCCGATAAACGATAACATCGCGTATCGTCCCATCCCTAGATAGGAGACCCACAATCTCTCATCTCTCCTCTCTGTCAGCCACAGGCACTAAAGCAGCGCAAAACTTTTATTTCTAGATTTCAAGGGCTCTGGGCCCATGCATGAATGCCCTCAAAGATGCCATCATTTATAGATGTCATTATTTAATAAATATCGGAGGACCAAAGTGACATGGCCCAGAATTCTAAGCAGTAGTAGAGTGTTGCTGCTGTTCTGTTGGCAATTCATCAAAGCTGTCCGTGATGTCTGGTGGCTGTGATTGTGACGCACAGCCCTGGCCTCCAGATGACAATATTTATCTGTTTGATTCCTCATTAAAGAGCCTGCCACAGTCCACCATCAAACACCCACGGAATTTACAAGCATCCAAAAACTACTAAACTCTGGAGGCTCTAAATCACTGGTTCCAAAACACTGGGTCGGGAACAATATGTGGGTCACGGACACATTTTTATGGGTGCCTTAATTTTCTATTTCCTACATTTTGTTTTTAATTATAATTATTTCAAAAGTGTTCATGATTTAAAAAACTGCAATGATAAGTAATTTTATGCTAAATAAAATTAAAATCGAAGAAATTCCGTAAATGAGAAAACAAATGTTTAAGAAGTATTGAAAATAAGACGATCTACATTCTACAAGCTTGTAGATCGGCTATTTTCACTAGTTTGGGTCCCGGGAAAATTTCTCTTTTGGGTCTTGAGCTAAGAAGTTTGGGAACCACTGCTCTAAACTACCTGGTGAGCTTATCTGAAGGTAGTTTCGCAAACCAATTGGAGATCTCTGCCTACAGTTACATCTAAGGAAATCTAATTGAATTTAGTCACCAGGTTTATCGGTAGGCGGGGATCTCAGATCTCGTCTAGACGTCTACCTATATGAGTCTAATCTGAAGGTAACATCATGAAATGATTGCCTAAACTATAAAATTGTATATTGACATTGCACAGGACTATTTAGAATCTGTGCTTGCGTTATGTCTATATGAAAATGTATTCTATTCCAAGCACATTGGATGGTTTGTGAAACACAGTAGCCTATATTATATCAATACATATTGATGACTAGACTTTGAGCAGCCAATTTACTCCTCCTCACCACTCTAACCATCCTCCTATCACACCACACAGCTGCTCCCCCAAACCACAGCTTTCATGGAGATGTGTTTTTATTGAGTCGTCAAATAAAGTGGGTCCCAGGAGCACAAGCATAGGGGTGGGTTGTGGGGGGTTCCACTACATCCCAACCTTTTAGACCAGTGGTTTTCAAACTGGTTTTCAAAGTGGGGTCCCCAAATTATTTTGTGGTTTCCCAAATGTAATTTTTTTCTCACTCAATGGTAAACAAACCAACACAAAAAAAATGAACCTAGCCCAACCCTACCCTCCCCTGCCCCTTCTTTGTATATACTGCTTGTTTAGACTTACTGTTTTCTTTTTTGTTTTTCTTTACATATCTACTGCATAGTACTGTGTTCTATTTGTCTGTCATTCAATGTTATATGAGATACTTCAATGGTTTCCAGTGGAAATAAGCTTAGTCTTTTCATGGATCTCCTTTTAGTAGACCTTGTACCAGTGAACTGTACCGTCACGAAACTGTACCCTTTCCTATGCAAACTTCTAATAAAGTCTTCAATCAATCAATCAATCAATCAAGTGTATACATGGTATCTGCACATTTCTAAAGTGACAATTTAAGGACTTTCAAGACCTTTTGCCTGTGAAGCAGACTTTTTAATACCAAACTGTCAAATATTAAGTAAACAAGAGGCGAACATTGTGAAAATAGCCAATCTACATGCTCAGCGTGAGCATGTAGATCTGCTATTTTCACAATATTTGTGGAACCGAGTCACATTAAATGTAATACCTACAATTCCAAGTGCTTGTAAGGGTGGGGGTCCCCAGTTCAAATATGTTTATTTTGGGGGTCACAGCCTAAGGTTTGAGAACCCCCGTTTTGGACAATATGGTTCTACAGTGTGTGTGTGTGTGTGTGTGTGTGTGTGTGTGTGTGTGTGTGTGTGTGCGCGACTGTGCGTGCTTGTTCATTTGAATGCAACAGCTGGATAGCCCTGCTTCCTATGAGCTTCAGGCAGCACTACTTACAAACCAGTATGCCCTACCAGGGTCTATTTCTCAATGGAAGGGTAGGGAGACCAACCACTGCAGATGTACACATTACACAATTAGTTATATTGAATTAACCTACTCTAAGATTGGTTGAAATGCATTTGTATTCATTAAAATACGTTGCAGATTGCAGCTTCTGAGTGTTGAGTTTGCAAATGGATAAATGAACACTGAGGTTTTTACTGTGGAGGCCAAGTGGTGCGCATGCGTCCACATTCTGTCATCTAAAATAATGTACCAGATGGAGCCTCGTAAGAACACTAAAAGAAAACAAAAACAAGCGGCAGAGCGAAACCACAGTGCATCAGAAAAAGATGTTGGAATTAGACTAGACGGGCCAGACACCTGCGTCTGCCACTCTGGACCGCTACCAGACTTCCTATTATAAGCCGGGACTTGGCAGAGGGCACTTCCTGTATACTCCCAAATCAGGGCAGAAATTCAGAGGCTGGTTATAGCCACATGCAAGACCCACAACACAGACACAAGCAGGTCACTTGTAGCAGGTCACTTGTAAGTTACATAGTATGTTGATTATGGATTATCTGGCAGACAATAGTCAGAAACTTTGCCCACTCTTCCAGACAGAATATCTGCTTTCTTTGCCAGGAAAGATGTTGCACTTTAGGCAGTACTACTTATCTACAATTCTTAGGCCTACCCAACACCTGGGTCTACATTTCTCAATAGAAGATAGAGACCACCTCCAACCACTGTAGAAGTGCCATTTAAATACAATACAATGACTTAAAATACAATTTGTCATTAAAACAAGTTAAGGGTAGCTTACTTTAAAGTCACTGGCGATGATTGTATCAAAAACAAATGAAGGAGGAAAAAAAAAAGTCCCAAGAGAATACTTTTTCGGTTGAAGGAAAATTCTTTATTGTTATTTAAAAGACACCACGTTGCAGCATTTTGGATCTCTCATGACTCTGACGGTTCTTTGGGCGTACAGGGCTGGATTCAACAGCACCCTTTGATCAGTGTGGTTTACTCCCTCCTGGCTTCACTGCGAAGTGATGTTTGTGTATGTGAAACAAAATGACAGATAACATGCAGAGTCCCTTGACCACAATGGTCTTTAAAGTTGAAAAGATAGTGCACGAACGCACGTTTTGCGGTGTAGAATTTGGTCTCGTGAAGGGGGGGGGGCTCTCTCTTGCTTCCACGGTGGCAAACAGGAAGCCAAATAAATAAACAGTCTCACTTCCTTTGTGTACCTCCCCACACAGAACGGGCGCATATGGACACACACAGGTCAGTATTATCGTATTTTAAACACACCTGTGGATGCATGTGTGTCGTGTGTGTCCGTGTATATAGATTGGTTGTGTGTTAGTGTGTGTTTTACTTTGTATTCTCATGCACAGTAAAAAAAATGGAGTGTTAATTTGACTTAAATTAAACAAAGAGTTAAACCAACACTCCTGATTTATTGTGTTCACATATAAAGTATTCATAATAAAATACGGTCAGATTGCACTTTAAGAACAATGATTCGATTCTGTACAATAGTTGTCCAAAAAAAATATTGGTCCATTTTCAACAGCATGCCCAGTTAGACAACTTCCTGAGACATTTCCTTTAGGCTCTTAAACATGTACTGTAGCTTCACTCGTTATCCTTTCATCTCCCTCTCTTGTTTCCAGAACACAAATCAGCGTCTCTTTATCATGCAACACTTACTTCTTCAAGCTTCCCCTCATCACTCATCATTCTGGATCACATGACGCCGCTAGCTTATCCCTGCCCAGGCATACTGGACGTAGTAAACATGTCTGCTCTGCTTGACCAGAGAGAGGCCTTTGACTGCAGCAACCTCACTGAACCATGATTATGGTTAACTCAGAGTGTGTACAAATGTGCATGTCCATTCGGTTACATTTGTACACACACTCTCGAGTACAAATGCAAACCAACCTTTGTATTCGACGGTGACACCGTAGTCAATGACAGGAGCCGTTACAGTACACCTGTGTGAATGGAAACGTCAATCTGTATGTGTGTGGGGTGTTCAACACTTGTGCTTTACTCAATGTAAAATCCTCGGTCTTAATATATAGGTGTTGTAAGTGACATTCTTTTGGTTAAAATAATTGTTAGCTCTATGTTCCCAATAGTAATCATCGCTAAAACTACACTAGTGTCTAAACTGAAATGAACACTATGCGTAATGATGACTGTTTTAACCAAAACATATCAATTACAGCACCTTTAACTCTGAGAGTGTACAAACGTATCGAAATGAACCTGTAAGGGTCCATTTGTACATTCTCAGACTGGATAAAGTAACACCGAGTACTTTACTGTGTTGAGATCACAAAACCAAAATATACACAATAAACGTACATGCTGACATATCGTATAATAACAGTCTTAAAGCCAACGTGTGTTTTTTTTTAAATACAAAAAATGTGTTTATGGAAGATTTTCTTGGTGAATGTTCACAGTATCAATGTGGTGGTCCTGCCGGCACGCTTGACACTCACACACATTATACAGTCTCTAGCCTCCACCCCTGCTTGCTTTGAGAAGCACGTAGCTCTCTGGTACCCACGCACACGTGCACACAGACACACGCGCACGCACACATGCACACTTAGTACCTTAATAAGAGGAACCGCAACACACCTTCATCAGTCATCATCCTCAGAATTTGCTCCATTATTGCTTGCGAGTACGCATGTTCT
The DNA here is from genome assembly GCF_963921795.1 of Nannobrachium achirus. NCBI lineage: Eukaryota > Metazoa > Chordata > Actinopteri > Myctophiformes > Myctophidae > Nannobrachium > Nannobrachium achirus. The sequence goes on along the minus strand of NC_137818.1, from coordinate 41,865,697 downwards.
TCTACTAGTGTGTCTAAACGTGAGGGAAATGCGTCCATCATCCCTTTTTGTCTCCAAAGGGAAGCAGTCCTGACTTGCAGCCCAGATAAAATAAAACAACTTCTGCGACTATGATTCCCTCCTAAAGATGTTCTTCTGCTTCACAGGCAACATAAACTATCAACCACTGTACTGTAGTATGCAGAAACATGTTATAAGGCAGCAGAAGATGAACATATGGACAATTAGCTTCACTTTTTCGGATGAACATATTTCTATATATATATACACACACTGAGAAAAATATATTTATATATATATCAAAGACTAGCCCCTCAATGGCCTGGGGGATTATTCAATAAATAAGAAACCTTAAGTGGCGAGAGTCTGTCTGGGTATCACTCCAGTACCTCTCCTTCAAAGTCCTGTCTTTTTTTTGAGGGTCCGTAACCCGTCCCATGTCCTCGCTCATATCCACAGTCCCGGGAAGTTTAAACGTTAGAGACGGCGCTGCTAGTGTCCCGTGCCTGGCGGATGCCGTACAGCCACTTGATGACACGGGCGTTCCTCTCGATGACAGAGATGCCGTAGGGCACCCGTTCGTTGGCCCTTGGGAGCGCGTCCTCGTCATCCTCGTCCCCGTCCTCCCTGACCCGGTCCCCTGCTCCATCCCCGCACTCGGAGCTGGGCGTGCTGACGCTGCGCAGCTTGGAGACAGAGACAATGTCCGAGTTGGCCCTGGTGAAGCGCTCCACGCCGCCCATGCCTTCCACCTCGCCGGGGTCCAGGCCGCAGTAGTTGAAGAAGCGTTCGAGGTCGGCCGTGGCGCGCGAGTAGCGGTCGCTCAGGTCCGACTTGGAGCGGTGCAGCGACGGGTGCTTGCGGGAGCCCCTGGAGCTGGCGTTGGAGAGGCGGGTGAAGGCGGGAGAGGCCGGGGGAATCAGCCCCGCTCGGACTAGCATGGGGCTGGGAGGCAGGTAGGAGGGGGGCGAAGCAGGCAGGGGCTGGGGGGCAGCGTGAGGGTGAGACTGCGGCTGGGCTTGGTTCTGCTGAGTTGGAGGAGGCGAATGAGGGTTGGGCGGGGCCTGGGGCTGGGCCACCTGGGGCTGGGCCGTCTGCCGTGGCTTGACCTGCGGCTGGAGCTGAAGCCTCGGGGGCTTCCTCAGGTCAGCTTGGGGCCGCACGTCCACCCTCCGCACCGTCACCTGGTTAGGGGAGCTGTAGGGCAGCGGGACCCCGAAACGGGGCGCCCGGGCCGGGACAGGGGGCGGCCGGCGGCTGACCTCCGCTTGAGGCACCTGGAGGCTGTTGCTGTTGGTGTTGTTGAGCGGCGAGGAGGTGCAGGAGGAGGTGGACGAGGAGTTGGCCGTAGCGAGGTTCGAAGGCTTGTGGTTGTTGAGGAAGCGGGCTCCACTCTCCTGCTCGGCTGACAGGCTGCTGCCGATGCTCTTGGCCCCCGACGAAGGGGAGGAGGCCGAAGGGGAAGAAGAGGAGGAGGGCGAGGAGGGGACGGGGGACTGTGGAGACGGCGCCGGTCCGTCGCATACGTTATTGATCAGGTTGTTCAGGATCTCCAGGTTGAGAGCCGGTCCTCTCCTCCCACCTCCCAGCCCCTCTCTGCCTCCGTCCCCGTTCTCTGTGTCTCCGGGCCGCCGGGGCACCTTGCGTGCCGGCGGTGTGCTGATTCGACACTGTAGCATCATCCCCGGCGACAGCAGGGGCTTGCGGATGATGGGCGGCTTGACGGGGGCCTGCCGGGTGAGCGCTACCTGCTGGCTCTTCACGTACTTGGCCTTGTCCGCCTCCAGGCGCTCCACGGCACTGAGCTTGCGGGAGCAGGGCTCTGCCATGGACCTACGGAAGTATTCCGGGCCCTTGTTCAGGATGCGGAAGGGCATGGCGTAGGCGAAGTGGACACCGCCGGGCAGCCGGCCGTCCGAGGGCCGCAAAGTCTCCACCGGCATTATGGGTGCAGGAAGGTGTCTGGGGAGAGGAGAGAGAGAGAAAGAGAAAAGAGTTAGTCAAAACAGTCAGCCGGTTGTCTCCTTGGAGTTATATGGACGGGTTTCTGGTCCACGTTACACTGATAAGAACTAGATGTGTGCGCAGGTCGGTACCAAAATTAGCCAATGAAACCAGCACTCCCCAAAACAACAGGTTTGGGGATTGGACGGAATTGATTACATGATACAGTCACCTGTGCATTTAGTCTCAATGTTTGTAAACAAGAAACCCGTCTATACAAAACATAATACTGCCTCATAGAAGAGGAGAGGAAAGAAGAGTGAAATAGAGCACTATTGTTGTATCCATAACCATTAATTTTTATATTTTGACTGTCCTGTGACGCACAGTGACAATTATCTAGCAGGAAAAAGTTGGACTCTGCGCGACTCAGAGGAGCATAAACAAGAGGAGCAAATGTGTTCTGGTTGTCAACATCTAAAAACATGAGATGCAGGATGAGCATGTGAGCAGCACAGACAAGAAAGGAAGAAGGCGGATAAGAAACAGTAGCAGACTGAAGGACCAACAGAGAGAGAGAGAGGTGGGGGCTGTAATGGACAACCAATGTCCTTACTAAGCTTAAGAAATAGATCTTTTGTATTCTCTCTTCCCCCTCTCCCCCCTTGCCTCTCTCCCTTGGTCCCAGAGCTCCTTTAACTTCCTTACCGGTTAGTCCACTGCTCTTCACTCCTCTTCTTTTTCTCCCAGTCTCTTCCTTTATCCTCTTTCTCTTCCCAGTCCGGCTCAGTGAAAGGGTGCTCGTGGGAAGGGGTCGGTCAGGGTCAAATTCCACACCAGGCCCGGCTGGGCCTCCTCTATTAGCTCGGTGGTGACCCCCAGGCAAAGAGGTTATATCCCTGTGTGGGTCAGTGGTCAACACAGAGAGACCAGAACACAGATCTGGTCGACTGATACGGATTGACCGGTCAGATAGTCACTGAGCCCTCCAGTCCAGCAGGCTGGGCGATGATAACATCCAGAGAGAAAGTGCCTCTCTGTCCCTTTATTATGCCTGGTCCCCCGTCTGTCTGTCGGTCACGTCTCCTACGCAGAACACCGGCAGGCAGCTCCTCCTGAAGAGGGTTCAACAAAGAGATGGAAAAGTCCAAGTCAGTTACACACGAAGAGCTGACACAAATAGTTCCATCCTGATGTTATCTCCCTCTCTCCGTCTGCGTTTGTACGTCTCTCGACTCCCACTTTGCGAAAAGCATGCACACTCACACGCATACACACACAACACACACGCGCCCACACAGACTCTGTGTCAAACAGACGGGACTTCTCTTCTACAGTGAAGTGGAGCAGACAGGACAGGGGTTTAATACTGTGTTTGACTCCACCCGCACCGCGGGCAACCAATCGCGTGCCTCGCAGCGGGCTAGGGGGAGGGCCGGTGGGCAGGAGCCACATAGCCATTGGCTCACTGCAGAGGGATGCAGACCAATGGCGCCCCTCCCCCCACCGACAACAAAACACCGGGACTGGGGATTTTCATTCAAATGAAATTCTTTGAAAGGGAGAAAGGGAAGGGGGTAACGGAGAGAAAGAGAGAAAGGAGAGGGGGGTGTTGAAATAGAGGAGGGGTAATGGGTGAAACAGCTGCAATGTCTTACATTGACTTGCATCAAGCTCAGTGGGGTCTTAAGAAAACATTGTGACGACATTTTCTTAAAACCTGCAATACAACGTTGGGCAACAGAAGGTGGGACAAAGTGTGGGCAGAGTTGACAATAGAGGATCACTGTCCTAGAATAAAACCTTGTTCAAACCTCACATTTCCATGTTAGGCTCTTAGCCTAGGCTGACTAAACCAGTGGGTGAAAAATCACACAATTCTTTATTTATTCATAAATGTTTCCACTGTAAATGTTTGCCTGTTTTACTTGGTGAATAATAACCCTAGTATACACAGTACAATTAGAATTAGGTCCATTTGTCACTCAGAGTTAAATTAATGCTATACATTTTAGTACACAGACAACTATTGAACCTTGGTACACGTAGTACACACAGAATGACATTAGCACTGTTTACTTAGCTATTTACCAAAACCTTCTTTATGAAACCTACACAGCAGAATTACTGTAGGAGTGTGGTGTACGTTTTCAGAGTTGAATTAGATGAAATCACAGCAATTATTGCTGGTTTTAAACCTCACTGTGATCAATAAAACAACAAAATGCACAACTTGGATTTTTGGGCTCCCAGTTGTTGAGAAGATGAGACCATATATCACACTGTGTAGAGAGATATTAGAACGCAATACCCCCAGCCCCCCACAGAGAGAGACAATAGAGGTAGAGAATAGAATTTCTCTCAACACACACACACACACACACACACACACACACACACACACACACACACACACACACACACACACACACACACACACACACACACACACACACACACACACACACACACACACACACACACACACACACACACACACACACACACACACACACAGCATCGTTTAATTTCCAGTGAATTGAGAACTCTGTTCAGACTTGCCCTCTCTCCCTCTCCAAGCCTTCTTTTCCTCTCTTCATCCTTGCCTTCAAAGGAGTTGAAAAACAATAATCACCCCCCCCCCCAAAACCAGTGTTCAGCACTCTTAATTCTCTTTTCTCCCCTCCTTCCGTTTACACCTTCACACACTAAGTTACATCACACACAGTTAGGTCTCTCCCTCTCTCTCTCCCTCTCATACCATCATCATCACCATATCCATCCGCACATTTTTAATCAGTCTTTTTACAGTCTTCTTCATTCCCTCTCAGCATGTGACCCTGTTTCCCCCCATCATTTCTCCCTCTCTTCTTCTCTTGCTCACTTGTTCCAATCCTGTAAAACTTGTATAAAGATACAAACACACACACACACACACACACACACACACTTGCTTTCACTTTGACAATGTGATATACACAAGCTTATATATCAACCAGATTTACTAGACACACAAAAAAACTAAACAAAACATTGCACACAGACAAGCAGTGTATCAAGCCCCAGTGTTGCCAAACTAGAAACAAGACCTCCAAGGAATATATTATGTGGGGCATAACGCAGATTACACAAAAACACCATTATAAAGCGTGGTGTGAATGCAGAGGAAACGCCTAGAAGCGTGAATGGAAAAACTCAGGAGATATCAAGTATAGATTGGAAAGATTGGATACTGTCAGGTTGGGCTGTTGTTTACAGGAAGGCAGAATGTCACCACTATTTCACACAGACTGGGATTTAGAAGAAGTGATGACATTATTGCTGGATTGAATGGTTGCACTATGACAGTGTGGGGCCAGGTTGACTCATCAAGCATGCAAAGGCAAGAGTTCATGCATGCACTCTATCGTCGTTGTCGGGTGGAAACCTTGTATGTTCAAAACATTCCTTTTCTGTCATTATATCAACATATTCATTATATGAAAATAGCCAATCTACAAGCACACAATGCCTCGCATCGCGAGGCGTTGTGTGTGCTTGTAGATCTGCTATTTTCACTACTTGTTTTATGCAACACTTTTGTATGATGAATTAGGGCTATAATTTACCCAAAAAACATACACATTTGAAACTTGGAGATACAAGGTTTCTGCCCGACAGTCATATGTATTATGTACACAGAGAGACACACACAAACCTGAATGCTTGAGCTTTAAATAGATAACACACAAACTTGGGACTATATGCATGCATGCATGTGTCACTGGAGTTTATTATTAACAGGGCTTTTATTTTAAACCTACGCATATACACATCACAGAACACACACAGTATATTAACTGGTGTCAACTGATATCCATTGCTCACTAGGGTTTCTTGTATCAAGCCCGATACTCTACTTGTTCTCCGTACTTGGAAAATGTCCCGATACTCTGACCTGATACCAAAACATTCGAAGAGAAAGGGGGTAAAATAAGTGGTTATTCAACTAAACCAAAAAGTACTCATATCGGTACTTGGTATTGTTGAGTACTCAAAATTAAGTACTCGGAAAAACATGGTATAGGACCTTCCCTGTTGCTCACTCATGAATATCGTCGCTGTTGGGTGTACATCCCAAACTGTTATTTTCAGGAAATGGAAATGTAGTTTAATTTTGTCACAAACAAGTTCTTGTTAATACTTTTACACTTCTACTCCAGCTATCAAAGGAACGGTTTGTACTCCTTGGATACATGAGAGGTCTGCCACGGCTGCCAGTGTACAAAGTCATAACACCACAGAGAAGACCAGAGCTGAAGAAAGACCACAAGCTGACCACTGGGACTCAAGATATCCCCAGGCTGTGATGTCATACAGTGGACTGCTGCTGAAAATAACACAATAGACAGCTTTGAGCCTGTAGCCGCATGCTCTCCGACTTACTGAAGGGTCAAAATTATAGCTATTAGCATCCAGAGTTTGGATAATAGAACATAGTTGTTTCTTTTCATATCCCACCATTAAATATAAATATCATCTGTGGAACTTGACACCGAAGTCCACATTTTATTTGTAGTTCTGTGCTCACAATTTGTGTTCTAAGAGCCTGTTGTTAGGAGGACACTGGAGTGGACCGGGTTGAAACGGGCCCCGTCACGTGGTTGGAGCATGATAGCTTGACCAGACACAGGGTTGACTGCTGCCCAGAGGAAACGCCAGTCATAGAAACCTCAAACACCTCATGTGCCTTGTCATTATCCATGTCCAGGCTGAGACTATTTCAGACCCATCGTGGAAATAGGGCCAATTCTTAAAATATTATCGGATTCCAATTGAGCTGCCTGAAAAATGGCTTAGACTAGTCTAATGTCAAAGATCAATTTCTTGAGATACATCCTCATTTTAGTGAGTTTCTTTGATTATTTTAGACCCCATTTGACTCAAATAAAAATAAATTTCTCAAAATATGTCCACGTTTTTTCTGAGTTGGTTGAGACAAACACATTCAGGCAATTATGCACTGCAGGGATACTGGTAAGAAATGGGCATTGCCCGGCCTCCACCCCCAGAACAGAACTCATAAGCTCATTTAACGGTTCCAGCGCTGTTAACGTACAGCAACCCTCTGTCACACCTCCACACATAATAACTATACTGGCTCCAATCACACAGACACAAAGCAAGTCTATTGTTAAGGTAATAATGGGTAATCTCTCCTGTTCACCATAACAAAACAGGGTTACACACACAGACACACACACAAAATACATCTCTGCCGATAGTTCTAATCCTATGATCCACTCTTTATTTCCTGTCTTTGTTACTTTGTTGAACCCAACTGTCCAGCCATGGATCCCATAAGGGGATGCTGAATGGAGAGGGAGAGAGGGAGAGAGGGAGGGGTAAAGGAAGATGTGAGAAGAGGCAGACAGAACTTAGAAAAGCAGTGGGGTGGACAAAACATTGTCAATAAAAAAGGTAAACCCAATTCAGACTACATTTTAGAATCACAAACCCCATCTAGAAACAGCGCTATCACCATGTCAAAAGATAGGATAGATAATTTACAGTTACAAGTGGTTCTCTCTCAAACATGTTAACGTTCTCAAAGTGGGGTCCAGGGGTTAACCCCCAAATTGATATCTGTTTATTTTAAAAGAGTTTGCACCAGGGAGACAACCCCCATGAGAGAAGATTCATCAACACTTATAAATACATTTGAAAATAGACAATAGGTGTCACAATGTGCTATAGCATAGATCAGCTATAGCTGGAAATTAGGGCTGGCCGGGATGCGATTAAAAATGTTAATCTAATTAATTACAGGCTCAGTGATTAATTAATCGCATTTTAATCGCACATCGATATTTGACATGAGATGCATTTTTTTCAAGTAAAACACATTTTGTTGTACGCGTGAATCAATGAGTGAGTTTTTTAAATTGTTTAAGCTCTCTGATCAGCTACTTCTCCCTTTGCGTTTGTTGTCTCTTCTTGGTTGGTGCATCGCTATGATCGGTATACCCGAAACTGAAGGTTATGTGGTGCAAAAACTAAGTGTGATTAAAATGCGTTAATTTTTTTAATCGTGTTAATTTTCTGTAATTAATTAATCGCAATTAATCAGTTAAAGTCCCAGCCTTATAAAGCTTGTTATAAACAGTTTATTTTTTTCTGGCGACACCCTGAAACCCCTGGACCCCAGAAACCCCCTGGACCCCACTTTGAGAACCAGTGATTGACAAATGAATGGCTTAATTAACATAATGACGATACAACATTGAGAAGAGAGGATGTAATGAGGACCATTTACATACTGTATTGAGAAGAGCACTCTGAATGCAAACACGGCCATCTACAGATACTGTACAGTAGTCCTAATCCTGTTGCACTATCTATTGTCAGTCAATGTCAGCCTGTCCAAGTCTATAGCATTCAGAAAGCATCTCTAGGACTGCTGCAAACGATGTGCAAACGACTGTGATACCCCAGTGAGCTATGAATATAGAGTGGACACTGGACAGTAGAGTGACCTGACAATCGTGTGCATGTCTGTGCATGTTTTCCTGACATAGGCCACATTTGGGGACAAGTGTTCCCATTTAGATTTGACTAAAGCTGAAGAGTAAGGCGATGTGGATGTAATGTAACATAAATGCAACATCCCCAACAGTTTGCGAAACCAATGGGTGTGCATGTGTGTGTAAGGGATAGGAATAACTTCCTACTGGAAACCAAAACAGCCCTGAGCCAGCTACTGGCCCATCTACTCTTCTTGTTTTCCTAACCGTACACCAGGCTGCCAGTCTGTCTCACTGTCATTTTCTTTCAGTCTGTCGGCCCATGTCTGTCAGTCATTCTGTCTAGTTAAGGGTAATATAGCCTGTGTCTCTGATGGGATCAAAATAAATAAATAAAAAGGCCAACGAGAGGCACAGAGAGCTGTGGAATTACCGTTGCTCTTCTAGCATGGAAACTGTGGCGGTTAGATTAGCATGAAACTATGGTAACCATGGTATTATTATGAAACGACGCGGCTCTCTCCGTCTCCAACCACCTTATTAGCACATAATGATATAGCTCATGATCTCTAGAGAGAGCGAGGAAGGGAGAGATATAATAGAAAAGGAGAGAGAGAGAGAGAGTGGCATTGTGGTGCGAGAGCAAGTGCTTGTGCGTGTCTGTGACACATAATGCGTGAAAATGCTAGAAAATCAATAAGGTACCGGTATATATCTGGCCGATATGTCAGCCATTGTTTGATGCATGATCAGCATGCCAATTTTTAACCACTCTAAACCTTGCATAGCTATCTTGGGAATGCCTTTCAAAAGTCTTCACAAAACCTTAATCAAATCAAAGTTTTTCAAATTGATTAAAATTTGCACTTTGACCAAAAATACTGGTCAAAACATCAGTAGTCAGTTACTTGTGCAGGACTATCCAAAATCGGGATCAGAACCCAAAATCTGGTATTGGTCGGGCTCAGGGTAATAACAGCTGAATTGACTGACCACTAGGGCTGTCTTCGACACAGGATTTATGAAGTCGATTCGAGTCGCGGGGGTTAATCCGACGCGTCGACGAATCGTTTTATAGTCTACTTTGTGTAAAAAAAAAAGTAAAAAAAAGTGTTGCTTTAAACCACGTCAACATAATAGAATAATACATTAAGAGATGAATTGAATACACAGTGTTTTCGGTGATATCGGTGCGCGAGCACAAATGTTATCTGCATAGCAGTGTACAACCATAGAGTTATAACACACCGTTAAAACAAATAAAACATCTCCGCTGTTTCAACTCTGCCCCGTCTCTCTGCACTGTCTGCAGCGTGCAGTAGAGATGAGACATTCGCGAACGATTCCGCTCTCTTGAACGGCTCTTTTAAATGAACGATGGGATCCAGTCCGCAGTCGCGGGACACAGAGCACTGACAGAGTAATGAGTCAGTGTCGAGAACGGATTCAATTCAGAAACTGATCATAAAAAGGTGGAGGCACAGCTCCCGCTTGAGCCAGGAGTGTGGACATGTCATGGACGCAAACACAGCGAAACACAATCATTCATCATGGATTACAACACTGGAACAATTCAGAAGCACTTTAATTAGAAAATGTAACTTGTAGCCTACACTTGTGTATGTTAATTTGACTTCAGAAGATTGTTTACTACTTCGTGGAGTTTGTGCTGTGGCAGGTTATTTAATATGGGATTTTGACAGCGTGCTTCCTCCTCTTAACGGAACACTGTCCCGGCTCTGAATGTTTTAACGAAGCGGCGGTTCTGAACCGTTCTGGCCGTTCCGTCTCACTTTCAACCCGACGCTGGTGCGAGACAATAAATAACTGTTCGCCAATTGCTACTTCTCATTGGAAGTACATGACACCACACCAGTCCAGCAGTGCACCGCAGTACTGGCAGTAGTAGGCTATAACTGGTGATATAAAAAAATATATATTTTCGCTTCGACTCAAACAATTGGCGTCGATTCCCGGGGCTTAAAACGACGCGTCGATTCGTCGATTTTTAGAAGACACCCCTACTGACCACTAAAGACACATACGTTTGCATGTAAAACGGGTTTCCATGTTTATGTACATAGCACGTGCTGTGCTACATTTCCTCCAGGCCCGGGAAGCATGTGGACAGAGCTTGGGAGAGGGTGGGGGGTGGGGGGCCGTACTACCACAGCTGACTGTGTGTGTGGTGAGTCAGGCAGTCAGTTAGCCGGCCCTAATTACAGGGGAAAGGCTATGACTTGCTTGCTCCAGTAATATCTATCGCATAGTTACTGAGCGACAGAATGGTACAAACAGCAACACGTGAGGTGAATGGGGAAAATCATCTGTGTGTGAGTATGTGAGGTGGTTTAGGGTCGAGAGAGATAAAGAGAGAGAGAACACAGCACATGAGACAGTAAAGGAGATAAGCAGAAGAGAGAGAGGCAACAGGGGAAAAATAAACAAAACTCATTTTCAAAAGAAAATTATAATCCACAGAAAGAATCAGATCTGAGGCTACAAACAGTGAGTGGAGTAGAAAATGAGCGAGTGTGTGTGTGTGTGTGTGTGTGTGTGTGTGTGTGTGTGTGAGATAGGGGTGAGTGATATCACAATATTTTTCCAAGCTGTATCACGATACACGATTTTATCAAGATTCTTTTTCACGTTGGTTTTTATGGTTATTTTTCAAGTTACTTGACAAAAACAAGACTCTCTGGGTTCCTTTTGGGAGGTCTAAATTGAACTTTACAAGTATGTAACTCTGACAGTATACAAATGAAACCAAATGGACCCGTTCATTTGTATACTGTCAGAGTAAAGTGGAGACCTTGACATTTTAAAGTTTGAGAACTACTGATTTAGACCAAAATGCAGGTTTATATTGAATTCTGCAATGAATCTCTGTATTAACGATTAAACAGGATTTTTTTTACAAGGCTCCATCAATTGTATCACAATATATACGATACCTCTGAAAAGCATATCGTGGAGACATTGTATCGTCTCAACGATAATTATCACCATATCGCCCACCCCTAGTGTGAGAGTGTGTGTGTGAGAGAGATAGACACACACAGTGATATTAGTGGCCAGTGGCCTTGGTATGCTAACTGATACAGGAGACGATACAGGGACGCCTCCTACTCCCTAACTAACCTTCAACAATGAAAAACATCTTCCAACTTCCATCTCTACAAAAACCCATTTCCAATCATTATTTTGTGCTTTAACTATTGAAAAATAGCAGATATACAAGCTCACAGCATAGATCTGCTATTTTTGAAAAATCAGGAAAATTAGAATTTTGACCCGAGTCTATAATTGAGTTACAAACGTTCGCTTTGAAAATACATATATTCAAAGATTTGCACACATTTTCACGAATTATTCAAAAATAGCAGATCTACAAGCTCGCAGTGCGGCACTCGGTGCCGCGCTGTGAGCTTGTATATCTGCTATTTTTCACTGGTTAAAGCATTCAATAATTCTAGGCCTACATGGGTTAATGCCTTGACGGAGGTTTCTTTATTTTATTGCAAAACACTTACTGATCATCAACGTCATCTTCTACGTACAGATCATCAAATTCAATGTCCTCAGGCAAAAAGGTGTGTCATGCACACACACGCACATGAAAATAAATCTGTCCAAATCCAGGAAGGCACAATGTTGAGCAAGAGGTGAGATCACTGTGGAAAGTCAGAGTATTACAAAAATACCAATGCTCTTTTTAAAGGAAAAATCACTTCAGTGCCCAGCACTCAGTAAAATCCTCAGTGTTAATTTCACTCTTAAATGGTAACCGAACCGAAGGACCCATAAGGGTTTTACAATGTAGAGAGGAGGGGGGGTGGAGGTGAAGGTTAAGGTCAGCGGAAGTTTCTCAGGTTCACCATGGTGTGTGTGTGGGGGGGTTTCACCACAGGAAACGTGTGACACAGCCAGCCAAACAAACAAACACACTCAGCTGGTGTCTTTGCCCGACTGTGTGTGTATGTGTGTGTGAGTGTTGCTGGCTCACAGGGTTTTACAGTGCCCTCACCTTGTGTGGGTATGTTTTGGTCTATTTTGGGTCCCAGACTCCTACGCGTTTCGCTCACGACACATTGCTCACCACCAACGCTGGCAACAGCCTGCCTTTGAGAGGCTTCACACAATGGCTACAGCGCACAGCCACGTTATTAAATGTTCTATAGAACCACAGCTCAGAACAAAGAACCACAGTCCACAATCTATCCATCACTGAGGTTATGTGCTAGACATTTCCGAGGGCAGCTGCTTAGTCACAACCTAAAATGATATCAGATGCAGAAAATCATGCAAAAAGAAAGGAGCCCCAGGCGGGATTCAAACCTGTGACATTACGAAAGGGCAGCGAGAGCCCCAACCCATCGAACCCAGACGGCCATTGGGGCACATGTTTTCCCTTTCGCCATAATCGACCAAGTCTTGGGAGTTCAAAATGTTATCGAGCTTATATCTTAACAACTTTCAACCTGGCACCCCTCTTTAGGGAAAAAAACTCCACAAAGTGTGAATACGGCACTACGGCAGATCGGCTATTTTCACTGTATTCATCATACAACAAAGTAAACATTACTTGGGCTTAAGTGGATAACAGCCAGAGGAGGCTCCACCGGGGCTGATGAAGACAGAGTGGTCCAGGAGGAGAAACGCCAGATGGGGACTGCCCCATAGGTCGAACTCCCATTGGGTCGAACAGCGTCGGCAGGTTAGATAATCACCCGCGAGCGTCGGCAGGTTAGATAATCACCCGCGTCACGGTTACTGAGGTTAGGTTTAGGGTTAGGGTTAGAGTTGGACATAGTTTTACTGAGGTTAGGATTAGGGTTTGGGTTAGAGTTTGGTGGTCGATCCAAAGGGTGTTGGACCTAATGACATGTTACCACGCCAGATAACATCATTTAGATAGGACTCAAACTGGCCCGACGGCACAGGGTCAACAGAGTTGTTCTTGGCCAGTTTCACTCACTGGGTAGTAATAACTTCTCATGACCAGGCCGAAATTGTGACTGTGACGCGTGAAGGAAGTGTCTACTGTCTAAGCTACGATGTTATGCAACTGTTATTTCTAAAAACGCGCGCACACATACACACACACGCGCGCTCTCTCTCTAGTCTACAGGAGTTAGTCAACTGTAAATTCAACTGTTGGAGGAGAATAAGCAGACAGTTGTTTCAGCATCAGGCCTGTTTTTGTCTGCCCATCCCCCCATATCTACCGCTCCTCCCCGTCTCTCGTTCCCTTTCCTGTCTCTCTCCATCACTCTTCATCCCCATAACCCCCTTGTCTACCTCCATCCCATCACTGTCTGGGTCTGCGGCCTCGGGGAAACAAACTCTCCCACAGACAAATGCACATTTACACCCATTGGGGCGTCCAGCGAGTGCATAAGTCAGACTGAATGTGTGTTTGTGTCTGCGCACACACACAATAGTGTTCTGCAAGTGTGCATGCTAGAAAGAAAAGAGTATGTGAGTGTGTGCATCTATATATGATTTAAGAGACGATATGTGCGTGTCTGTGTGTGAGTATGTCAGTTCAATACAATTCCTTTATCACAGCTGCAGCAAAATATTGTTTTTGCCTTTTGTGCCTATATTCCCGAGTGTGTCTGCATACTGTATGTTCAATTTGTGTATTTGTGTGTGTTTGCGTGTGTGTGACAGGGAGTTGAGCGAGTAGGTAATCAGTAGAAGGCAGGTGGTCTGGTGTCCCCACGGGAAGAAGCTTAAACCCATTTAGCTCAGACAAACACTTTCTGGCATATCATTTGTTCATATAAGCCAAACAGATAATAGAATAAAACCAGATATAAGTAGATTTAACAGCATTTCCTCAAATACAACATCTGTCTGTTGCAGGTTTGAAACCAGTGGTTCTCAACCTGTGGGTCGGGACCCCAGGGGGGTCCCCAAATTATTTTGGAGGGGTCCCCAGATGATTAACTTAATGTGAAACATTGTTTTCTCACTCAACAGTAAACAAACTAGGGATGGTCCGATCAGGTTTTTTGGAACCGATCACCGAGCACCGATCACAAAAGTTTGATCACCCGATACCGATCAATCAGCGATCCGATCAAGTTATTATTTATATATTATTTATATTTTCTAAATGTTAATGTTTTAACTTTAATTAATTCACTCATGAATTCATTTATATATTTGCCTTATAGTTATTTACCAGCATTACTATGTATTTATTATCATAGCAGTAACTAATTATTCCTTCAGCACTGTGGAAATCAATACCCCAAAATGGCCTCAAGTGGGCATACTGAACGGCTGGTTGATCGGATGCACCGATCGGATCGGATAATTTACCTTTTGATCTAAACCACCGATTATCGCCGATCACACTTTGATCGGCCCGATCCGATCCATTGCCGATTGATCGGTAACATCTCTAAAACAAACCAACAAAGTTTAAGTGATCGAGGGTATTCGACTATTCGCAGTCCGCACATTGAGTGATAATTTAAGGACTTTCTAATACCTCTAAAGTGACTAATTGAACATTGGCCAAATTGTCAAATATTAGAGGCAGAAATTGTGAAAATAGCCGATCTGCTATTTTCACAATAGAACCGTGTTATACAAAATGTTATGCCTCCGCTCTTAGTGCTCGTAGGGTGGGGCGGTCCCCAGTTAAAATGTGATTATTTTGGGGGTCACCGCCTGAAAAGGTTGAGAACCACCGTTTTAAACAACACATTTTAATAATGTCTCCTTTGACCTATTCCTTCATCCGTCTACTTACTAAAAAGTTCCAATATTTGGTGTAAAAAAGAAAAGAAAAGGCATGTGCACCAAGCTGTGTCTTCACAGTTGACCGCCAGGCTATTATGGTGTTATTAGTGGTTATAATTGGATTTTAGAACATAATACCAACTAAGGCAACTTCGGACAGAAACGAAATCGCTATATTCAGCAAATAATCCGTTGCCATTTCCCCCTGCCAGCGAAGGCGAGCTTGTAGATCTGCTATTTTTGAAAAGTCGTGAAAATGTGTGCAAATCTTTGAATATATGTATTTTTTTAAGCGAACATTTGTAACTCAAATTTTGCTTCTGGGGGGTCCCTGGAACTCAATATTTTGAGATGGGGTTCCGTGGCCAAATACATATAATTTTGGGGGTCCTTCACATGAAACGGTTTGAGCTCCACTGACATAGAAACATTCAAGGATTTGAAATATTCAAAGATTTTCATGATTTTTCAAAAATAGCAGATCTACAAGCTCGCAGCGCGGCACTCGGTGCCGCGCTGTGAGCTTGTATATCTGCTATTTTTCAATAGTTAAAGCACAGGGGCCCCACAGAGAATCCATGTACCCAGGGCCCAGAATTTGGTGTGACGCCCCTGGCTCCTTTCTTTGCGTTAGATAAATATACGTACATCTTTGGGAGAGAACTCGGTTGTTCAAACTACTCTCAGTCACAGGGGCTCCATGGTGAAACGACTCGTTTAGCGCAGTGTTTTCTGCTGATGATGGAAATAATTCTGGTTATGGTTTTGGAGGCTGCTGAATTGTTCCTACATCCATGGCTGGAGGCCACTCGCTCTCTGGGCTCTGCTCTGCACGCCTCACTGCACTGAAGCTAACGTGTTAGGTAACACTGGCAGGTCCGTCTCTCACATACACACACACATACACATACACATACACATACACATACACACACACATACACATACCTACAGGGACATGCAGGGGCATTACATGCACATGAAGGCAAACGCCTAGAGATATACTGATGCAAAAAGACAAGACACACACAAATGCAACACACACACACACACACACACACACACACACACACACACACACAGAGATCCCTCTGCCGCAACACCAGAGATTGGGAAGGAAAATAGGAAATAGCCTAAATGAGAAAAGAATACCCTCCCGTACCAGCACATACCAAAGACACACAGACATGCAATCACGCACGCACGCGCGCACACGCGCACACACAACACACACACACACACACACACACACACACACACACAGAGAGAGAGAGCCACAGCCAACTGCAGCTCACACAGACACGCTGGTGGTGAGAGAGAGGCCGAGTCGCCTCCATGGCTAGACCACACTGCTGGCCTGAATACAAGGTCCCCAGAAACGCACATGAATAGTCACACACACACGTGCGTGTAGATGAATGCATGTATGAATCGAATGTACACACAGAACAGTCTAGTTTAAGAGTCAAATTATTAACTCCCATAACCTTTATGCTTACAGAGGGCCTCTCACAGTTCAAAGTATGTGTGTGAGGGAGGGTGTGTGTGTGAGTTTCTGTTTGTTTTAGCCAAAGGCTTGGTGCACTATGCTCCCCCACCTACACACACACACACACACACAGATACAATAACAAAATAATGCTTACAAACGCAATACATCAGATGTATGTTGATTAGTTCTCGCTGACCTTTAGCGAGCTGGCAGTGCGATAAAACCAAAACGCCGGCAGCCAGATTATAACACTTTCAAACACTCCCTCCCCGAAATGAAATCTGTTTGTTCAATTATACTTTCTCTTTTCCGAGCCACATAGCCTGCCTGCCAACCCTGCAACTTCTCAACCTCTATTACAATATGAGACAGGCAGAGAGAGAGAGAGAGAGAGAGAGAGAGAGAGAGAGAGAGTGAGAGAGAGAGAGACAAAGAGAGAGAGAGAGAGAATAGTGTTGGATTGGAGCTGCCAAATGTCATAATCAAGACCAGTATTTTTAGAATTGAAACATTCCGGCTCACACACTGGGACAAGGAAGCAGAGATACTGTAAGAGCTATGAGAGAGAGAGAGAGAGAGAGAGAGAGAGAGAGGAGGAGAGAGAAACGGAGATAGCTGGCGCTCGCAAGAAGGACACATTTTATTAGCTTTACTTGTTTATACACAGCAAGAGAGAGGGGGAAAAAAACTATTTATCACAGAAAGCTACAGTGTCTGTGGGTAGAAAATACCCTCTGAGGTATGAACAACACTTTTAGTGTAGATGAACTTTAAAACTGTGCCGACTTGTTCCCTGGCCGAGAAACAAACACACTCCCGTATAAGTACACACACAACACCCACAGTCTACACACCACAGGCCATTCACACATCTGTGCACACAGCATGGAAGATGGAACGCACGTTTTACTTACGTTTACTGATGCAAGTGCTTGTTTTAGGCAGCAGCGGAATGCTAAGTTGGCATCCCTGAATTCTGGAACAGGAGAAAACGCTCACACACCGGCAAGCCCGTGGCGTTCTGACTGACTTCTGTGCGCTGTGTTGAATCTCTTGTCACGGAGTAGCAAAGCACAAGGTGTCTGTAACGGTGACACAGCTACGAGAGCAGAGCTCGCACTGGATGCTTTCAGCTGCTATGTGTGAGAATGAACGTGCCGCTGTGAGCGCACGCACATTTATGTATCAAGAGAAATGAACACAAACCTGAGTCTCTCTCTCCCTCAGTCACCCATGCCCCTCCCACTGCTTGGTTAAGCCCCACCCCTTCAACCTACCTCTTCTCTGCAATCAGGAAGACTGTTTCTAGGCAGCAGAAGCAGGATGTTTCCCACACAGTCACCCGACTTTCCTGACACTTTCCCCCCCATGCTTTAGCTCTGTGTCATGAAGGTGTTTTCAATAGCTGACAGACAAAGAATGCAGACAATGACTGGACGATTTCTGTCAGGCTCTTAGAACAAACGGTAAAAGACATTACTTTCCCTAGAGATACATTGTGAGGGTGAAGGTGGCTCCATTGTGGTCCTCAGACTTCATGTGGCCAGCCTGCGACCTCAGTCACTCAGTGACATAAGTATGACTCCAGAGGTTTCGCAAGATTTCAGCCTGATCTGACCTCCATCGACTTCCATTATAAAACAATTCAAGTTAGATATTTCAAAAAGTGTAAAACGTGTGAAAAACACACATTGGAGGCACAACGAGTGGGTCCAGCGTAGCCTGGCTTGGCCAGACTATATACTAATGCAGCTAACTAACTGCAGTTGTTTTAACATGGGTGGATTGTCTAGCTGAGCTAGGCTAGGTCCAGCGGTCTGCGAACGTAGCTTGGGACACACAGAGGCAGACTGGCGCTCCCTAAAAGACGGCTAGCCTCTTGCCATGCCGTAAAAACAAGTGATTCACTGCAGAGTCCAGTATCTCGTCATCACTTCCTAAACTCCGGGGGAGGAAGTGATATAATAACATAGCAAAGCGAGTCGCATCAAAACTTTAAAAGGTGCTGATGAGGTTGAGGGAATGTCATTGTGAGGCAGGTGTGGTCGAGGATTTCCCGTCATTCTGGCCAGTAAAGACAGACACCAGTCCGAGAGAGAAGTGATGATGGGTTATACCTATATCTGTACTATCTGTAAAATCCTGACTGTTGATTTTAAAGTGGTCCCCTTTTGGTTGCATATGTCTTATGTGTATGTGCGCGCACACATGTGCGTGCGTGCAACGGTTGTCCAGTTGTTAGTGTATGTGAATTAATGGTTTGGTCTCTTCCTGCACAGTGGGGCTGAGCTACACTTGTTCCCTTGCAGTCCAAACATATAAATGGGTGCTTATTTAAAAAATCGAACCTCTGTTCGAAGTGGAGCTGTGTGTGTGTGTGTGTGTGTGTGTGTGTGTGTGTGTGTGTGTGTGTGTGTGTGTGTGTGTAGCACCTCTCTGGTCACCCAGGATCATGTGTACCGATTTTTGTGACATTTGAAGAAAATATGTAGGAAAAGGTGCAAAAAGTGTGTTTTGGAGAAAATTCAAGATGGCGGAAAATCTATCCTGGCGCAAAACGCAAAGTGGGCCGTTATAGCGCCACCATGAGGCCGAGTGATGTAATTATTTTTGGATTCATTCTTAAAATCATTATGAATCTCCTCTCCGAGGTTTGAAACTGTAGCTCCTATGGTTTACGAGAGAAAAATACTTGAATGTGAGTTTTTGCAATTCCCATTATAAGTCAATGGGGAAAATTAATTCACTAATAAATTAATATCAATTAAACTATAGAACCTTTCTCTTAGCAAGTTACTAGCACACGATTCCCGAGTATTTGACATATGGCGCGAGTGTGTGGTGCAAAAACTGTGGGAGGAGTAGCGTGCCAAACTTTGAGGCTACAGACTCGGACGGACGGACGGACGGACGGACGGACGGACGGACGGACGGAGACCCACACACACGGCCACGTATAGGGAGCGTGTGTTCCACACAGCTCCAAAAGGAGCCAAGCAGGGTGGGGTGCCACCGGACTGGCCTCACTGTGGTAGAACATACACACACACACGCGCTAAAAAACAAGTGTGCACGCGCTGAAGCTAAGACATACATGCACGGCTGCACGGCTGCACGCTGCCCTGTCTGAAACACTAACAAAAACATCTCCAAGCCAAGAAAGCATCTACGGTATGCACAGCACACACATTTGCACATGCTGTGTGCACAATAAAATAAAGAAAACACACACACATGGATATCAGAGGGAAGGTACACAAACTCAAGACATACAAAAATAAACACGTAGACCCAAGCGCACTTGTGCGCACGGAGACGTTGTAAAGTTATTGAAAGTAGTCAGTCAGGCTGCAAACAGTGGGATGGAGTACAACATCATCTCAGCTAGAGTTATGCAATCCAACACCTTCTCACCACCTCCTTACATAACAATCCCCACCCCCCCATTCTGTGTGCCTCTGTTCTTTCTATCTTTCAAATCTCTCCTGCTGTTCCGATGTGAACCTTTATGCATTGCTGGTTCATGTGCATTGTGCAGGCCAGGGTTCATGTGCAGGGAAACATACCAAAGCCACTTGACACGGAATGACAGAGGAATACAGATAAGCTTAAACTCCATCGCTCGAGGGTGTCACTAGTCCAGACTCCACTTTTCCAAAAAGTAGACTGGAAACCAGATGGCCATGCCAGGCAAAAAAAAAGAACAGATCTACAAGCCTACAGATCAGTTCTTTTGGCAAGAAGCACTGCCATACTATAGAGTGTAAATTAGTCTAGTTGGAGACGGTTGCTGTCTCCTATAGACTTGTGTTTCCCACTCAACTATCCTCTTTCTCCACTATACTCTCCTGTCCTCTGTAAGTCACACCAATGCCTGGCCAGAGGGGCATACTTTCATCATAATAGCCAGAGAACCTCATCCTGCCACTGACGTTGGTAACACTCGCACGCCCCCTCTCTCTCCCTCTCTCTGCAGAGCTTCTCACCTGCTCAGGCTGGGAGACAGTGAGGAGACAGATGGATAAAAGGAAGGCTCAGGGTGTGTTCTTCTCACGTTATCAAAATATTCATCATTTGGGAGCAAAGACACACTGGAGAGACAGGACATCACCACACTAGGGATGGGACGATATGAAAATGTCATATCCTCACAACCTAATCAGAATGGGGTAGTGTGTGTGTGTGTATGTATGTGCATCTGCAACTCCACGTTCAGCAGTTGTTCAATTGTCTAAAAAACATAATACAAAAATCAATAACGCATATTCCTTGCTGACCATCAACTTTTCCACCTTCAAATGCATCTCTACTTCTCATAATCACAGAATGTATGTGTTTGTATGCTTATTTCGCAATACCTATTGCGCAATCCTCTGTAGAGTGAGTTTGTCATTATCATCACGAAAGTATCGGGTTTCAAGAGGGAAGGGGGGGTCAGATGGAGAGAGAGAGAGAGAGAGAGAGAGAGAGAGAGAGAGAGAGAGAGAGAGAGAGAGAGATGTACAGTAGGGTACAGTAAAGTACAGTACAGTACAGTCAGTGGATGGATGGATGGATGGATGTGGATGGATGGATGGATGGATGTGGATGGATGGATGGATGTGAATGGATGGATGGATGGATGGATGGATGTGGATGGATGGATGGATGGATGTGGATGGATGGATGGATGGATGGATGTGGATGGATGATGGATGGAGGGATGGAGGGATGGATGGATGGATGGATGGATGTGGATGGATGGATGGATGTGGATGGATGGATGGATGGATGTGGATGGATGGATGTGGATGGATGGATGGATGTGAATGAATGGATGGATGGATGGATGGATGGATGGATGGATGGATATGGATGGATGTGGATGGATGGATGGATGGATGGATGTGGATGGATGGATGTGGATGGATGGATGGATGGATGGATGGATGGAGGGATGGATGCATGGAGGGATGGATGCATGGATGTGGATGGATGGATGGATGGATGCTTGGATGGATGGATGGATGGATGGCTTTGAATGGATGGATGTGGATGGATGGATGGATGGATGGATGGATGTGGATGGATGGATGGATGGATGTGGATGGATGGATGTGGAATTGTGGATGGATGGATGTGGATGGATGGATGTGGATGGATGGATGGGGATGGATGGATGGATGTGGATGGATGGATGGAAGGATGTGGATGAATGGATGGATGGATGTGGATGGATGGATGGATGGATGTGGATGGATGGATGTATGGATGGATGTGGATGGATGGATGGATGTGGATGGATGGATGTGGATGGATGGATGGATGTGGATGGATGGATGGATGGATGTGGATGGATGGATGTGGATGGATGGATGCATGGATGGATGTGGATATGGATGGATGGATGGATGTGGATGAATGCATGTATGTGGATGGATGGATGCATGGATGGATGGATGGATGTGGATGGATGTGGATATGGATGGATGGATGGATGTGGATGGATGGATGGATGTGGATGGATGGATGGATGGATGGATGTGGATGGATGGATGGATGGATGGATGGATGTGGATGGATGGATGAATGTGGGTGGATCACTGCTGCAACGTAGCTGTGAGCGCCTGCGAAGCAGGCGCGATCTCTAGATGTGAGCGGCCCGAAGGGCCGCGAACCTCTAGTCACCATTATTGTGACAAAAGCAATTTACGATATCGCGATAATCAAAATCAATTATTCTGCGGCGGAACATTTGCCAAAAAATAGCAGATCTACAGTGAGTTTGTAGATCGGCTATTTTTTGGCAAATACATTTGAAAAAATCACACTTGTGTGAACTGAGCGGTGGAGGCTGCGTGTGTGCGTGCGTGCGTGTGTGAGTGTGAGTGTACCTGCCCTGGCCTGGCCTGAACAACAGCGCCCCTCCCTTAACATGTGTGGTCAGAAAAGGTATTGCAGGCTACATACAGACACGGACGGACGGATACCCACAGACACGGCCACGTATAGGAGACGGTGTGACCACCACACAAAAGAGTGAAAAAAGACTATCAAGTACCCTTTACCAATTATAGAGGGTTTAAATGGTACCGGATATGCAGCTCGGCAAATAAAAGGTGAATTGATCCCAGTGCATGACGGAGGACGATATCACGATAAATTAAATCTGCACAATACGATTATCAAGTGTTTTTTATCATGATAAACGATAATATTGCATATCGTCCCATCCAGTGGTGTGATATGGATTTTAGAAGTGGTGCCCCCCTACTTATTATAACTCTATGGGTGCCCCTCTAAATTCGTGGCGTGCTTGCACGTGAGGCGGCGAGGCGCGCGCGCAGCTAAATAAGTCTAGGCTCGCCGAGCCCAACCGAGCCCACGGCATCTCACCCCTGGTCCCATCCCTACACCACACACAGTGCACACTGTGTCAGGACTTTGGCCTAGTTATGATTTTGGCCTAGTTATGCATGCATGCACATATGCATACGTACGTATAAAAACAAACAAACAGGCACGCACAGCCGCAAACAGTTGCAACTTTCAGAATCTGATCCGTCAGCTGCAGAAAGACTTTTTATAGTGGCCGGTGAAAGAAGATGAGACCTATAGAGTTACTGCAGGGGCAGCTCAGCTCCCCACTCCTTTCTCACACCACAGTCATAAGCCCTGCCACTGGGCACACATGCATTCCATGGATGTGACTACTCGCCATTCTGACGTCTCACATTACTGCTCATATTACACATTGGCATGCCCAAGCAGGCCCTACCTCTCT
The DNA here is from genome assembly GCF_963921795.1 of Nannobrachium achirus. Taxonomy (NCBI): domain Eukaryota; kingdom Metazoa; phylum Chordata; class Actinopteri; order Myctophiformes; family Myctophidae; genus Nannobrachium; species Nannobrachium achirus. The sequence continues at coordinate 41,842,237 of NC_137818.1, read as the reverse complement.
CCCTCTCTCTCAAACGCACGCACGCACGCACGCACGCACGCACGCACGCACGCACGCGCACACACACACACACACACACTAGGAAAAAGGTTATCAATCAAACTCGCCAATAATGACAATAATTCCATTGAGAAAACTAAACTGAACAGCATTAGTAAAGTGGTGAAATTGTAGGACACAAGCTGCAAGGCACAAACCCAAAAAACAAGGCCTTAGGTCTATCTTTTTTGCTCTTGAATCTTTTAAGTAAAACATTTGGTATACAAAACGTACAAACGGTCACTATAGTACACCATTTTAGGACACTGGCTCGACAATGACTTCAAGCCTCTAAATGCCCGTAGAATACATTTCAACCTTCAACTGTTGCATTGCGGGTTTGAAAACTGGCCATTTAGAGAACATGGGCCGGGTGATGTAAGGCGTACGTTGAAATTCAAATTTCAACAGTAGGGGCTTATTGGCAAGAGCAAACACTGATATCCAACATACTACGTGTTGACATTCACGTATGCAAACGCACAAGAGCAAATGTTTTGGGGGGGCTTGTTTAAACATTGACAGCTCTATGGCAATACACGTGACTTTGTTTTCAAAGCCCCTGATCCCGTTTTCTGAACCTGATCCACCAAAAGACAAACAATGCTGTGCCGTTGGAAGGAAAACTATAGCCATTCAATGGAAATAACCCGAGAGGCTTTCAAAGAGAGCAGTGTCATTCTTTTCTCCAGGAGAAAAAAAATCCTTATCTTGAACCGTTCAAGTGAGAAACATTTCTCATAATATTCACAATTTCACAATGAAAAATGCACATCTGAAGAGATACGGTACAGATTTCGTGGAAGAGTTTGCAGTCCTAGCCAACAGTGTCATAGGATCTGGGACACAAACAGACAATGACACATACAGTACAGCAATGCACAGAGAGTTAGCCACTAAAGACATACTGAGAGCGAGACACACACACAACCTACACACACATGCATCACTGCTTGTTTGAGCACACAGCTCCAGTAGGTCAGTGGTCCCTGGGCAGACTGGGGCCAGCAGTAAATAATAATGGTTAAACCGTGTAGCTAAGTGGCCCCCGTCAAAGCAGCCAGAGGCACCAGCAGCAAGCAGCAGGGCGGGCGCGTCGCTCTCACGTGCAACAAGGAATCACAACCATCTGGGAGAAGAAGGAACGAGTGGAAGGAGGGAGTGAGGGACAGGAGTGTCGCACCACATTCTGGGCCCCGGGTACAAGGATTCACTGTGGGGCCCCTGTGCTTTAACCGTTGAAAAATAGCAGATATACAAGCTCACAGCGCGGCACCGAGTGCCGCGCTGCGAGCTTGTAGATCTGCTATTTTTGAAAAATCATGAAAATCTTTGACTATTTCAAATCCTTCTAATATAAGTTTTTTTTGAAAAATCTATGTTTCGATGTCAGTGGAGCTCAAACCTTTTCATGTGAAGGACCCCCAAAATGGTATGTATTTGGCCACGGACCCCCATCTCAAAATATTTAGTTCCAGGGACCCCCCAGAAGCAAAATTTGAGTTACAAATGTTTGCTTAAAAAAATACACATATTCAAAGATTTGCACGCATTTTTACGACTTTTCAAAAATAGCAGATCTACAAGCTCGCAGCGCGGCACTCGGTGCCGCGCTGTGAGCTTGTATATCTGCTATTTTTCAATAGCTAAAGTATAAAATAATGAAGGCCCCTCCACCACCGTGGGCCCTAGTAACTCAGTCCCACTTTCCTACCCCTTGGTGACGCCCCTGGTGAGGGATATAAGGGAAGGCTGGCATCCGGACGGCTGCTGTTTGAGTAGGAAGGGTGGGGCGCGTAGAGAGGACACGGGAGATCCTGCCAACCTGATAAAATGCACACACACACATGCATGCACACAATATACAAATACCCTTCACAGGTTGCAGCAGGTGTGTATGAATTACTTGCAGACAGATGGAATGTGCACACAAACAGTCAAGAAGAAGGACTCTTTTTTTTTCCTTTGAAAAAAAAGGGGCCTTTGCATAACGCCAACTCATCAAACCAGAAAGTTAACCTTATTGTGTCACTAATGTGACAGATGCTGTCCCGGACTGAAAGGTAAAAAGACCTATAATAGGTTTCAAAAGGTCTAAAGCTGGAGACAAACCATTAGGCCTATGTATTGTCAGCAACCTTGAACAAACAGACACATTTCCTAAAACCTCAATTCAAGATTATTAAAAAAATCACACCCGTGTGAACTGAGCGGTGGTTGTGGGGGTGTGTGTGTGTGTGTGTGTGTGTGTGTGTGTGTGTGTGCGTGTGAAGAAAACACAGCCTGTGTGTGACTGCCCCCTCCCCTCCCCCTGTGTGTGTGTGTGTGTGTGTGTGTGTGTGTGTGTGTGTGTGTGTGTGTATGTATGTGTGTGTGTGTGTGTGTGTGTGTGTGTGTGTGTGTGTGTGTGTGTGTGTGTGTGTGTGTGTGTGTGTGTGTGTGTGTGTGTGTGTGTGTGAGAGAGAGAGAGAGAGAGAGAGAGAGAGAGAGAGTATTGCAGTTGATGCTCAGACTAGACTCAAGAGCACCCTCTCTGGTCACTGAGTGGTAGTTCAGGCTACATACACACATACATACACGGATACATACACGGATACACACACGGCCATGCTATGGAGCGGTCTACCACCGCTCAAAAAAAAAAAAAACATTTGATTAAAAATAATAATACATCTAACATTTTAAAATCATATACACAAGGTGGTTGTAGTACCGTGTGTGTCTCTCTGCTATAAAGTGCAGTGCTTCAAAAGCCACATGCCCCGAGTATTAAAACCTCTCTGGCCGAACAGAAGTTATGTCCAAGTTCTCCACCTCCACATACTGTAGTTTGCACGTGTCTCTTGACCTCCCCAGTCCAGACATACACATGACATGAGACGGCCAGGAGAGGGGTCAGCCTGACCTCATTCCTTGGGGGTAGGGCTCAGGAGAGGTAACATCCACAGGCCCATAGGGCCACATGACCCCTTCCTTCCTGTCTGGGATATGTGGGCCAGAGGTGGTTTAAACAGAGAACTGAGCAGGAATCCAGACCCCAAACTAGAAACCGGAGGCAGCAGTAGGGATGTGACGATATGAAAAGGTCATATCACGATTATTGTGACAAAAGAAATCGTGATTTACTATATTATCGCGATAATCAAAATCCATTATTCTGGGGCAGAACATTTGCCAAAAAATAGCAGATCTACAAGCTCACAACGCGTCGCGTTGCGACGCGTTGTGAGCTTGTAGAACGGCTATTTTTTTGCTAAGACATTTGATAGAGTGAAAAGACATCAAGTACGTAATTATAAGTACCTTTTACCAATTATAGAGGGTTTAAATTATACCGGATATGCAGCTCGGCAAATAAAAGGTGAGTTGATCCCAGTGCATGACGGAGAACGATATCACAATATATTAAATGTCCACGATACGATTATTGTGAGTGTTTTTTATCACGATAAACGATAATATCGCTTATCATCACATCCCTAGGCAGCAGCAGCAATAACGTGCATTAGATTTGTAGTAGGTAGGAGTTAAAGTCTTCACGTGACACACAACACAATATGTTGTGTTTATACTAATCATTACACAGCATACTGATTGAGCATAGTGGTCAGACTTAACAAAGGCTACATATGTGACCGAACTTTTTATAGGATCTAGTATTGCATTTTATCGTGTGTACTGTGTGCATAACACATGTTACTACATTTACTGTGTGGGAGTGTGTGTTTCCAAGTTGAGAATGGTGTATGTGTGTTTGTTATACAGCAGATGTGGTGCGGCTATGTGCATGTGTGTGCATCACAGCACTGCTTCTCTCACACCATTTGAGAATGAGATTGTGTAATGAGTTGACAGTTTGTGTGTGCGTGTGTGCGTGCGTGCGTGCGTGCGTGCGTGCGTGCGTGCGTGCGTGCGTGCGTGTGTGTGTGCGCGCGTGCGTGTGTGTTGCTGCAATGCAATCTGGCCCGGTCTGGTAGATTACTCGGCCTGGCGCGGCCTTCCTGACAAGCCGTCCCTGGTAACATAAGATGACCTCATCATCAGCACACGGCCGATAAACTGCACACAGCCATGCCAGGGCCAAACAGAGAGAAGTGATGTCTCCCCCACAATCACACAACATGTTAGCGATGGAGACAAGACATCCAAGAGAAGAGAGAGGGATACAGATACAGAGAATATCATGGTTAACAGAAAAGAAAGAGAACAGGAGGAGAGCGAAAGAGTAGAGTAAAGGAGACGGAGAGAAAGTTAGTATGCAGGGAAAGATAGCGGAGGGGAAGCGAGAGAATGAGCAGAGGAATTATAGTGAGAAAGAGGGGGAGAGAAGCACAACAAGGCGTAGCCACACATAGTATACGGACTGAGGCCAGTCCCTGACTCAGCCACTGACAAAGACAATGACTAACACTTATCATTACTGCAATATGGGGCGATGTAGGGATCTCTTCCCACGATGGCATCTTACTGTAAAGTTTACCAACACCCCACACAGCTCCTCTGTCAGTCTACCCTGGGAAAGGACAAAAATAAGTGCTCTACGGGACTCCACTTCCATCATGGTTTGGCTTCGTAAGGGGGCCACACGCTGGAATAAAACCCTAACCTCCAACAGTCTCCACAGACAGACTGTGGAAAAACACATCCACCATTTATGTTTTCCTATGCTTGGTTGACTGTTGCCGTACCAATCTACTGTAGCCTATAATACTACAACCCTGACAACAACACTGGTGTGTATCATTTGTGTATAATTGTCTACCTATATTCTGTGCAATGAATAGTATGTCGTTTTGGAGAAAAACACATAATTTTCCACCTAATAACAGCCTTGATCTCACACTTCAGACACTTCACAGAGTTCAATAATACAGAACACAACACCAGCACTTAATACGATGGCAAATCTTCTTGAATCGGCCTAGGTGATGTAACATTAGATTTAGTGTTTAGTGTTTTTTGTGTATTTTTCTGTGTGTGATTGTGTGTGTTGTGTGCGTGTGTGTGTGTGTGCTCGTATGTTAAGCACCAGCTGCAATATTACCACCACTGACATCTGCTACAGCCTTCAATTAGAGAGGATTCCCTCGTTTTGGGCGAACCAGCTAAATTCACAACAAGAGTTACGGTAACGCTGCCACCAAAATACCAAAAAGGAAGGGAAACAGCTGGGGGGGAAGAGGAAAACACCGGAACAAAATCACCAAAATGAAGTCTACATAACTCTCTGTCACTGCTCTCTACAGCCTACACTTACACAAGCCAGCTAACTTCTCACAAATGCAAACTATGTGTGATTCATCATCATCAATTCATTCCAAAGGATTAAGGCTGCATACTTACAGTCATTCTGTTTTTATGTACTTAACCTCTTAAGCCCCAGGGGGGTCCAGGGGGAAAATCCGCCTAAAATTCATGCTCAAATTGGAACAGTTGTGGACACAAAACTACCATGATTGTGGCTACTCTTGACTCACCAAATGTCAGCTAACCCCTGAAAATTCACAAATGCAGTGTAAAACATCACATTTCTCTGACCAAATTGTCCTGCTGTGATCATTTACCAAGGAAAAGATGATTGAAAAAGACCTCCGCCTATGGAAATTTTGCCTTCTGAATAGTGAATGAGCCTCAAGACCTCATTTAAAACATAAATATTGAATAGAAAGATTGTTCACCAAGGTGTCACCAATTGATAGGCAAAACTGTATGAATATATTGCAAACTATGTAAACTCTACAGATGTTTTAGTGAGAGTAGTGCTGTAATATTAGTAATGTTAAAGTATAGGGTGAAAAATGATAAAAACGAGTAACAATAAGTAGTAATAATACTGTAATAGGAGTAATGTATGGATGAAAAGTACAATGGCAGCTGATTACTATGCTGTAGGTGCACTGTAACAATAATCAACAAAGAAATTGTAGTTTGATTTGGTCTCTATTGATTTATTGACATTTATTGACAGCTGTTCAGAGGTCAACACCTTTTGCCCCCGCCGGCGGGGGCAATGGGGCTCAAGAGGTTAAGAGCACATAATAAGTGTTCCCCAATGTGTTCCCTTGGGCCTGCAATAAAGCTTTGACTGACGTCATATAGACGTCTAGCATCAGATACTCCAACAGGTAAAGAAATCCTTGTTAACTTCCAATCAGGCTTTCAAGTGACGGTGCCTATCTGTTTTAAGATAGGCACTGTATGGCACCTCCGTACCTTCAAAGCCTGATCGACCCCTACAACCCCACATGTTCACTCAGATCAGCTAACACAGGGATGCTGACAGAACCCTCGCTAAAAACTCCAGGACAAAAATCCACTCGCCCCATGACTCTTCGCCCTCCTGGCCCCTAAACTGTGGAATGAACTCCCTGTCGCACTTAGAACATCAGACTCACTCCCTAGCCTCCACCTTGGCTGAAGACTCCTCTCTTCAGACTCCGCCTTAGCCCATAGCACTTACCATCCATAGCACTTGCCTACCTTAAATGACCATAGCATACATGTATGTTAGATAGATTACTATTTCTATGCATTTGAGGTATTGATGTTGATGTATTTATTACCTTGCTTATTGTAAGTCGCTCTGGATTAAGAGCGCCTGCTAAATGCCTAAATTGTAAATTGTATAAGACAGTATTACGTATATGTTATGTTGCTAGACTGTGATGCAATCCTATGTGTTGCCAATAAAGCTCATCTTATCTTCGTGATAATTACCTTAATGACCTTTTAATCAACAAATTAACCCGCTCGCATGATAAGGCGGCTGCACTGCTGTTCAAGCCCATTGAGAAAGCTTGCACGCTCAAGAATTAAAGGGAGGCTAGTATTACCGATGGCGACGCGTGTTGAATCAACAACCCCAATTCCATTACATAAGCAGGAGTTAAGGTGGTTGCACACTGCTGCGTTTTTCGTTGCGAAATGCGTTTTTCAGGGCAAGGAGAGAGAGAGAGATAGAGAGAGCAAGGGACCGAGTGGTGCGCGAAACGGGCGGCAGTGTGCAAACGTGACTGACATAACGTGAGGTTGATTTTTTTATTTGCGTGCTCCGAAATTCACTCCGATATTCGGCCCGAAAAACGCAGCAGTGTGCAACCACCTTTAGTCTCCTGTTTTGATAGTGGAAACTGTAAGCATAAACTGTATGTAAAAGGACCCCCCCCCTCCCCTCTCTCTCTACCACTGGATGGAAGAGTGGGAGATCATGGGACACTAGTGGGTTGTGTTGGGCCTCAGCCATTGGTTAAAACCCACATAAGCTTCTTTCCAGACTTTGCCTACTGTGGGCTGTCTCCCATTTGATGTTTCTCAGCTGCTTATACCAAGTAATAGGAAAGCCCTTGTTTTGTGGAAAAAGGCAAATGTGAATAACAGCATGCGTTCTTCATCGCTGTGGCACGTGTTTGGTCAAGTACTGTTGGAAAACTATGAACACAAAAAGGCACATATTTAATTTCTTTACTCCACGGAGGTGTACCAAAATAAGCCAGAGTCCGTTTCCATTTAGGAGCATCACCAAGCAACTTTGAAACCACTTTTTCTTTACAGATTTACGCCTGGTCACAGCGAGTACCTTTTAAAAAGACACCACACTGACATGCTAACTGCCTTTTCAAGCCAAAGGGTGCACATTCCTGAGCTGGGAATGATTAAGACAGAAAATTACAAGGTGGTATGTCTGTTGTTTTTTGTTGGCCATGGGGAAGCATTCCAGAATTGTTCACACTTTTTGGTGACGGTGCCTGCGGGCCACTTCTGATAACAACAACACATTGTGGGTTGTGTTTGACCACATTAGTCCATAAGGTTTAAAACGTTTTCAGGCCAAGGACCCCTTAGTTGAGAGAGAGATGAAGCAGGGACCCCCCATCAACCTGTTCATAGATTCTATATAGTTTCATTGTTTTACAGCGCAATCATCAGTGTTTTTTGGATTCATGTCAATTTGTGTTTTCACATATTTAACTACTTGAGCTGTCACTACTTAATACACTTGACCTTTCACTCTGTACTTAGGCCATGGCTACATGGAGCTGGATATTTCATATATCCAGGTTTTTCAGATATCCACATAGAAAAATATCTAGGTCTACACGGAGCTGGATATTTCATATATCCAGTTTTTTCAGATATCCACATAGAAAAATATCTAGGTCCACACGATGTTCAATAATACATATACAATGTCTAACAAGCACACACACAGTAAAGTCTTCAGAGATATCCGGGTTCCCTGTCTACACAGGTCCACACGACAGAGATATCTATGTCTAACAAGCACACACACAGTAAAGTCTTCAGAGATATCCGGGTTCCCTGTCTACACAGATCCAGTGAATCGGATATTTTTCAATCTCTCCACTTATTTATCCGGTTTAAAAAATATCCAGCTTCGCAGCCGAAATATCCAGCTTCATGTGGCTGCAAGCCCCAACATCACAAAAAATGTCTAGCTTCAGAAATATCCAGCCCCGTGTAGCCATGGCCTTAGTCTGCTCTTTTCCCCCTCTACACCAAACCTCTTTGCCGAAAATAGCCGATCTACAAGCTCAGTAGATCTGCTATTTTTGGCTAAAGTTCTCAGAATATGGACCCACATAGGGTTCAAGTGGTTAATACAAAAAAGGGGAAAAAAGGTTTCTATCACACAAAGATTTGGAGGACCCCCTGTAGTAACTCTGAGGACCCCCTAGGGGTCCCGGACCCCCTGTTGAAGACCCCTGGTTTAAAATCTGCTATGCAAATAAAATTGCCTTGCCCTGCCTTGCTTAGTCTCAGATTTTGTGTGTCTTTTTCCCAGGTATGGTCTTCTGCGCTGTTCAAAGATTTTCTTTGGGGTCCCTCCTGATTAAGTTTCAAAGGGAGAGCCAGTGAGGAAGTCAATACAGGAAGGGACAGCTGATTTACCACCAGTATCTTCGGCCCCTGTGCATCCTGCTCAGGCGGTGGGGAGCGGAAATGACCCAACGCAACCACTGAAGACCTGCTGGGTGTAAATAAACCTGTGTGGTCCTACTACGGCCTTTAAAAAGGCTTGACTCAGTCATATTTCTTGATTCTGAAGTGGATATCCTCCACTATTACGAGACAACATACATCACACCTTTCTCTTCACTTCATAACAACAGGAATCATAACAGCACAGGCTAGACAGACAAGGTTGTAATGACTGAGTCAAGTTTACAATGTGCAATCATCTCAGTGCTAAAAGTAGCTTTACTGAGACTAGCCACTATAGGACCCATGGTCATTTCAGGAAAATGATGATTCAAGTAATGACCACAGAGCCTTACAGGGCCTACTACAGTCAAGGACAATGGCCTTTTATGGTTTACCAGACTACACTGTACCAAATGTGGATTCAAGGTTAAGTGTTATGATGATGCAAAAGCTGAAAAGGGAAGGTTTGGTTCCATAGACCGATTAACCCCCCGGCTCCACCGGGCGCGTCGAGCGTCGCGTCAACGTCAACGCAGGGAACGCTCCCGTTTTAATCAATGAAGGGTGCTCCACTGCCGACGTCAACGTCCGCGTCGGACGCTCAAATTCGCCCCGGTTCATTTTTTGACGGCGTCCGATGCCGGCACGACGCCGTCATTTTGGTGGAGCCCTAGCCTTAGGCATTTAGCACAAGCTCTTCCAGAGCTCACCAGAGCGACTTCAAAAAATCAAAGACCAGAGTAGACGACAGGAACCAAACGACAGGTAAATGGTCACATAAAAAGTGCAGTGCAGTTTTTTTTTTTTTTTTTACAATTGCTCTTGTTTTTGTTCCACTCACCAAGGCAAGCATGTGAATCAAATGGATGTAATACACGTAACACACGACAATCGTTTTCTTTAATCGTCGCAAATGTTATAGTCCTATCTGTTCACTTACTAAAGTAAAAAAGTTACATACGGTATATGAAAGGCACCGAAATCACACGTGTTTAGTTTGCATCGCTGCGCAGCTGCGTTTGCCTGGAGAAATCATTCTGTATCTGTAAATACCATGACAAATAAACGAAATGATAGCACACTCACCTCACATCAACAGCAGCGTTTCAGCACAGTTCACCAAACGTTTCCAAAATAATAACTTTAAAAATAAAGGATTTGCTGAAGTATAATCGAGGTTAGATGGGTGTAATCGATACTACTGTATCAGTACCACACTCTCTCACGGAAACTGTGGTGGAAACTTTCGATGTTCGCGCGGACCATACCAATCACAAACCACAACAACCTACACGAACGAGTCGTGGGTTTAATACAAATTCTTTCAGACAATTAATCACCAAATGGAACAAATATAAATATATAGGCATTATACTTTTGTATTTATTAGTCCCACTATTTGCAGAGTTCTTGCACATCGAATAGATGTTCCCGTTTTATAAACTATGCATTGAGTGTGTACCCCTAACAGGACCCCCAACTTGGTACGCCCCAGGATCCCACCATTGGTCAGTTCAACTCCATTCATAGTTTGGAAAATGCTGCGTGTACGGTTCCCATAGTAACTAAATGTTCTTGTCAAAAGAAAGGCCCGATATACAGTTGCATAGCTCTAACCGTTGGAAACAGCCTGTTTTATTTTTTCATACAGTACATCAGGGGTCTTCAACGTTTTCAGGTCACAGACCCCCTAGCTGAAGGAGAGATGAAGCAGGGACCCCCCCCTCCCCCCACTTCTTAGACTTGCTTGACACCCATGTTGACACCGTCCACACCACACCATCAGTGTATGTTGGATTCATGTTCATTTGTATTTTCAGACATTAAAAAAATAAAACAAATAATACTTAGTAAACTTTTCCCCCCCTCTACACCAAACCTCTTTGCCGAACTGGTAGATTGGCTATTTCCGGCTTATGCTAAGGTACAAGAAGTTAATGTAAAAAAAAAAAAAGAAAAAAAAAAATCTTATCACCCAAAGATCTGGTGGCCCACCTGTAGTAACTCTGAGGCCTGGACCCCCTGTTGAAGACCCCTGCTGTAGGCTACATTGTTTACCCCCCTCACCACCCAACAACAGACACAGACGGTTACATCCCGCCACTCCAACATGTCTCATGTCTCCATTCCGACACTAACCCTATCTCTAACCCTAACCCTAAACTTAACCCCTATGGGAGTGTCGCCACTCCGACAATAAGAAGTCAATTTCGGAGTGGCGACATGTCGGAATGGAGAGAGACTCCCGACACGGACATACCCCTGGCTGGCCTACACTCCACTGTATTGACTGGACAAAATATTTCTATGGATAGTCAAATAGAATTAGAATAGAAAGTAGAATAGAATAGACAGGATCTCAAACTTTATTTATTTCAAGGACCCCCCAAGAGAACAAGTGTACAAATGGAACCATTTGGTTACAGGCCTGAAACGGTCCATTTGGATCTTCTTCAAGGAACCCAGAGGTTCCCTGGACCCTGGCCCCCACTTTGAGAACCACTGCAATAGACATAAGTAAAATATTCCATTAATGTAGCGTGTAAATGTTGTCTACAACAGCAAAACATACAAAGAGTGAGGAGATGGAGTTATTACAGTTAAGACCAGTAAGACTCCCTAATCGGGAGATAAGCGACCGTCAGGTCGCAAACACAAACTTTAGAAGACAATGGTAGCCAACCAGGAGGGAATATGGGAAATGGGACAGATCCATGTTGATGACATGACTTTAGACTGAGATACTGTGTACCAAATCTGTAGGAGCATGCAGTGTCCAAAAAATTGTTTTGAAAGAATCGGCCTCATGGTGGCGCTAGAAGAGGGCCATGTGAGAAGCGAGGTTGTGGTTTGGCAGCCAAGGAGTATGTGTGCAAAGTTTGGCATGGATAGGGGCAACGATGACGGAGATATGAGTAGAGCAAAAGTGTGACGTGACGTGACGTGATGTGTGACGGACAGACTGACTGACTGACATCCGGTGGAGGTTTTGATAGTAACAACTATAGCCTACTGCAGCAGTGGAAGTGATACATCTGGTTCAGGCAAGATCTGTATAAAGTTCATCTCTCAAGCTCTCCTCTACAAAGACAGTGTGTGCGTGCATGTGTGTGCATGCGCGCGCACGTGTGTGCGTGCGTGCATGTGTGTGTGTGTGTGTGTGTGTGTGTGTGTGTTTGAGAGGGGGGTCTCTTGTTCAACTAATGGCAAAACAAGCTGGGGGATGAGCTAATGCTTTGGCAACAACCTGCTTTAATTAAGTAATTTGGGATGACCTCAACTTGAAGTAGAGTGGAGTGTTTTTCCCTCTTAACGTGTTCACGGAACGGACAGAACACTAACCATGCTGTTCCCAGGGAAGAAATACATGTATTACTTCTCCATAGAAACACAGACTGATTGATTGATTGTAGAATTTATTAGAAGTTTGCAAAAGGAAAAAGTACAGTTTCATGACAGCATAAATCACTTACAAGGTCAACTAAAAGGAGATCCTATAGTAAGCTTTATGGCTTATTTACACAGGAACCACTTATGTATCTCATATAACCATTGAAAGACAGACGGATACAACAGAGTACTTTGCATAGGATAACATCAATTACAAAAGCAGTAAAAAAGAAAAAATAACAAGCTTTTTATTGTTCTTACAGTAGGCTTTGCATATGTTGGCAAAGCATTTGCTTCAGTGATAAAAACTATGATGTATGTTTGCCACTTCAAAAAGCAGTCAAGACCAATTTGTGTATTGGCTGAAGAATCAGAATCAGGCCTATGTGTCCCATTTAGCGCCACCATCAGGCCAAACACATTTTTGGACACGGCTCCTATACATTTTGACCTAAAATCACGCAAAGCGGTACACAGTATCTCTAAAGGCATGTCATCAACATGGTTCTGTCCCATTTCCCATATTCCCTCCTGATTGTCTACGACTGCCTTCTAAAGTTTGTGTATGCGACGTGATGGTCGCTTATCCGATTAGGGAGTCTTACTGGTTATACATTTGGTGGCCCCAGTCCTTGTATTGTTTTTGGTCACTGTATATTTGCACATACCTGAAATGTATCCTCTGCATTGTTTGTGAAGCGTTCGGGCAAGTGTCTTGCTCAGTATGACACCTTGACATTGCTGAGAGTTGGAATCGAACCTGTCTTGTCCCTGTGGAACCTCACTGCCTGAAGCCAAGGGACGACATACTCGGACGGAGTTCTAATCCCTGAGTCAAACTGCAGTTTGGCATTGTCTAACGCAGTGGTTCCCAAACTTTTTAGCTCATGACCCAAAAGAGAAATTTGACGTTTGCCCGGGACCCAAACTAGTCAAAATAGCAGATCTACAAGCTCACAATGTGTCGCTTCGCGCCGCGTTGTGAGCTTGTAGATCGGCTATTTTCACTTTTCTTAAACATTTGTTTTCTAATTTAAGGAATTTATTAGGTTTTTCTTTTATTTATTCATGAAATTAGAAAAGTCATTGCATTTTTTTTAAATGTTTTGAATTAGTTAAAAACAAAATGTAGGAAATTAAGGGACCCATAAAAATGTGTCCGTGACCCACAAACCAGTGGTCTAAAATCTCAAACCAAGTGAAAAGACATTTCTGGAGCAGCACCAGCAGAGAGAGTCATGTGTGCATGAGCATGTTTCTACTGATGGAAACCAGTTTGAAAGCACACACGGCAGAACAGGGACTATTCATTTTTTAAACACGATACTTTTTAAAACCTCATAAGTCACAGGCGTTGTTGGCCTGGCTGTCTGACAGCATCGCTTTTATGGAGCCAAGAACAAGGGCATGACTTCCTTCTAACTGGAACACATGAGGGGTGTGTGCGTGGGGGTCCACATTATTCATGTTACATAACTTCATCAGCTCTCTTATATGCTACCTGAGCTCTGGGCAATAAGGATGACATGCGCATGAACACAAGCGCACGCACGCACGCACGCACGCACGCACGCACGCACGCACGCACGCACGCACGCACACACACACACACACACACACACACACACACACACACAAAAGTTTAATAGAGACAGCCATGAAACTCAAGCTGCTCTGAGCAACAACAGACAGGTTTGGAAATTCAACTGACATAATTGAAGATAGCTATCTTAGCAGAGGTGTCTTGTGCACACACACCCGTGTCCCATAAGCAGTGACATAAAGTATAGTACATGGTAATATAGTAATGGTACAAGTGCTCTATTACAGATTTTCTTTTCTTCTTTTTTTAGGAGGATCTAAACTTCTAATTGAGTGTCTATATTTATCTAGACTTTCACTTAGCTGCATATTAAAGATACTTTTACTCAACTACTTTTAACATTGGGCTACTCGTTACAAAATCAAATAATGTTATTGTCTCTCGTCACCTAATATAATCCTACTATAATATTCTCCTATAAAACTGAGAAAACAGCTTGTCTCCATGCATTTGTCTCCTCAATATGTTCGATCTCAACGTGCACGCATGGGCATTGGCGGTTGTCATTTGCAGGGAGTGAGTGACTTTTCACTTTTCCCAAAATTAAGCAGTTAAGCGGTTTGTAATAATAATAATGGACTGCATTTTTATTGTGCTTTTCCAAGTGCTCAAAGCGCTTTACAATGGTCCATTCATTCATACATTGGGAAGTGAAGCGGCAAACATTCAACGCCAGCGTCCAATGGTGGAAGGCTAGCACCCACCAACTCATTGGAGGCAATGTGGGGTTCAATGTCTTCCACTTCGACATGTGGACAGGAGGAGCCGTGCATGTAAACATTTTTGTGACCGACCGCTCTCAGCCATCACATGGATCTGAAATCGCACATGGGCATACCGGTATGTAGGGAGCAACAAGGCCAATTTTCTCATGTTTCCAAAATGTAAGCTGTTAGCATTTTTGCCACAGGCTATTGGATCTGTAGTCACAATCATGGTCCCATAGCCCGAAAAGATGGATATGCTATACTGTTATTGGTTGCTGGTTGGTTGTCAGGGTGACTGTGGTAGGAGGGGGGGGGGGGGGGGGGGGGGGGCAGGGTTGATTGATTGATGGTTCCAATTGTCTAATTGTGCTCTCTTTTATAGTAGCGTACTGGACCAGGGCTTAGGGCTATACACACAATACCAGTAGAAAGAGAGAGAGCTGCCACAATATTGCAGACTGCAAATTAAGTTTGATTTAACCACATGAAACCTAGCCTCCATATTCTGAGCATATAATAGACAAACATTCAGCTAAAATATGCAAAATTGGCAAAAATCTAATACCAGCACAAAACATGTCACAACTAGGATATCTGTATTGTACTTGTATGGCTTTTGAATACACTGCCCGTTAAAGATCCATTCAAGGTTCAGGCTGACTCATTGTTTATGTTTCCACCTGCTTATTTGTCTTCTATGCGATTTCCAGTTAGTTGGCAAAAAGCTCATTGGCGGTCAGGCTTTGACCCTCAGCCAAACACGAGACTTCAGAGAGGAGGAAATCATTCGGGGGCCCCAGGAAGACAACGCGTCACTGCTTCCCCTTGAGCCGCTCTTATTTTGGACGTGGTGTGTCACATACAGTAAAGGTGGAAAGGTTCTGTGCACGGTCACAGCTGAGAAAACCCTTCCGAATGTATATGCTGGATGCTTTGTATAGTCATTGTGATTTCACGAATGATGGGTTGCTCATTGTGACAATAAAATGATACACCGCAAAATTCTGAGTTGTGATACAGTATTACGCTGCAAATGTCTGAATGTCAATGTAAAATGTGTAAAATGTACATTCTGTTTACAAGTTCAGAGTTACATTAAATTTGCTGTATATATTACAAGTTATAATATCGTTTACAATATCCTTATAGGCGATAGGCCCCATTCAAACTTGGCAAGGACTCTGGGAACTGATTGGTATCGGTGCCTGAGAATGATGAACAAATCTGTGCTGGATGTGTGCATGTGACAAATATCCAAATTTGTGTGAAAATGTAGGCCTATTCCTCCCTAAACAGGAAACCTATCAAGGTCAAAGTTTAAACTTTGGCCTCTCTCAAATACACAACCAATATGAAAAAGGTGCCCAGGTTTACACAAACAAAGGAAAGTCAATAGTAAACTTGCATTCCCTCGAGTGTTTTTCCTGTAGAATATTACATCCTTCTTTCTAAGAAGCAAGGGAATGGGGGACACTATTTACATCACTCAAACATATTGACAGCAAAAACAAAGCAAATGCCTCTACCCACTGTACTTAGTTCCTGGTTAATACTTGACAGTGATACAATCTCAGAATGGATTCAAGTACTTGGCACGCAAAAGCAGGACTGCTTTTGCGTGGGTCTTCATTGAAATGTACAGTGAAAACTGCCTATTCCATTTCCTGCCTATAAAATCCTGAGTGTTAATTAACTCTGAGAGTTTACAAATGTAACATTTGTACATATTTGAACCATTGATGAAAACATGATATGGCCAGATGAGTCATCCTTCACCATATCGTCGTTGTCGGGTGGAAACCTTATTTCTCCAAGTTTAAAATTTGTATGTTCATTCGCAAAGTAAAGCCCTGCTTCATCGTACAAGGCCGTCGCACAAAAGTAGTGAAAACAGCAGATATAAAGCACACAACGCCTTGTAGATCAGCTGTTTTTACTAGTTTAAATCATTTTCAAGATGATAAATGCAAAACGAACGGTTTTGGACATACAAGGTTTTCACCCGACAACGACGATATTCTCGACTAGTGGGCGAGTGTATGTGTGGCGTACTCCAAGAGAATGGCCTGAATAACACTAGGCCTGAATGCTTGACCCCTTCAGTAAGAGTGTGTGGTGGCTCTGTTGTGCTGTGGGGTGAATTTTACTGACATGGTTTGTGTCCACGTGTCCCCTTAGAGCAGGGGTCTTCAACGTTTTCAGGCCAAGGACCCCTTAGTTGAGAGAGAGATGAAGCAGGGACCCCCACATCCTTTTCGTAAAATCTGTATCGTTTCATTGTTTGACAGCACAATCATCATTGTATTTTGGATTCATGTAAATTGATGTTTTCAGATATTTAACCACTTGAACCGTCAATACTTAATAAACTTGACCTTTCACTATGTACTTAGTCTGCTCTTTTTCCCCTCTACACCAAAGCTCTTTGCCGAAAATAGCTGATCTACAAGCTAACAACGCCTGTAGATCTGCTATTTTTGGCTAAAGTTCCCACTTGGGTTTAAGTGGTTAATATAAAAAAGGAGAAAAAAATGTTCTATCACACAAACATTTGGAGGACCCCCTAGTAACTCTGAGGACCCCCTAGGGGTCCCGGCCCCCCATGTTGAAGACAATTGCCTTAGAGGGAAGGATCACTGCAAATCAATACAATATGAGTGGTCACCACTCACCTTTATCCTATGATGAAACATTTCTACCCTGCTGTGTTAGTCTCTTCCATCCACAGAGCACAAGGGGTCACTGACTGGTTTGATGAGTATGAAAACTATGTTAATCATATGCTATGTCCTTCACAGTCACCCAATTGAATATCTCTGGGAGATTTTGGACCAACATGTTGGACAGCTCTCTCCGCAAAGATCATCAAAACACCAGACGAGGGCACGATAAAGTGGTGTAATATACAGTACACATTAAAATAAATGAGCAGTGTTGAGCAGAAACATGAAATTCTATTCGAATTGTGTGTTTCATGAAATCAGGCAGCGATGAAAGCATGCACTAAAATAAACACTATTATTATAGACTCTGCTGCATAGCTATAATTAATTCCAGGTCAGTGGTAATGATGGGTACGGTGTAGGGACTTCAGTGGAACTAAACAATGCTGTTGCTCTGAAGTCCCTAGACCCGTTTTCTTTTTTCACAAAGGACTTACAGTTACAATGAACATTTTCTCTGTGATTATCTATTATCAGATAACCTTTTATCATACGACACTGAGCAGAACAAAAATAGACACACACTGCCTCATCATCGTCTCTTCTCTGTGGATATGTTATTATGTTTCTTCTTGCTCTCGTCTCTACAGTATCTGTTGATTTGCATTGATGCTATCGGACCCCTCCGCCCGGACGTGCGGCCGTATAGTTATTCATGCAGGCAGTTTCCTGCAGGGACGTACAGATACTGTTAGAGAGGCAGGGGCTGTCATTTCTAAAAGGGCCTTTTGGTGAAAATATCGAAAATAGCAGACCTCCAAGCTCGCAACGCGTCGCAGGAGGCCGGCTATTTTCGACACTTTATGATATATATACTTATATTTAATTCGCCCCCTCTATTGATGCACCTTCTCTTTTTTGGTACTGCTGCTCTTGTTTTTTACTCTTATCGATCTTTTCCTACTTCTCTGTAACTTTGTAAATAACTGTATACTGCTGTGCTACAACTGGACAACTGAATTTCCCCCTTGGGATAATAAAGGTATCTATCTATCTATCTATCTATCTATCTACACAGTGAGGGCAATTCTTTCAACATAAGACGCTGAATTCAAGTTGAGGAGAGTTTTGACAAGGCAATTCTCTTGAATGCTGCCTTCAGGTATGGCATGGAAAGAGGGCGTTTGCATTTCTTTCACCATAGTAAAAACTGCATTCATGGTCTGGAGAGGGCACCTTTTACAGACGGCTAAAAGAGCAGGGGCTCAAGCCCCCTGATGTCTATGTGTGCAAGTGCCTGGTTTCCTGGCATTCAGGGCCCTGCACGGCTACTGTGGAAGCCTGGCGTGGTGGACTGGTGCTCTGTCACCGGCGACAGCTCCTCTCTTCTCAGTTTCCGCCTCCCTGTTGTTGTCTTCCACAGCTTTGTCCTCATCAATGCTCCACATTTCCCATTCACAATGCTATTTATGGAACGTCTTGAGTGCGGGAAGTTAAAAATAACATGGCTATTGTCAACTTTAGTTTCTTATTATTCTTTATGTAATCAGATGACATCAAGTGATGCCAGAAACTGAGAGTAAAAAAGAAAAAGAAAAACGTTCCTGGTTATTCAGCCTATAATTTACACTCGACGGTGTCGGTGTTGCTTGCTAAGAACTGATTCTAGGTCAGTGAGAGGAAAGCGAGATGTGGGGGAGGCACTGGATGATGATGAGCTTCAATATTTAATGTTCAAGTTTAGTTTTGTGCTGCGTATGGTAGCATGCTACTGAACAGGGGTGTCGCACCAAATCCTGGGCCCTGGGTACTTTCGCTATTGAAAAAATAGCAGATATACAAGCTCACATCTTGTGTATCTCACTGCGTCTTTGAATATTTCAAATCCTTCTAAGCTGTTTCTATGTCAGTGGTGCTCAAACCTTTTCATGTGAAGGACCCCAAAATGATATGTATTTGGTCACGGACCCCCATCTCAAAATATTTAGTTCCAAGGTCCCCCAGAAGTAAAATTTGAGTTACAAATGTTCGCTTAAAAAAAAAATAACATAGCCTATATTCAAAGATTTGCACACATTTTCACGACTTTTCAAAAATAGCAGATCTACAAGCTCGCAGCGTGACACTCAGTGCCACTCTGTGAGCTTGTATATCTGCTATTTTTCAATAGCTAAAGTTACTAGGGCCCCTCCACCTTGGGCCCTGGTAACTCAGTCCCACTTTTCCCCCCCTTGTGACACCCCTGCTACTGAAGATAAGCTATGAGCCATAATGAAACTGGGACTGCGATGGAAGAGATGACCTACGCTGAACTGGACCGCAGAGCAAAGAACAGGAAGTACAATGCAAATGTGGATGAAAGATGAGAGCATGAAAGCAGCAGAATTCTAAATCTAGAGACGCTGCCAGCAAGAAAAACAACAGCAGCAGTGCACACACAAAAGAAAACATGACCCACGAAGAGAAAGACCAGTGAAAAAGTCAGTCAAACACGAAACACGTATACTCTCAGAAAGTAACAGTGTAAGTCTGCGCTGTCTTGGCTGCTGTATTAAAAACGTGAGTTGTGGAGAGTGAAAATGCTCCGGCAGCAAACGAGGCCACCGCAGCGTTCCTCTGGGTTTTTATAATGGTAGTGTATGGCTCTGTTACCTTCACACACTGGAATGCCAGAAAAATGGAAAAACTGACACAGGCAGCATATAAAAGGCAATTTCACTAAATTTGTCTCTGCCATGAGCTCATAGGCAAATAAAGACACCCCCTCCCCACCATGCCACACAGTAAAATCCTCAGTGTTCATTTGTCGAGAGTTTACAAATGGAACTTAATGGGCCGTCACGAGTCCATTTGGTTCCATTAATACACACTATAGAGTAAAACAACACTCAGGACTTTACAGTGTAACACATGCCAGAAGGCTCACTATAAGGACTGCATCACTGAGGACCTTTTTCTACGCATGCCAACCTGTTTTGCATTTATTCATTTAAGTGTGCAGAGGAATCACAACATTAATTGTGGGCTTTGTGTGGAAAAGCACAGCATCCCTCCACCCAATTACTCTCATTCATTTTAATAACCCCCCCCCCCCCCCCACCCCCACCCCCCCCACACACACACACACACACACACACACACACCCTACTCCCTCCACTCCCTCTCAGCCACCCTCGTACACTGCACGTTTCTCCCACAGGGATCTCTATAAAGCGTGTGTCTATTTGTGTGCTACTCACGTGTGTGTGTGTGTGTGTGTGTGTGTGTGTGTGTGTGTGTGTGTGTGTGTGTGTGTGTGTGTGTGTGTGTGTGTGCGCGTGTGCGCGCGTGCGTGTGCGTGTAGGGGAGCTGTATTCCCGCAGATGCTAAGATCTGAATCACAAACAACTGTGATCCATAGAGAGAGAGAAAGAGGGGCATCAGGAAAAAAGGCTTTAATTCAGTGTTTCTCAAACTTAGAAATTTCAAAGCCCCCATGACAGAGTTACAGACCGTTAAGCGTCCATTTGGAAGCCCCTCAAGGACCCCCAAGCAGAACCACTGCTTTAATTGTATTTAATTATACTGCTGTGCTGCCTCCGGGCAACAAATTTTCCCCCTTGGGATAATAAAGGTATCTATCTATCTATCTATCTATCTATCTAATTAATAATACGTTCTTATTGGATTGATGCATGTTTCATGTATGCGTGGGTGTATGTAGTAATATGCTGCTTGCACTCTTGTGTATACATCTGCATGGGGGTGGGCGTGTGTGTGCGTGTGTGAGCCCGTGCGTATGTATGTGTACTGTGTAATGCTTGTGTGTGCAGGCACGTGCACACACAGACATCAAAGGGGGCTCGAGCCCCTGCCCTTTCATCCGTCCGTAAATAACTGCCCTCTCCAGATCATGAATTCAGTTTTTACTATTGTGAAAGAAATGCAAATGCCCTCTCTTTCCATGCCATACCTCTAGGCAGCATTCAAGAGAATTGCCTTGTATTGTCCAAACTCTCATGAACTTGAATGCAGCATCTTATGTTGAAAGAAGCTTGCTCTCTCTGTGTAGAAATCCATACCGTTATGCCATATCTCCAGTATTGACTTGATTATGCTTAGTTCAGTGTGGTATCAAGTACCGACAATAGCTATTTTCGGTGTTTTCACCAAAAGGCCCCTTTTAGAAATGTCAGCCCCTGCCTCTCTAACATTTTCTGCACGTCCCTGTGTGTGTGTGTGTGTGTGTGTGTGTGTGTGTGTGTGTGCGTGCGTGCGTGCGTGCGTGCGTGCGTGTGTGTGTGTACAGGACAACGGGGCCAGCAGGCACGTGTGGGGGTGGAGGGAGGGGTAAAGGTCAAGGTTGACCATTTCAGGTCAGGTGATCACAGAGCGGAGACAGATGGTGATTTAGCACCGCTTGGCAGCAGGTTCCCTCTGGGGCCTCAGAGAGACGTGCTGGGGAGCCTGCAGCGGGACTTGTGTTGTGTGTGTGTGTGTGTGTTTGGGGGGGCTTGTTGGATCACAAAACCTCTCAACGGGTTCAACTAAATACTTTGTGTTGAGGGGAAAAAAGTCACAAAAATCTGGTAATTCGTGGGCTAGCAGTGTCCGGGTAGCCCAGTATTTTATTTTGTATCAGAAAGTATAGATAATAGAAAGTCTACATACTCTGGGTCAAATATTACTCAACTACAAGTGAAATTTGTAAATGTGTTCCTGAGTACTTGCTTTAAGTATTCAAAAGTATATGATTTTAAAAATACTACTAAAAATAAAATATTCTGTAAATGAAATAATGATAAGAGCATATCTTGACAGTGATATGGCGACCCCATCAGTTTGTTTTGAGTGTGTGTGTGTGTGTGTGTGTGTGTGTGTGTATGTGTATGTGTATGTGTATGTGTATGTGCGTGCGTGCGTGCGTGCGTGCGTGCGTGCGTGCGTGCGTGCGTGCGTGTGTGTAACCTCGCGTCTCCAAACTTTCCACCTCGGAGGAAAGTGTGTGTGTATTCAAGGTGTTTAAGTGGCCGTCCTTTTCGTGACACGCATGTGTGTGTGTGTGTGTGAGACGTGCGCGCAGTGTGTGTGTTTGTGAGTGTGTGCGCCTCGTCTGCTCAACAGCGCCACTTGGTCACCCAGGCCGGTATTGCAGCTCATGCTACATATAGATATATATGTTACAGTATGTTTGGGTAACTCAGGACGTTCATTGTAAGAGCGCTTGTTTCGTTCACCACACACTAATCACCACCAGATGGCGACGACAGCCCATAGACAGCCATTCACTAGTGCAGGCGCTGACGTCACTCGTTTGCGACTCCCTTTCTTTATTTACTAGCCTAGCTGGGCGGTGTTTAGCCATTAGCTTAGCCATTAGCTTACTATGAGCGTTTATCTTGGGCTTGCCCAGGCCTTACGGCCTGGGCATAAATATAACGATTGCATTCACCACGGCTTCGTAACTCGCGCGGCCGGCCCTGGTATCACTATCGCGCCGCTTGCAATGTCGTGGACAATCGATGGGCTCCGCCTGGAGGACGTTGTTGTGGGCGACCGCTTGTTCCGCCCCGTGCGGCACCGCGAGTGCTCCGTTTCTCGGCCGTCCTGTTTCTCTAACATCCGGTGACATATACATACATACATAGTTACACACTCAATCAAGCATTGGAGTCTGTGTGCCACCGCTCAAAAAGTCATTTTGGGGGGAACTACTTCTTTAATGGTGCCCTCACTGGGTCCAAAGAAGAGAACAAATATACCTCATTCCAGCCTGATAAAGAAAGTATCATCAATAGAATGGACTGATGTCACTGATTGATTGAAGTATTTATTAGAAGTTTGCATAGGAAAAGGTACAGTTTCATGACAATACAACAGTTCACTGGTACACAGTCAACTAAAATGATAAGCCCGGGTAAGCCGAGGCTTGTTTACATTGAGATCCTTTTTTTAAACTCATAACATTGAAAGACAGACAGATAGAATGCAGAAGATATCATCAGAAAAACTGTGAAAAATAAAATAAAATGTATTTACAATTGGGTCAGAGGGAGGGTAAGGTAAGTAGTCAAGCAACGAGAGCCTGCGTCACAACAAATGGACCGTCACGGTAGTTCAGCCAGGCATGGAGGTCAAGCTGGCCTCCCAGAACAAGCACCCTCCAATCACATTAGGCCATGATTATGATCCTAATCGTTCATTGATTCTACACAGTGACCATCACTCACTCTTACGCGTTCAGCAGCTCATCACTACCACTACTGCCAGCTGATCAGTGATCAAACTCCCTCCACCTCTCCAGCCTCTTCCTGTAGTAGCATTTAGGTTTAACACTGGTTACAGTAAACCCAGCCTAACCTTACCTCCCCCTGACCCTTCTATTGTAAATACCTTTTATTTCTCAGAGTATTTTACAACAGTTTTTTTTCCTGATGATATCTTCTGCATAGTAATGCTGTAAATCTGTCTGTCTTTCAATGTTATAACAAAATGATCTCCATGTAAATAGGCTGTGTGCTTTCCTGAGCTTATCCTTTTAGTTGACCTTCTACCAGTGAACTGTACCTTTTCCTATGCAAACTTCTAATAAATACTTCAATTCAATTCAATTCAACACTACAGTCATTCATTTCAATGCGGGTACACACTGTAAATGTGTGAGAAGAAGAGAGATTTCTATTGAACCTGTGACGTAAATTCAGTTTCCATAGCAGCATTGCAGTAGGAAATAAAGGATAGATATAGATCTACATCTAAGCTTCAAGAGTAAAAATAATAATAAGAAAGGCCTAAGGTATAAGCCAAGGTACGGTATCTGTATCTTTTGGTTCTGCCCTATAGGGGTTCATATGTCCATTATCGTCAATATGTCAATATAATATCTGTATATCTTTAGGATCTGCTTTGGGTGGTGTGAGATCTCAGAGTCTGTCATGCTTGCGTAGATTGTTCTGGAGCATCACGGCCACACCGCCAAACACAATGCAATATCACTGCAATAAATAAATGGTTTTCATCTTGACAAGAGTGTGTGATTGAACTACAGTGCAATACTTTTTGTGCGCAGATTAGACGTCGACTGTGTTGCAACAAGGTAGTAAATCTAAGAACAATTTGGCTTCCGGGCGTTAACACGGTCTGACAGCAGCGCGGATCTGTGCCAAAGGTTAACGCAAACTCGTAAATAAGATCAATTTTCCTCCATTTTCTGGATCCCCTCCCTTCCCCGCTTCATCCGCCCCTCTGTCCGCACCACTCCCTCTCCATACACATGCACTTCCCCTCCATCCAGACAGCCAGCTGCTGCTCCACACCTCTGAATGAATGAGGGCCGGTCCCTGGAGAGGAAAGTGGGTACACGGGGAGAGGAGAGCACAGGAGAGGAGAGCCTGGATGTGGGGGAGGCGCTGGATGGATGAGACGAGACACGTCGGGTCACAGGGTGAAGCCTCGCATGCGTCAGGGGGCTTCTTTTGTGTTTATCTGCTGTGTGTGAGGTCACAGCATCGCCACCGCCTCCAGCACACGCGTGAAGCACTCACACACCCTGCACAATCATTCGGGGTATCTGTTGTGCACACACCCTACTCAAGCTGACTCTGGGGGATCTCTGCACGCGGGTGCACGCACACACACACAGCACGATGAGCCGGCTTTGTGGTCCCCAGTCTGACACACACCCACGCACATACACACACAGACAAAACCCACAGGCTCATTATGGGGTGGAACGACAGAGATAGGGTTCAGAGCCTGAGGGATTAGGGGGTGTCCAACGCATACGTTTTCCCCCAGGAAGAGATGAGTCATAATCACCCCCTTCTGTCACTCTCCTTATCCTCCCTCCACTCCTTTCCCCCCCTCCCCCACTTGTCATTTCTCTCCTCTCTTCTTTTGCCCTACTTTACATTTCACAGCTATCAGTGGGCAGGTGGGCGTGCGATGTTCAGTTCAGTGACAGTAACACAATACGTGTGCTTGAGTACTGCTTGCAGGGGTCTTCAACGTTTTCAGGCCAAGGGCCCCTCAGTTGAGGGAGAGATGAAGCGGGGACCCCCACAACCTTATCATAGATTCCATATAGTTTCATTGTTTGACAGCAAAGTCATCCGTTTATTTTGGATTCATGTTAATTTGTATTTTCAGATATTTAACCACTTGAACTGTCAATACTTAATGAACTTGACTTTTCACTCTCAACACCAAAGCTCTTTGCCGAAAATAGACGATCTACAAGCTCTTGTGAGCTTGTAGATATGCTATTTGGCTAAAGTTCTCAGAATATGGACACTATGGTTCAAGTGGAGAAAAAAGGAGAAAAAAAATTCTATCACTCAAAGATTTGAAGGACCCCCTGTACCTCTGAGGACCCCCTAGGGGTCCCGGACCCCCTGTTGAAGACCCATGTACTTAAGTACATTTTATCTGTACAGTACTTCACTTGAGTATTCATATTTTTGGATCCTTGTGACTTGCACTCCTCTTTTGACTCATTTAAATATAGTGAAAATAGCTGAATGTACAAGCTCACAACATGTCGCGTGCATGGTGAGTTGAGAGAAATTTCACTTCTTCACTATTTCAAAAACTTTCAATTGTCTCTTTTGGTATTAAAGGAAAATAGGCCTACACTTTCTCATTAGTCATTTTGAATACTTACATATTTTTAAAAGCAAGTTCAAGTACATATTCAACGGCAGTTTTCACTAGTTGAGTAATATTTGACGTGGAGTATCTATACTTTGACTCAAGTACTGCTTTGTCCGCCACTGCATTTGTATCAGTGAGCAGGTAGTCTTTGGACAGAGTGCATGGCTGTTGAACCGGAGGGTGCATCAGCTGTTGTGGACGGGATTGACCCCGTGTCAATCGGGCTGCAGGGCGGTCTCCTCCTATAGACCGCCCTGCAGCTTCAGCGACTCCATCGAGCAATCCATCCATCATCCTCTCTTTCTGTCCCGCTCGGAACATCTTTTCTCAATCCCCGCCTTCACCATAAATCACCCACCCTCCAGACTGTCATGTTCAGTCTCACTGTCTCTCCCCAATTCAGCCCTCTCTCTAAACAGATCCAGAATTCTACCATTACGACCCCATTCAGAAATCACACATTTCTAAAATATATCGTCGTTGTCGGGTGGAAACCTCGTATCTCCAAGTTTCAAATATGTAATTTTTTTCACAAAGTAAAGCCCTGCTTCATCATACAAGGCCGTCGCACAAAAGTAGTGAAAACAGCAGATCTACAAGCACACAACGCCTCGCGGTGCGAGGCGTTGTGTGCTTGTAGATCGGCTGTTTTCACTAGTTTGAATCATTTTTAAATGATAAATGCTAAACGAACGGTTTTGGACATACAAGGTTTTCACCCGACAACGTCGATATAATGATCTCCTGTCTTTAGGCAGCAGGCTACCCACCAATAATACAATTAGGGAGACTTGGGAGGTTGAACTTGAGCTGACATTCGATGACAGCTGTTGGGATGCTGCCCTAAGTACTTTTCACACAAGCTCAACCTGTGCACGCCTCACTCTTATACAATTTAAGGTACAATTTAGAGTTCATTACTCCAAAGCTAAACTGTCGCAAAAATATCCTCATGTGGCAGATGTCATTCTTCAGCCTGTATAATTTAACCCACATGTTTTATTCATGTCCGTTTTAGTTCATTTCTGGAAAAAACATCCAAAATATTCACAATCTCAGTTGATGTTTCTCCACATACTGCCATAGTTGGGTTTCAGAAGACTATGCAAGGTTCACTCCCAGACAATTAGAGGTTTTGGCTTTTACTTTAATAGCAAGACGCCATCTTCTCCTCCAGTGGAAGTCTACTTAGGCTTAGTGAAGTAATGTCCTTTTTGAAATGAGAAAGAATCAGATATTCTGTCAGAGATAATGTGACTACATTTCTTGACATTTCTTAATTCCCTCAAATCCCTATATTCAGTTATTGAGGCCCCCCTCTCTCTCTTCTCCTCCTGTCCTTTTCTACTTACCTTCTGGTGTCTGTTTTTTTTTGTGAGTTGTACATTTAAAAAGGATGAATAGATCTATGGAAGTTGGCAAGGCAAGCGATTTTGTGCTGATGATAAGAAGTTGCCGTTCCATGTTTACCTGTGTATGTCTATATGTGTGCAGTCATGTTAAAAATGACACAGCTTTTTAATAAACATATTAATGAAAACAATCTATCGTTACATACAGAATGTATTTTCATAATCACCCGCTGCTGGAAAGCTCATCAGCTCTTTATGCACCCTACCTCCTCTTTAACCCCAGGCCCAGCCACCACAGTCATCCTTCCCATCCCCCCAACACACACACGCGTGCACGCACGCACGCACGCGTGCACGCACGCACGCACGCACGCACAATAATCTAGGACAGCTGATGCAAAGAGTGCAGCATGGGCCACTTTGGGCCAGACTATGCAGTGCAGTGTGAACTCACCCAGTGAATTACAAGCACTTTGCCAAAGAATATATGAATTATGGATCAGAAGCAAAATGAACTAGAAAGGTGCGCTCAGTAGAGCACAAATCAATGCCAGGAGACATGCCCTTAAAATAAAACTGTTAATGTGATGGCAAATCAAAAATCAACTTTATTGTCAAATCAAAGGTTTACAGGTGTAAAGTCCATAGCCTGGCAAGATAGATAGATAGATAGATACCTTTATTATCCCAAGGGGGAAATTCAGTTGTCCAGTAGTAGCACAGCAGTATACAGTTATTTACAAAGTTACAGAGACGTAAGAAAAAATAGATAAGAGGGAAAAAAACAAACAAAAACAAGAGCAGTACAGTACCAATAAAGAGAAGGTGCATCAGTAGAGGGGGCGAACATAAAGTGTATACTGTATATATACTTATATTTTATTCGCCCCCTCTACTGATGCACCTTCTCTTTATTGGTACTGTACTGCTCTTGTTTTTGTTTGTCAGTCTGCTGGGATTGGCTAATTACGATTCATAGTCTGGTGGTAAGCTTATCCCATAGCTTGGAGGGACGCTTATTCCTCTACCGTTATACATTTTTGCAAGCATTACAAAGTTGTCATTACCAGTGTGAATAAGATATGATGCTTATTGGCCTAGTTAGTAGTTTGTGAGAATAAATGCAGCTACTACGACCGAATGCAAGATCTCCGCCGGCAGAAATAAACTGTAGCACATGGTCATGTCTATTCTTATTTAAAAGCTACAATGATTGTGGTGTGATTGGCACATACTTTAGCCTGAGAATCCTGGATGTTGTGTTCCATCTGTGTCTAGTGCGGACATAGCGTGTAATTGTATGTTGAATCACAAAACCTCTCAACGGGTTCAACTCTGGTCATTTGTTTTGGCAATACTTTAAATGTTGAGGGGAAAAAGCAAAGTCACAAAACTCTGGTCATTTGTGGGCTAACAGGGTAACATTGTGGTAACTTCGCAAAGGT
Organism: Nannobrachium achirus; assembly: GCF_963921795.1. Taxonomy (NCBI): domain Eukaryota; kingdom Metazoa; phylum Chordata; class Actinopteri; order Myctophiformes; family Myctophidae; genus Nannobrachium; species Nannobrachium achirus. Next base: position 41,813,464 of record NC_137818.1, on the reverse strand, counting down.
TTAAATATAATGCCTCATTGTTCACTGTGAGTTGCATATCAAGATTGTGTACTTCTTCCATGGGAAGAGAATTTGAGCAGTACCAAATCAACAGCAGATCGCTGCTATACGCCAGGAAAGACAAGATAACCTATAGTGATATTACTGTTGTCTCTCTGTAATGTACATACCTCAATCAAGAGGACGATTCTTTGTGGGTGGTTCTGGCAATGCCACCCTCTGCTTCTCTCGTCCACTCAACCTCAGACATCTATCTGGATATTGTGACCTAATAGAAGGACAATGTACCGGTAGACTCAGTTTGCAGACATCAGAGGCATACCCCTAAACATGAGTGTGGCATCATGGCATGTAAATGCACAACAACATAAATGTCTGAACAGGTAAATATTACAACACACTGATGCTAAGCTAAAACCTAAATTGTACAATAGAGACGGACAGACGGTACAATACGATGTTTTAAGCGAGACTCTAAAAAGACAACATGTTGACATGTGTGGTGTGTGCATTAACCTCGGGAAGGCCATGATCTTACCGTGGATGTAAGTAGTTATGGCAGAATGCTCCACCTTGAAGTCTGACTCTGAGGCAGAGTTAAGGCCATTGTGAATGTTGTACCAGATGTTGTTGAAGAGCATGCTGTCCTGTGGGACCACACCAACGTGGGCTTGCAGAGGTGCTTTTCCTGTGGAACGAGAAGAAAAGGAGATGCAAATTGCAGATGCAGCAGAGACCATATAGTCACAAACCAGAGGTCTGAAAGAAAAGCTTGTGTTGACCTGGGCAGTGATCCAGCGGTCTAGGCAGTAGGCACCTAGGTCTGATGTGATGATCCAAGCCAGAATATAATCGATTGATGGATCATTCAAATAAACATGCTCTGAAAATGCACACGGCCCACTCATCTGACCACTCAAAACACAGCAGCTGATGGGTAGGCTGCAAACGCACACACAATACTGCACACACACACACACACACACACACACACACACACACACACACACACACACACACACACACACACACACACACACACACACACACACACACACACACACACACACACACACACACACACACACACACGCACTGCAAGGCAGCCGTTTGTTGTATGGAGATAGATAGATACAAGTGTGCAAATCAAATCTATTTGCTCATGAATATTGCAACACATCTATCTCCATACCATTTTGCACTTCGTTTTCAGCAGTGCTAAAGATGCCTTCTGAATGCTGCTATAGGACAGACTGACATTGATGTGAGATGCATTGCATATCCTTGTCCTCCTGAAATAGGTTCAACATGCTTTGCCAATAAATGACTCGATTGATTCTGGAGCATTCTGTGGTAAGTTGATAAAAACAGAATATTAAAGATGAATTTTCCGCAAGCACAAAGCCTGTACAGCACATACTTTATCAGACCCCAGAGCAGCATTACTCAAAGTATAGTTTTGTGCACTAGGCTGGCCAGTGGATTAAGGATGTTATGACGGGCGCCAGTACAGGGTAGTTACTAGACACAAACTGAACATACACTATTTGTCTGTGTCTATCTGTCCCTTTTCCCTGCATAACTCAAGCACCATCCAACCGGTGGACTTAAATGTTTAGTGTGTATTGCTGAAAAACCAGAGAGTGGGCTGTGGGAAGTCAGTTTGTCCTGAACCAAAAATTCTAATAGGCTGTCTGTGTCTGTCTATTTCCCTTTTATGCACACATATATGGAGATCACTGATGTCATCAATATGACGCCATAGTAATGAAGTCATGGGGGAGAGTATTTTTTGCAGGTCTTTAAGTCCAAGTGTATCACAAAAGCAACTGGGTTAAGCACCGTTGGTCCGACCAGTTTAACATTCACCTGGTTAGCATTCACCAGCGTCGGCAGGTTAGCATTTCACCAGGTTAGCATTCACCGGCGTCGGCAGGTTAGCATTCACCAGCGTTAGTTTTACTGAGGTTAGGTTTAGGTGTATCTCCGTCCCCCAGACTTTCGTCACTTCCGCGCAGCCAATCACAAGCTTCGGTCTGCCTAAACCCAGTTGCCTTTTTGATACACTCGGACTGAACAACCTGCAAAAAACACTCTCCCGAGGTCATGGACTGGCTAAGTCTATGATATGATATGATATGATAATGGAAATTGCACTACTCTGACAACACGTAAAATGGGTACAACGGGCATTGCATAACCGGAGGGGCATGGGACCCCAACGGCTAACGATCCCAAAAGGCATTGGCCTTGTTAAATCAATACATGCTTACAGGGTCTATGTGACACAGAGGTATTTAGTTCACTGACGTTCAGACCTCCACACATACTATATAGAGGCCAAGTCAGCTTCACCTCCCCCAGCTACCGAGAGCCTGGAGACTGAGGCTGGCGGCAACATCCCATAGGAAGAGGGAAGGTCTACTTGACCTGACCTGGTCACATCTCTACCTGTAGACTGCAGATCGGTCAGATGCATGAAGATGGTAAAGAGAGGCTTCAGGTTCAGCCACCTGCGTATCCAGGGTTTGCTGATGTCAGTGTCGTGACTTGGCAGAGATACTAGGTGTGGAGTTGTGTCACTGTCTGAACAGTGGATCTTTAAACGGCCATCTTTTCCCCCAATTCTTCTTTAGACGTGTCCTGTCAACGTGTCTGCTAAGTGAGTGTGTTAAAGGCAGTTTGTTGTAGGCTACTCAGTTAAAGATGACAGAGATCTGTGTCCCCTGTGGTTTGATCATCTTCCCTCATGTTTAATTCATAGACTGAAGTGGTTCAAGGCATTGTCTGCTACCTAATATAAGCAACACACCATGAGATGCTGTTACAGTAATTCCTATAATTCCTTAACTTACAATTTGTCTTTCAATGTTAGTGCTTTGGCAAGTCATTCAATCTGTTGTTTAAGAATCAATATATAAATATTGAAGAAGACTGAATTCTACATTGAATATTGGATACCAAGGAAAGAAAGAAAGATTGAGGAGATCCATTGGTATTAATGTTTTGTATTGTTATAACAAACATCACACAATCCTGCTTGAAATTATAACACACTTTTACCTACAATGCTGCTGTGAACAGAGGATAAACAGATATCATAAGTAGGACTACAGGAGACAGGGAATACAGAGTGAGATAGTTGGGAGGGGCCGAAATGAGAGGTACAAAGGAAAAGGAAAATAGTCGGAAGGAAACTGGGCGAAGTTATCATGGCGAGATGAGATCACCTGCGTTCAGACTGGAGAACAGGGCAACAGTTTATTAGTAAGCGAGGGAAAAATGATCAGTCATTCACCCACCTAAATAACCCACACGTTGAATGACTGATTATGAATGAGGGACAATTCCATCATCCATCTTCTCTGGAAGACATATATTTTCCCTCCAGACACTGAGATGCAAAAGCGAAGATAAACAACTAGAAAGCATGGAGCACACACTCTATGCTATACTCCCAGACAAATAATTGCCAAATTTACCGTAAATGCCTTTTCTGTATTATTTGAGAGCTGGCCAAGATGTTTGTCATATCCTACTTTACTTTTTTTTTCAACATATTGAGAAATAGATGAGAATGAATAATTATCTAACATCAGACTTGCTAGCAGTGTTAACTGTTACCCGATATGTACATGACACATCTTCATCTCGCTGTAACCATTCCAGTGTGATGCGTTTCATCATGGAGGGTTTGATGTGAAGCAATAACGTGGCAAAATATGAATTCACTCAGACAACCTCAGGGCAATTCCCTCTTTTCTTCCTCCACCCTCTGTTCCTCTTTATTTTTGAGCGCCCTTCTGGTCACCTGTTTGGAACCAGGATATGAGAGCATTCCTCTCTGAGAATTCCTGCTTCTTTTCCAAAGTTTGATATTGTGTGCATGTGTGTGTGTGTGTGTGTGTGTGTGTGTGTGTGTGTGTGTGTGTGCGCAACTGCGCACGCGCGCGCGCGTGTCTATGGTGAGGAGGGTGCAAGTGCCCAAGGACTGGATTAGGACTGAGTGTTCTTTCCAACCAACAGCATGACTGAATGCAGTCAGTCAAGTCTTAACTTGAACTGATGACACATTGAAAAAATAATAGTATTATCAACATCCAATATAAACTCTATGCCTGCAGTCATTATGACAGGTCGGTGTGTCTGCTGATGGCATGTGAGTGTTTGCTGTGTATGTACTGTACATGTTGTCGAAATCCAGTTTGTTGGTTTTTGTACGCCTACACGTGCACAAACATCCTGTGTGGCAGAGACTTTGTTTGCCTACCAACTGACAGGAGTGATAATGACTGCTGGTATCATAAAGTCAACTCTATAGTGTTTAGCTTGAGCAGACTTCGGCCACATGTCTTCCACACGTTTTCCTGCTGGGAACTATTGCACTTACAGTAGGACTCAGACCATTTGTAATCTACTGCTTTTGATTGATTGATTGATTGATCCTTTATTGACATATTTGTTCGTGAAAGTAAAATAACATGTGCATACAAACGTCAGAAGTATAAAATTACAGAAAGATACAGAATAAAATCCTGCATGTTAAGGCCAGTCCACACCAATGCAACAAAACCATTTTATAGATAGCAGCGGTCTGGACTGGCCAGTTGCAGACCGGTGCCATGTGGGGATAATGGTTGCAAGGAGTTGCATTGCTGTGGACTGGCCTTTAGTTTTACAACGAAAGTGTAAAAAAAGTACCTATACAGGCTTCATTTTGTAAAAGAAAACGTGAATATTTCGACCGTATAGTGTTATATAGTATCCGTTATGTCTAATTTATGTTTAGCATTTAGTGTCACATGTGTGGTGGAGTCACACTAATAACTGAACTCAACTTCCAAACCATGGTTAAAATACATTTTTACACATTTACACCATGATGAATCCTCTCTTCTTCAAGAGCATAATTTTCAGATAATCTTCAGCTTTCAATAGTGTGTAGGGCAGCCATGTAATCACTCCCTCTACAGATCTATATTTACAATATCCATGTTTACAAGCCAAGTAGCCAACAGGGGTTTTCCATTGGATATAGTTAGCAACCAATACTACGTTCTAATTTGAGGGCTCAATACAAACGGCTACATCATTTTGTTCCATTGGTTCTCTGTCTGTTACATAATCTCAATGAATTAATCATTAGGGGAGAGAGATGCATTCTGGCCTTGTTATCCAAACGAACCTGCGTTCATTTAGCCATTTGTAGCTATGATGAGAGTGTACAAATAGAACCAAATTTGACCCTTAAATTTGGTTCCAAATGTACACTCTCAGAGTTAAACATCACACACTGTGTGTGGTTCCAGAAACATTCTAAGCATTTACAAAGAAACATTCTAAGTGCAGTTCCTGTCACGATAATATCCAAATCAGTGAATGACCTCCCAACATTTCCCTTGTCGGCCTCCTCTCGTTTGAATCCATTATCACGATTAGATTACCACCAGACTCATTCCTGTCACGTTTCTTCCACGGGCGCTGACCGATGGAGGCCCCTTAGAAAAACAGGCAGAGGTGACAGAACAGGCCACAATCCTGTAGATTAATTGGTATAAAGTTAATTAGGACGTAGCCGGGCACCCCTTTGGGTCAGGACCCCTGCATTGTGTCTGCAGGTGATCCATCATGGGAGCAGAACCCACGCTGATGGCCCAAAAGTCTCAAGGCATACGCGGAGAACAACACTCGGCTGCCCCGGTAACCGACCAAAGAAACAGCCAAACGACGACTCCAGCGGAATACTAACACACTGCAGAAAGAACAAC
>NC_137818.1:41700196-41802696 GCF_963921795.1 Nannobrachium achirus | reverse complement strand
TCTGTGGGTTGGTATCTTAAAATTAATTAGAGCCGATTTGTAACTTTTCTTTTCCAAAGTTTAAGCTGTTAATTAACATTTTGCCATCGGCTATGGGATCCTTAGAGCCAGTTTGTCACTAAGTCAAGTCTGCACATAGTTTGGGTGTGCATTTCCCCGGGTATCTGTGATTTAACAAATGTAAATGCTCAACCCAGTTTCTGGGATGATTAGATAAATGTTGAACTGCTAACATTTGATTCTAGCCTAAACATGAGACATAAACCAACTTATATTTCTCCCTACATAGCTAAGGTTAGTTAGGGCAAGACAAAACACTAACACTACCTATTAATAAATCATCATTACACTGCCATCTTGTGGATATATTTAGTAACCACACACAGAGCACTGCCATTACTCTATTATGTGTATTGTGCTAAATGAGATCTAACTGACTCAACCCTTGAAGGACCTTTGGCCTTTAAGATTGGCACAAGTTGAACTGCACTATTGATCTAACAGCACAATTATGGCAAACTGCCAAACTCAAACACTGACTTCAAACAATGAGAGAAAAGGGTTATTCAGCCTCTACAGCCCAGTAACTGAGTAATCATTTTGTCCCACATAAGGCCTATAAATGCCTTGCTCAAGAACACTTTTGAACAGCATATAGGTTGTCGCGAGTGTCAAACATGAGACTTTGTTGTTATGGGAAGTCTCTTAGCTAAAACAAAAATGTATAGCATACTCTAGATTCACAGTAAGAAAATTATGTCAACAGAATTCTGTCTGAGCTTTAACGTACTTTGCCCTGTTTGAGGTACTGGAAGGAGGGAGACATTTGGCTGAATATGCAGCTTGTGAACCTGTGAGGGGTGAGTTAAGGTCCAAACACTGATATAATTGTGACCGAAGGTCGCAGTTTACCATGAGAAATGTCACAGCTTGTCGCCGTGTGTGTGTGTGTACACATTTTTACAGCTTTCCCTTGACACATCACTGTGACATCACAGGTGACATCACCTATGTAAAAGTCCATATATGGGTATCCCTTTTATGCCCATGTGGAACCGAGGAAATCGAACCGCCGAACTATCTCAAATTGTGATGTAGTATCTGACCCGAGACCCCTTACAAGTAGCATACATTTACACCATACCTTCCCCCGTCAATATTGAACTCCATATGTATATGGATACATATTATTATCAATAAAGGATAAAATATGGGCATAACATGACCATATATGGAGATCCCTGTCCCAATGTCATCAATATTAATGACAGATCTGGGAATGCCCATATTTGGTAATACCCATATGGGCATGTTTTGACATAACATTGTTGACTATCATGCAGGGGTCTCGATATATGGGTAACTGGTCCAATATACTCTACATCACTGGCCAGATGGCCAAGAATTGGTGCGACCTCACCCTTGTCGCATGTTGCCCTGAGGCGTCTTTAGTGTATTATCAACAGTGTCTATCATCATGGCTGCAACAAAGGACTGGTCAAGCACATAAGTCAACAGCAAAAGCCTAATTTATAAGTGAGGGTGTTGTATGCCTAAAAAAAAAAGAAAACAAAAAAGCTTGTTATTTTTGGAAAGCGACACTATGAAGTATACATTTGGCTTAATGACACACCACAGTTGTGCTCTTTTCTGCACCCTGTGAGCCTGACCAAGCAAGCTGCATACAGATGTCACCACAGAAAAGAATGCATGTGCTATTCCTATGACCACAGGCATTTACTGGATCATGTATGCAGTATGCACATCAAGGAGGATGTGACATGTAAAATGCTTCTCCCAGGACCTGCAGGTGAACTTCCCTCCCATCCTTTAAGGACTCAAGTGATAGGAGGTGTTTGAATAGATCAAAGCTTTTAACCTTAATGAACTGTAACAGCTTAGTTGTTTCCATGATTACCACACTAATAAAACCTTTAATATTAGACATCAGAATCGGCATCCTCTTCGTTTGGATAATAAAGTGGAAATAAGTGTTCTCCTTTGTTTCTAGCGTGAACAGTCAAAGTCTGAGAACATTTAAAGTGACAACGCTCAGATAAGCAGACTAACTTGCTAAGAGCACGGGACTTCAATCTCCAAGGAAGGACCATGCCCATCATGTTTAACAACAAGAACATTTGATTAACACATGGTTCTCAAATACTGCTTTTAGCAATAATCTTGTAGGGTTAGGGTATGCAATCTGTATCAGTGATTGTTTTGAGGCAAGTTTCGAAAACACTCAGCTCTTATTACACTGTCCTTTCAATTGCTTACAAAAGGAAGGTTCTGTGCAACAACGGGCGCCCTTGGGACATTGTCTGAGAGGAAATTGTATCTGCGCTTGACAAAACATATCATTCAAAGCTATCCATGAAGTGTTAGCAAAGAACTTATGACATACAATTTGAACGAGGAAGATTGAGAAAATGAACCCGTTAGTTCATGCACAAGAGTCATACGCGCCTCATATCAGCTGTAATCGGCTGTCAGTCTGCTTTCTTACTCTCCAATCACAGCTCTGCTGGCCATTACCAAAGCAGTCACACCTTTCTACAGTCCAATCAGAGCTCACGCTCTTAACAGAGCGGCTCCTTTAAATGCGGCTTCTCTATTTGTTAGGACAATGCTCCCTGAAGAAATCTAGTCTCCACAGTCCGCCTCCAAAACTATTCATTTATCTGTGAGAAGCTCTATCAATGGTCCAGAAAGTACAGCCTGCTCGCGATTAACCATTCAGGGTGCCTCTCAATCAGATTGGTATTAGGGGTGTAACGATACATTTAATAGCGATACGATACATGGTTGACGATACAATTGGCGATACGATACCATTCGATTGAATGATTTAAAATCGATATATTAACTATTTAGAAAATAAATAAAATCTGTGTGAAACATGTCAATAGTGCAGGTTTTTTATGTGAAAAATCTATTATTATGGATATAAAGTAAACACTGTGATACTCTAGCAAATACATGAACGTTATATTTCAACACATTATGGACAAACCTGCACCTTGACATGAACACAGAGATCACAGACATGTATCAATAGACCAAGAGTAGCTATATGGAATGGAAAAGTAATTAGAGCCCTCTTTTTAATTTTCCTTCTTAACTCTTTGCCAGCCAAAGGGGGCCCCTTAAAAACAGGGGTACAGAGGTACTGCCGTGCAATCTTCTATTTATTTATAAACATGTTTTAAAAAAGCAATGCACCAAATGATAACAACACGCTCGGATCGCTCAGTGCAAGCCAGCAAAACGTGCATGAAGAACGTTTTTTGGTCGGCCAACCTACTTTGATGCTGCTGAAGGCTGATTCCCCACCGTTCATTTGCGTGGATCCAGACGGGGTAAACCGCGAGAAAAAACAGCGCCCGAAAGTACATTACGTCCTCGTTGCACGCACAGCGATCTAATCACATGTAATCCACTTATTCTGAAGCCTTGATTTCGTCTTTCGTCTGATCGAAAAAGACGAGGAGATGCACTGGCCAACCGGCTGCATACACAATAGAATGGCACGTAATGGCCGCCCGTGGATCCCAGTTTCTCAGTTGCAGATGACGTCATCACGTCTCTGACGCTTTACCCCTTCAGATGCTTTCTTAAAGAGACAGAGCACGACCGGCGACTGTTTTTTTTTTTTTTATTATAATTAATATCATTTTTACGATAAAAGTACAGGAAAGTACGAGCGGCTGATTGCGTGGTCCGGACAAGTACGGGCAAGTACGGCCGGCTTAGAAAGTAAAATTGCTAAATACAAGGCACAAATAGTTAGTTTCCATACAATTGATTATTTGCATTGCAAAACGATTCGATACCGATTATCTGCATTGTAAACCGCTACGATACGATACAAAGCCAAACGGTACAATAAAAACGATTTTTACAATATTGTTACACCCCTACTGTCTATCAATCCTTTCAGCCCTGGGTCAGCCAATGAGCACCAATGAGCTGCTAGTGACGGAGCTTCTCACAGATGACAGAATCGTTTGGGATACAGACTGTGGCCCCTTGAAGTGTTACAGCAACTAGATTCTTTAGGGGACATCGTTAGATGTCTGAAAAAAAAAAAAAAAAAAAAGCATTAAGCAATCGCCTTTTTTCTGCTTATGTCAGCAGAAAACTACCTACAGTATATCAGCTTTAAGCAGTTTAGGAAAAGAAAGAAAGAAAGAAACAAACAAACAAACAAATAAACAAACAAACAAACAAACAAACACAATGTGTAAAGTTTAAGGAGATTTGGTTTGGGAAGATTGGGAAGTACTAGTCCCTCCATGTGCAGAAAAGGGTCAAACGTTCTTTCATAAAATGAGCTAAACGTTCTTGGGAGGCTGTGGCACCCAACCAGTATGCAGTCTGGTATCGTGTTGTCCTTAACTGACTTCTCTGGGAGTCTCCTCCCACTCTCCCTTTCTGTTGAGCTGCTGGTGAACGTCGCTTGGCTTATGCGCATACCACCAACCGCCAGGGCAGTCTGTCCCGCAGCTTGCAGCCAAACATCTATGGTGTAATATATCTTTGTGCCAGCCCTGAATAGCTCAACCTGGAGTAGCTTCACCCAAGACATGATTGCGTGGAGAAGTGAAGTGAATCAAGCTATGGAACCTAGTCTATTTTCATGTGTCTGTTTAAATCCGCTGACTCTGTCTGAATGTTTCTCGCTCTCCCTCGCTTGCTCCCTTGGCCCTTATCCAAATCTGTTGCTCCCTACAGTAGAGTGCATACATAGTCATAAACCCACACACACTCATTACCATGACGTAGACTAGAGTCCTGTGTCCTAATGTGACCTTACCTAAAGTGACCCTGTTTCCCCATTTCACTACACAACAGACGGGCTGCAACAGGGACACGGATGAAAAAGTCAGGAGAAGGAAGTGCAGGGAGTGAAAAGAGAAAGGGGTGAGGCATCTTTGCAAATTTGGTGTGTGAACTGCAGCTCTTATTACTCTCTCTGACGTTCAAATCACATGCTCAAAATTGGACTGTTTACACTGGTTTATGCTCTGCCTCCATTTCAAGTTCACTCCCTTCCTCTGACTCCCCCCCGCCCGCTCACCCTAAGCCTCCACCCCTCCCACGAGTTGGTTCTGCAGAACTGTGTTGTGGCGTTTGGAGACGAGACTGTGAGACGAACAGGGAAAGGCAGCTAAAAAGAGCCTATTTGTCTCTGAGTGGTTCCAGGCACACTGCAGCGGATCTCTACTTCTGCTCCGTCTTTTATTTGTGCAGTTCTACCCTCTCAGGACAGCTGTGAGTATCTAAGGGGTCATACGAGGACAGGATAGGACCCCCTCCACACACACACACACTCTGCTCTCAGGATTAGTGGTGTACAAGTCTACATGCAGACATGACAAAGGATCTTTACACAGATTTAAGAGTCCAGAATTGCAGCTATTAGCTAAGGTTTGAAATGCAAGAATGTGTGGGAAGCTCATGAAATATTCTTGGAAGAGACTGAGTGAGGTGGACTTGTTTATTCTGCCATATTGTACTTAGCTGAAACTGAAAGCAACACTGCATTTTCAGTCACATAATACTGCATTGTCACAGTAGTTGTGCTCCCTGTAGAAATGAAATGTTCAGCCCCTTACAAAGATGAGATTGTCTTCATAATTTCCAACAAATAAACTGCTTGAGACAAGAATGACATTCTTATTTCAAACTTTGGATGCAAACATTGCTTCTCACAAGCATTCCTTCTATGTATCCCTGCAAAAGGGAGTGTTTAAAGCAAATATACATAATAACTTGTTAATTTGTAGTAGGTAAAAGGGTCAAAAGGTTGTCTGTCACTTTCGGGAGGTCATTACGGACATTACTATAAAGTTGACCAGGTGCCAATGTCCTCCATTTTTGCCCGCCTCCATCTGCATGTGCATGCGTAGACACAAGGAGACAGAAACACAGTGGGAAAGGACAGACACAACACGGGCACTTAAATGTTAAATTACTCCTCAGGGAATTAAAATGTAACCTATTCAATAATATTCAGCATAAGCAACTCTGTCACAAGTGAGAAACCAGACCATGTTAATCTACACAGGGCCTCTTTGTTTGTTGAATTAACTAGCTGTACACTCATTTTGAGGACTTACACAAAGTTGGATTTGACCTGTAAAAAAGATTAATTTAATTGCTGTGTAAATGGCATTGGTGTTTCACATTAAACCACTGTAGGAAGTGCTTGTCCGCTTTCTTGAACATGTCAAATCATCAGCTTCAAGATTTGTCTCTTTATGTCATCACTTGACAATGATAATGATTGCTCATTAATGTCGAGTAGAAGTAGCCTGACATATTCAAGTACAAGAACATCTAAATTGTACTTACAGTACACAAGTTAATGTACATTCCAACACAAAGCAGGTCTGCCCGGCAGACAGTGTGGTAAACAACAAAGGACTGATACGAGGTCAGCCTGCAGAAGGAGGTACTTGGAACCCATCCAGGTCAGGGTAGATAAATCAAATAAGCACCTTAGGAGACCTTTACACCCGGCTGTTGTCAGTAACATCCCATTAACACACTGGTAAGACTGTTGGGTCTATAATGTAGTATAAGTGCATTTATAATGCACTTATAAGGCTTCATAAAACTCATTATAAATGTTGATATTTATGCCTAACAACGTAAAGACACAAAGACTAGTACTGTTAAGAGAATTAATGGACCCTCAAAGACCAGCATTTTCTTTTTGTATAAGTTTGAATGCTTAAAGCTATAGGGATAGGGACCTACACACAAAGCCAGACGTAGGAGCGGTTAGCAGTAGCACCGCTCAAAAACAAATCGTTGAGTTGTTGTTTTTGGTCAAAAAAGTGATATATATATCTCTATATTCTGATAGTACTAGTAGTCATTGCTAAGAGAAAGACACCCTGTTGTTGTAACAGCACAACCTCACTGAATGGCACCAATGCACCATGATGGCATTGAACTCAATGGACTGAGGGTCTCCCCATCACTCAAGTACTTTAGTAAACAGAAAAACATAATTTCAGGAGGGACGCAAATGTCATTCAATCAGTAGAGAGAACCCATTACCAGTTCCAATTTTGTTCTCTCTCTTTTCCCCCAATTCCACATGTTTATCCTGTATCTTCTATGAGTTCTTCTATGCATTCTTTATGTGTTTTACTATAGTTTTAGCAGTTATAGGCTAATGATATAAGTTAGAATCTTGTCGCATCTAGAGTTCGGGACACTACGCGGCCAGCCGGCCACACCTACTTCCCACCGCCGATCCGACCAATATCTCTGACCATATTCACACGGCGGCCATGTCGGCATTTTGCATTGAAAAAAACGGGGTGGCATTTCATTAACTTAGTAGCAAAATAGCCGCCATGTGAATATGGTTTCCCACATAGGAAATCTCTGTATCTGTCTGTCTACATGTGTCCCCTTTATGCCCAATGCCCATATATAGAGATCTCTGTATTTGTCAGTCATTGTTCCTTATATTGGCACATATCAGTTGGATCTGGGGTTCTGGAAAACTGGATATCCATATCCATGGACATATCGGTCCGCGAGGTGATTCTGGACACCCGCATATCAGGCACTGCACTGAGTGCACTCCCTCGAGTGAGGTCGGTGGGTCCCATATGCACATGGCCAGATATGGGCATAGTGGTCGAATTTGTTCAGTACCGTGCCATATCAGACCCCACTTAACATGCATGCTACATCATTATCTGACCTAAATGTACCCTTCAACTTGTATCCCCAAAATGAATGGATATCAAAGGTTTTGTAGGAATTTCCCTCTTGGTAAAATAAATGTAGATACAAAATAAAAATATACAAATACTTAAAAATAAAATCGTGCCCAGTGTTCTCAGGGGCCCACTGTTCTGGACTTCCGGTTTCCAGTGAAAGTATCCAGAAAATATCCAGAAATAATACCTTGCGTATGTATTGTAATACAATACAATACATACTCAAGTAAATAGGCTATACATACTCAAACACTTTTCTTAAGTATGATACAGGAGTAGGCTACCCAAGTAAATGTAGTTTACTGTCCAGTGTCCACTGTCCAGTCCACCACTAGACAGCATTAGCAGCCTGCCCTAGAGCTAATAGCAGGTGAGAGTGATTAACTTAATCAGTGCACAATCAGATAACAACAGGTGTTACCATGTGTGTAACTAGAGAACTTACCTGCAGGCTACCATAATAGCAGCAACGCTCACTCTTGTCTTGACCATTATAACCTATCATCATGCAGAAAATAAAACCAACAGTAAGTTTATTCAGAATATACAATTAAAACGTAAAGGGAAAGATTTGGCTATGCTGGTTGGCAAGTTAGACAATTATAGTCAGGGGATATTTCAAAAAACTTAGCATAAATTCCTCACCAATAACTTTCTTCACCAATGGGTTTGTGTCTAGAAACTATTATCTCACAAAGATTGACCTTGGGCAAAAAAAGACTGTATAGTAGCCTAAAGTTAATTATGGTACCCTAGCTCTGGTCCAGAGCTAATTGTACCCCCCCAACTTTCAGCAGATGTCCCAGATTCCCCTAAGGAAACTGAATTTCAATCTTTGAGATGTTTCTTCTAGACAACTCTACAAATACATTAGTGAAGACATTGACTTTACATTATTCCAACAAGGCAATAATATTCCCTGACTGAGGTCTGGTCAAAATGCAAGCTATCAGAATGCTAATATCGCACTTGTTCATTTGACACATAACCTCGCCTCACCAGGCTTTCTATTTGACACATAGCTGGGTAGCCAAGCCAACTGACTGAGGGTAGATAGGCCTACATTTAAACTAAGCCAACTGACTGAGGGTAGAATAAACTTTATTTCGGACACAATGGTTCCAGGTAGGAACGTCTTAACAGAAAATGTGCCTCCTCACCGTTATACGTATATCGTATCATCTCATATCTTGATCTCTGTGCTCCACTGTCTCCTCTCCAGATGCTCTTGTTGACTGCAGGACGCCTGGGTGGGAGTCTCCTGGCGCGGCGAGCGGCCACTACTCTGGCCACCAGCAGTTCGAGGATGGCAAGCTACGATCACGGTTGGTAGTCATAAAAACAAACACTATTCTCAGTACTCTGCTCTACTAGCCTGCTTTAATGAGAATTGTCAGTGGTGGAAAAAGTACTAACATGTTTTTCTTGATAAAAGTATCTTATTTTTTGTATTTTGTATTTGTTTTCCCCTTTTTTTCCCCTGACTATCTACTGCATAGTAGCCTACTGTGTTCTATCCGTCTGTCATTCAATGTTATGAGATACTTGGTTTCCTATGGAAATAAGCTTAGTCTTTTCTAGGATCTCCTTTTAGTAGACCTTGTACCAGTGAACTGTACCGTCATAAAACTGTACTTTTTCCTATGCAAACTTCTAATAAATAATAAGTCTTCAATCAATTAATCAATACTGCTATGTAGAAATGCTCTACAAGTAGGCTATAGGCCTGCGTTTCAAGTAGGCTTAAGTCCAGATATATATATGTTACAGTATGTTCAAGAAACCAGTAAAAGTTGTCAAGGAGCACTCGTTTTGACGTTCACCACACACTAATCACCACCAGATGGCGACGTCAGCCACTGGATAAGAGAGTTACGTCACGCTTTGAACTCGCCGCAGACCGGAAGTGTTTACTCTTTATTTACTAGCCTAGCCTAGCCTAGCCTAGCCTAGCCTAGCCTAGCCATTAGCTCCATTGTAGTCACTTGGACAGGGCGTTTAACGTGCGCTTGCCCAGGCCTTACGGCCTGGGCATAAATATAACGATTGCATTCACCACGGCTTCGTAACTCGCGCGGCGCTCCGCCGGCCGCGCGGCCCTGGCCCGCTCTTCGCGGCCACTCGCGCCTGCGGCGCTCGGGGGCGAAGAGCAGGACCAAGGTCCGCTGGCCTTCGCGCCGCTTGGGGCTTCGTGGACCCAGGGGGGCCTCGTAACTCGTTTGGGCTTCGTGGATACAGGGGGGCTTCGGTAGCCGCTCGCAGTGTCGTGGACAATAGAGCGGCGCACCGCCTGGAGTACGTTGTATTGGCGACCGCTTGCTCCGCCCCGTGCCGCACCACGAGTGCTCCGTGTCTCGAATGTGCTGTTTCTCTAATATACTATGACATATATATTTTTGCCAGACCCATGAAATGGGTAGGGCCTACATAAGCAAATGTCTGTCGGTCCGGGTTTTCTATATAAAGGGTATATATGATGATGACATGATGATGACATGCCTATAAAAGGCATGATGTCATCATGCCTATAAAAGGCATGATGTCATAAATGATGACAGACAGGGGGTCTGGCACAACCAGGTTGACCTGGTCTAGTTTTAGTACAAAAGTATTGGCATCATGTAAGGCCCACTTTAAGTAATGACTGTCACATTTCAAGTTTTCAAAAAAGAAAATGTCAGATCTACAAGCTCATGTATAGGGCTGAAGTGTTTAATGTATGGTTTGTAATATAATCTACAAAGTAACTAATGACTAAAGTGTTCAAATAATTGTGGTGGAGTAAAAGTACAATATTTGCCTCTGAGGTCAAGTGTAGTAGAAGTAAAAGCATTGGAAACACTAAAGTAGGCTACAAACAAATACCTCACACTTGTACTTAAGTAGGCTACAGTACAAGTGTAACAAGATAAATCTTCTAAATATCTCATACAACATTGAAAGACGGATAGAACATAGTAGCATACTTCAATGTGCCTTTTTATAAAGACAAGGTAAACTACAGGAAATTTTAAAAAGTGGACGAAAGAAACTTTGTTGCACACCATGGATAAATACAATTGCAAATAAAATTGCTTCTCGCCCACAAAATGAGATCAGTAGAACGACAGGTCGTAATAATAATCCTTAACCAGCAGGTGGCAGTGTTGCCTTTTGAAAAGCCATGCTACATGATATTTTCCCTACAAAGCCAGAGTGCAGTAACTATGAAAAACAGGGTTTCAACTGGTCAGCCGAATGAAATCTAGGCATACAAGTGATAATACACTGATTGACCTGTTCTTGAGGTAATTGTTTATTGTTTATCCCCCAATATCATGAATGCTAGTTTGACCTTTGGGATATACAAACGGGTTGGTGAGTCCAAAAACGTAGTTGCTGCACATTATGGCATTATATGGGATGTATTTTAGTTTTGTCCAAAATCACACAATTAGGTAAACTTATAGGCTACACTCAATGTCTGAAATTCTTCATATAAAGACATATTTACATTACATTCTCCCCATTCATAGATGTGGCACATGTACGGACAGATACAGACATGTCTCAGCCTCTGTACATTGACCGTCGGGATACCCCTCTGCCTGACCGACCATTCAAAGATGTCCTGACTGATGCTGAGAAGGGCATTAAACAGAAGGAGAAGGGACCCTGGACCCAGCTGTCCAACGAAGAGAAGGTTGCCTGTAAGTTGTAGATGTTTGTCCCATTCAGTGATATTGACAATGGTTTTGAGCCAGCAGCAGTTTACAGTGGGAGTTCAGTTGTGATTTGTGACCTATATTATACTAATATACTCTGACTCCTGGAATTCTGGGAATCTTAACACCATGGCGTTGTTATGGAGAGCATTTTCACATCATCTGTAGACATCACATTGTTACTACAGTGCCAGTAACATGACCAGAGCTTCTGGTTTTCATTTGGGGACATTGGGAGTAATGCGTTCAGGAGTCTTGTTTGAGTGATCCACTTTCATTCTACCAGTATGCTTGTTGCTGTTCAGCCTATCACACTCTCGCCCCACTTCTGTCTTTCCTCTCTCTGCACTCCCTCATCTCTTTTCCAGTGTACAGGATGACATTCGACAAGACTTATCCAGAGATGAACATGAAGACAGGAGAATGGAAGACTGTCATTGGAGGGATGTTTGTAATGTTTGGAATCACTGGCCTTATAGTCATTTGGCAGGGAATCTATGGTGGGTATCTGCCTTACTGTACACATCGTACATGCACACACACCTGCTGTTGTGCATATGAAATTACCATGAACCTTGAGCACTTTGTTCCACTGCGCTAAATCCATAGTTTTAATTTAAGTGTATTTAACTGTACCCCTACAGGTCAAACAGTTATTAACTTGCTACAGTGTCTTTGACAGATGGCAGACACAAATGCAAATTTGAATCCCTATTTTTATACTTTATCGTACAATGGTGTTGTGCCGCTATTGTTTAAAAAAAAACAATGATATGCCCAAAAATGGGGACGATACTGTATGTTGGGGGCGTTCTCACCCAAAGTCCGCTTAGAAGGTCCGGATCAGGGACCAAATGTTTACATTGTTGCATTTTGAATTTGGTCCGGTTAGCGTTCACACGGGACTTTTGTTAAAAGAACCAAATATGTAAACAACTGACACGTGGTCATACAGTCGGCTGTTGATCTATTGACAGAATAGGCTATTCCTATGGAAAATTACTTCACTGCCTATTCCAATTAATTTTGTGTTATTAATCACAGCCGCTTCCTATATATCTTCTTTTAAAGAAGCGAAACTCACGCATTTCAGGCAGTAATTAGCGATGGGTGGGTGGAGGAATCTCTCTCTCTCTCTCTCTCTCTCTCTCTCTCTCTCTCTCTCTCTCTCTCAAAACATAGCCTGTATAAAGCCTTCTCCTTGATTCATTTAACAATAAATAGCGGAAGAACGCGTGAACATAATAAGCATCACCGTTTCCACATCAAATCTCTCTCTGTCTGTCTCTTTCTTTCTTTACAAGCAAGTGAAGCAACGGGTCCATAATGATATTTCCTATCCTTATCAGGTTGGAAATGTGAAGCTAAATGAATAAATAACCTAAATAAAAACAATAAAATAATGTATAATCCCAAATGTTGAATCGCGTGTGAGCCATAACTTTACATGCGGTGGCGCATGCTTAAAAAGAACATATTAATGTAACGGGATGCTAATTGCAGATCTGCTCTTTTTAACCACATGATTAATTTAGCCATGAAACATAACAGCCGTGCATCGGACACTCGGACAGTGTTGTAAGCTTTTAAATCCGTTATTTTTGTGCACCGCACCCGATGACAATCATGACATGGACATACTGCCGTCCCAGCAACAACGTGAAGAGTTTGACTTGTGCACGCCTGTCCTCAGGGAACAGCGAGAGAGCGAAAAGAGAGCGAAAATCCTAATGCCTCGAAAGAAAAGCCAAGTTTGACTTTATTCTGTGTTGTGGTCGTTTGGATGGAGGTTGTGCGTGCAGCGCGCCCGCCGCGCCGCCTCCTCCTCCTGTGTTATACACAAGATGGTGACCTTACTTTTATTTGTGACTGTATTTGTGTCAAAACAAACAATGATCACCGTGTTCGGAGAGCGACCCCTGGAGTCACCGCACACGATGGGTCACCAGTTTCCATGTAGCTAACAAGTCAACGCAGCACCTGCTCACAGGGAGAGGAGATGATACAATTATTAACGTGTAGCCTACTGCAGGTCATGAAGACATATCAGCGGTCGGGTCATATCAATAATGATTCCCGTAAGAAATTCATGCTTTTAGAACTAATTATTAATCCAGCTTCACAACTGCAATTAACAAAGATTGATGAGTGTAGTCTCTTGTAGCCGAAGTTACAATTGCTTCACGAGTAGTCGTTTATTATTTTTTCCATATTGTTTTCAATGAACAACACACAGTAGGCTGATCAGACATAAGTTTGGTCCTCTATAAAGTCCGGCTCCGTTCACACCAGCAGAGGACCGGACCATGGTCCGTTTGGAAGGGGACCGAGTCCTGCCTTTTCAAGAGGACCATGGTCCGGACCAAACAAGGGGACCATGGTCCCTTTGCACGTTCACACCAGCGGACCAAAGGAGAAAGAGGACCATGGTCCCTTTTAAGCGGACCAAATAACCCTGGTGTGAACGCCCCCTTAGAAGTAGTTACTGTATATGTCACTGTTAAAGGCCTGGGAGCTACAGTATGTATTATTGATGGTACACATACAAATGTATATCCTTCCCTCCTTTTTTTTTTTGTTCCATATAGTCTACCCTCCTACTCCTCATACCTTTGCCGAAGAGTGGCAGGCCAAACAGTTCCAGAGGATGCTGGACATGAAGATGAACCCTATTGAGGGCTTCGCTTCCAATTGGGACTATGAGAAGAAGCAATGGAAGTAGAGCGGAGGAGGTACTATGGTCAGAGTGGCACAGAGCTCTGTCACCCATCATCTCCCCTTTGTTCTAGTTCTACACTGTAAAATCCTGAGTGTTAAGTTGGAACCAATTTGTACACCCAAATGGTTAAATTAACACGTAGGACTTTACTGTGTAGAGGTTCAAGGTGAAGTTGTCTCGGGAGCTTGAATTTTGCGCCAAATATGCAACCAGGAAGAACTTGACTTTCTCCTGGCTCCACATGCAGCCTCTCGTCCAATGTTGTCGCAATGTTGTCATGGTGACCATCCGTCCTGTTTAATAAAACTGTACTTCTGATTTATTATTCTGTGCATCTTTCTCTGATAACACCTAACAGTGTGGGCTGTGTGCTCACCAGTAACTATTTTGCTCGTTTCTGTGGCAGCATAAGGAAGTAGTGCAGCTAAGATTCTGTATAACAAAAGCAGTGGAAAACATGATCGGCCCAAGATGCTTACTTATAATATTCATGTTCAGGTTAGGTCATTGTAAGGGTATCTCGACCACTTTGTCTTGGCTGTCTTCTAAATACCTCTGCATTTAAATCATGAATCAGGCTGTTTAAAATGAAGGGAACCGGCTTCCACATTTCCTTATTGTTCAAAATGAATGTTTAAAATGCACAGCTCTCTAAAATAAACAGTGGATCATTCAGATCTGATTAATGTTGTACTTGCTTTATTTCTAGTTGAGCCCTTTCCAGTTGTCAGATATTTCTTTTTTACTGTGGAGCGGGCGTGGTGTCCTAAATGTAAAACTACTTTCCTGAATTGAACAGGTTCATGCATACTCATCTCATATCCACCTCACACATAAAGCATATTTAAGAAATTATAAGACGGATTCAGTCCCATCTTCCAGTATGGTCTTTATTCAGTTCAATTTAATCCAAAATTTTACAATTTCTAAGACGTAAACAGAACATGGGGCATGGCATCATTTGAACTCTTTAATTTTGTACTGAGGCCAGCAAGAATACACCAGGAAACCAGCTTTGAAAATATCCTGTCTGTTTGCATCATCTATTAGCGAACAATGAGTTAACAATTCACATCAATGCAAAGAGGGAAGTTTAAGGCCATATGATGGGTGGGGTGGGGGATGGGGGCACTAATATGCTTTTTACACCAAATATAAATAACATTTCAAAGCCGTCAAAAGTTAGTTTTTTCCTTAAATACGTTTCTAAGCTAGCGTACTATTCTAATCAGTTAAATAACTAGTATATATAGTGTCGTGCCAATGCGATTCCTCCTCTTGCGTATCCCGTCAAACATTTTGCCATACAGTATCCACACGCATGCATACACACCACACGCACAAAGGTGTAAGAAAGGGAAACTTGTTTCTGTGAGAGGCCAGACTGCAACCTCCGAGCAGCTTTTTGTGGGGTAATACACTAGAAAAATATAGATAGGCGACTGTATTGGAATGTATCAGATTAAACCTTGGCTAGTAAATTGGTGTGCTCAAAACAAGCCATTCGGGGATGAGCTTGGTCAACAGTCATCTGAATGGAAAGATAAGCAGCTGAAATTTTGAATCACAAAGAACCAAATTTTGATTTGCGTTATTGGGGAAAAGGACATTTGTGCACACTCAAAAAATATAACAATATATAGAAATAAAAAAGGGGCTAAAACCAATAACATTTTGGGGAAAGAGCACAGAACAGTGTCAGTGAGTGAACCTGCCATGTAGTATTATGATTCCCTGAACTCTGGATGTGTGAAATGAAATGAGTTATTAGCCGAACCACCAGAGCACCCAATTCAAATCAGAAAAGAGCTGACTCCTGCTGTGAAAGTGGAGAGACAGAGCACATGTTGGATCATTGGGACTGATGATGAAATGACTAAAAAACAATGGTTCTAAATTATGTGTGTAGTGCGTGTGTACGTGCATATATACATAGCAGTCACTCAAGCACCATCCTTCACCATCTCCCCACCCTCCCCTCTTCCGTCCCCTTCCCAACAGATTAATCAAGCTGCCAGTTCAGGGAGCATGATGTCCAATGCCAGGCGACACACATCCCTCTGACTGGCACCATGTTTAAATTAAATATGTTTGGAAATGAAGACGGGATCTGTTTTGCGTCTCCTGTGTGGACTATGTGTGACAGGCAGGTGTGTATGTGCATGCGTGCATGCGTAGCAGTAGGTGGGCCTGCTGTGACTGGCATACAGGACTATCTGCTGTGACAGCCAGATGATCACAGAAAACCCCAGAAGAATTGCATTTAGAGAGGAGGGGGTGGATGGAGATTTGATAGATTTTGGGGGTGGGGTTGAGTGTCCCAATGGAGGATGCTATTGGAGGAGAGGAGAAAAATGGAGACTAGATGGGGAATGTATGCAGGCTTGAGTGTCTAGTCTTATAGCCTGTATGTCAACATTTCCTAAAATGAAAATGGACACAAAAAGACACTCCGGCCCATCAAATTATACTTGTGTCACTGCGGATTCAGAACTGTGTAATACACTCACAATAACTTCATTCATTCCCAGTTAGGTTTGCTACATAATGCATCTAAAGGTTACCCCGTTTACTCTGGTTATTCCAATGCAGATCATTACTTGTGACTAAGACTGATTTGTCACGGCTCGTGAAAATACAGTATAGGGAATAACTATTTGATAATGCAAGAATGAAAGAAAAAACAGTGAAAGATAATTTTTTTGTTTGACTATTACAAGATATGATTTGGAGTTTATTGCAAATACTTTACTCAAAATGACAAAAAAATAAGGAAAATAAAACATCCCACACCCCCAAGCCTTAAATTCTGCCTTTATGTTTGAAACAATCTTGTCATTCTTGGTTTACTTTACTGTCTGTTTACTATGGGCAAAGCATTGTGTCTGTGCATCGTGCTATTGTACATGTTGCTACAGTATTTGCTGTATCTTTAAGCTACAGATTATTTAAGTGGATATTGCAACCATGTTATCGTGTTTGTAGGGACTACAAACTCCACTGTAGCTAGACTCTTTGAACTACACGTTGGATAGGCTGTCATCAAGGTGACTAAGAACAAAACTAGAGCAAGTCAGATAATTAACATAAACAAGAAATCTGTTGGAGCACCTGGACCAATAACTAAAAATCAACACACCCACTGACGTACAAACAAGCAGAGAATTTAAACAGGGTGATTTATACCTCACGTCTAACTGAAATCTGTCCAAAAAGCTCCTTTCAATATGCCATTCTTCTCTTGAACAAGCATAAATGGCAAGGCATAAAACACCAGTTCAGTAGAAGGAGGAATGGGATTTTGTATTTTGGGTGAAAATGGGGGTCTGACAGGAGCTACAGAAGCCACAAAAACAATCCCAGTTTCCCTCTCGTTAAGGACAGGGGTGGTACCATCCTCCCCCTGCCTTCTCTCTCCATATGGCACATACCACCCTTTTATAAAGGCTCTTGAACACTAGGTCTGTATTCTTTGTCCAAAATTGCACATAAAATATGAATACGACCTCACGCTGTGTCAATCGCTTCCGCCGTTTTAGTTTTTTCCCGCAGGATTGGATGGACCCGATATTTCCTTTACGTTTTTCGTTTCAACCAAAGTTGAAAAGGACCATAAAAATCACACTCACTGCATAATGAGTCAATTTTGTTTCATTCTGCAAAAAGGAACTATTGCCAACTATTTAGTATAATATTAGGCATCAGATTCTGTGTGCAAGAGCCTTAAGAGTGGCGATGAGGAGACAAGCACCATGGTCTTCGACATGGTTGTGTTTTATTAAGTCATTTGAGTCAAGTGACGTAAAATAAGGAGAAAACACAGGGTTAGGGTTAGTAGTAGGTCACTCTTCCTTCCTCTTCTTTTTTCTTATCCTCTGCTCTCATGGTCTCAAAGTTCAAAGAACACCTGGGAACTCTCAGTGCATTGTGGGGGGCGCACACACACGTGCCGAAGAGGAAACCGAAACGTAAACATTTTGTCAATTCTTGGCAAAAAAACAGAAGGAGCAGAGAGGAGCGGCGAGACGAAATATCCTTCATTTTGTATGTTAAAAGTTGCACTGGGCCATGTAGGACTGAGTGATGTGAAGCGGCTGGGTGTGGGGCTGGGTGAATGTCTTCTCTCATCCTTTTCTCTCACAGACGTTTCTGAGCGATGATCGAGCCCACTACCACACCGGTCACCAGGGTCATGCCCGCCAGCAGCCACTTCCTGAAGCTCTCCTGGGACTTCCTGCTCTCTGCTGCCGCGTCCTGGCCAAAGATCTCTGCAAACCGCTCCTGAAGGAGAGAGGGGGGGGCAAAGGAAGGCAGACGGTTAGCATCCATGTGTTAGGTGTTGACGGCAATGAAGTGCAAAAACTGTTAAAAGCAAAACACACACACTCGCCAAAAACTCCCCACGAGCCCACGTACGAAAACAGACAGGCACAGAAAAGAGTGAGGTGGATTCCCTCTCTGAAAGTTGCCTCTCATCTCATCACAGTGGTGCCGTTGATAAGACGCCCACAGCCGGCTGATACAGCCCAAACAGTCACCTTTGGAAATTTCCATCCAATAGGCCACACTGCCATAAAGGTAGACTCATATCACAACCGAGAAAACATCAAGATCCACCTGCCTCACACACAGTGAGTCAAAACAATGGCTCATTAACATCATCAAGATTTCTTTTCTCACAAAGAAAAAAAAAATCCTCTCAGCCTGTGGTCTATAAGCTCTTTCGCTACAGAGCTACATTCATTGTTGACATTCTTTCCCAAGCCCACGTCCTTGGCTGGCCCTCCTTATAGGCCCCGCCCCCTTCCTGGAAGTGATACAGTGGTAGCAGAGTGGGCCGGGCCAGCCAGCCAGACAACCATAACAGCATGCACTTCACTCTCCAGCCACAAGGGGGCACTATGTCTTGGGCTTTGGAAATCACATGCATGTGCCTATGGGTGAACGCTCAGACAGGGAAACCTACATAGACCTACTGATTATGCTTGGTGTTAAGATGCTCGTTCCATTTTATGCTTGAACTGTTAAAACAAGGCTCATTTCACTTCATTTAAGCTTAGTAAATGGAATTCACGTGATCTAATCTAATAGTTCTAATAGTGTGAGATGAAGCATTAACATATGTATAGGCTCAGTTAATCTGATCATTTGCTGTGATTAGACGAGCGATTGTGTGACATCATGGCTGACTAAATCAGATTTTGTCTCAAACAGCCTGAGTCACATATCATTCCTGGGTTTTAGTGGGAAGACAGTCCGGCCATTTATAGAGAGGGGCTGTTACTGGAAATGATGTGTAGAGGACAGAAGAGAATGCAGCGGGAGCATCGCAGAGGGGGCTGTTTTATAAAAAGAGAGAGATCAATCATCACAAGTAAACCCTGAAACATACGCCAGTGGTTCTCAACCTGTGGGTCGGGACCCCCAGGGGGGTCCCCAAATTATTTTGGGGGGTCCTCAGATGATTAACTTAATGTGCAACGTTGTTTTCTTTACTCAACAGTAAACAAACCAACACAAAGTTTAAGCCTATAGAGGGTATCTGCACATTTCTAAAGTGACAATTTGTCAAATATTAGAGGCAGAAATTGTGAAAATAGCCGATCCACATGCTCACAACGCCTCGCAAAGAAACCGTCTTATACAAAATGTAATGACTCAACTCGCGTTCGTTATGGTGGGGGGTCCCCAGTTAAAATATGATTATTTTGGGTGTCGTGGCCTGAAAAGGTTGAGAACCACTGCTCTAAGCATGTACGCATTTACCCAAGCTTCGCAAGATCCATTTCACGTGTTGTCGCGTACTGTAAAGTGTCATCACCTTAAAAATATATCACGCCACAAACATGACATGCTACACTTAATGTACAGTCGCAGGCAACAACAGAGTGAAGCTGTGTTCTAGGATTTGTGCTCTCTTCTGCTCTAGCTTTCATAACATAACAGACTATAGTTTCAAATGTAACTATTATCTCCAACAGTGCATGCATATGATTGCACATTGAGGATGTTCACCAGGGACATTCACCAAGTATGAATAAGTCTGGAAGGCATACTGAATGAATTAGAAATGAGAGTGTGAGAGTAAAGAGAGGAACCAAGGCACAGCCAAACATCAGGAGGGAAACCGATACACAAGGAGGTATCTGGCCATACAGAAAGAATGCGAGAGAGCTGAGGGGGGGACGGGGGAGAGGGAGAGAGAGAGGGAGGCATATGGGAAACATTGCTGAGGCATTCCATGCATTGGTGTTTGATTACAAATGCACGCTTCATCGCCTCCCACGCTGCGCGTCCCTTGATGACCAACAAGTGACATCACTGCTGGTATCCATCTAGTAGTGCTTTAACTTGACACAGGGTCAACATGAACAATGAAAACGGGGCCACAACTGTGTGGGGGGGAATCTGGCAAAAAAAACAGACAATAGTTCTGACACCCTGCACCGGATGTATGATATCAGATGTCTATGTACGAGCGAGTGTGCAGGCACTTAAGCTGAGCCTGGAGTTCGCGGAAGCAAAAACTTGGCGGTCGCAGCGGTGGGTTCTGAGAATAAGGGGGCGTGAGCGCCGTGGCCGAGGGGAGATAAGGGAGGAGACTGCGTCACGATGATGAGACAACCCACCCCATGCTGGACAACTCCTGGCCTTCGGAACTGAGATGTTACACCTCATTTATAATTAGTTGTTTTCCGGAGTCGCACACCTAATATAGAAGATCTATAGGCTCAAAGGTGACATGTTGTGAGCTTCTAGTTCTGCTATTCTCATGCAAGACATGATGGGCAAAGAAGTATAAACGAGGCTTTAGGGTCAGGCACTTTATGCAGACCCCAACTTTAACCAAAGTGTCATGTGCAGAGGGATGCGTGTTGTGATTTACGTAATCCTCTGTTGTGGTCCTAAGAGCTTTCGTCTACCGGTGACTACTTAGAACAAGTTACAGTACATGACCAGAAGATGTGAGTCACAACAGATAAAGAAGCAGGGTGGAATACGAAGTAGAGGCAAGACAACATGATATTGTACAAGGCAGATGGATTTTACTTCAACAGTTGCATCCCATATACTGTACTTGAGCATGCAGTGTCCCGATAAAAGTAGTTCTCATGGTGACACAAACATATCGATAAAGCAGCGTCCACGGCATCACAAACATATGTCTAAATGTGAGCAGACCAAATGTATCCATCGGCTGAGATTATCCTTGAAGTCTGCATATGTTTTTTGTTCCCTTGAGAAGGATGTTGATAGTTTTAGCGTCCTCTAGGGGACGCTGCATTACTTGAATGCTCTGCCTCCCAGTAGCAGCCCTGTCCATTGATGGCTGACCTCTGGCAAACAGTCAAACACACAAACAGGTTCTGTTTTTTTTCCTGCCCACCGTCCTTTGTTAAATATTTGACAGAAGGCTAGGCGGCAGGCACGAGCACTGGTGCGTTCCAGAGCATGACGGGGACGTAAGGAATGCAAATATGTAACTATGAGCAACCGCAGAATCTATGAGTTAGGGAGAAGTGTGATTCACTCTCATTCCTACCATTCACTTGGGTGTGCTACTGGATGTTTCAAGAGAACTGATGTTCCTCTTGGTTCTGAACTCAATTTGACTTCTTGCAGGCCTGAGTGACCCATAAGCAATTCTGACAGGCATTTTAAAGCTTATGTAAAACAAAAAGTAAATGTAAAAACATAAAGAAATAGCTGTATTTCGTATTATCATATTATTGATATGATGATATAATTATGATAATAATAATTAGTATAAGTACCAGTAAGACGCCCTAAGGGCGCATGAGCACATGGGCGTGTGGGCACATGGGCGCATGCATGCATCCGCCTGGGTGACAGCAGACTGCTGGTAGAGCTGCCACGATAATGACATTTTACATGACGATTAATTGTCACTCAAATAATTGCGATTAACGATTTAATTGTGTTTCTGTCGTTGACGATTACATTTCTGTTTGGCTTTTAGGCTTTCAAGTTGCACGCGGCAGATACCCTAAATATACAAATAAATAACTGACATATTTGACAACTTTATACTCTAAAAAGAACATTGATAGTGGAAATAGACGATCTACAAGCTCAACATGGAAAGTGGAAACGATTATGACGATTAAGGCAAAATAATAGAAATAATGTCAAATAATTGCGATTAGCTGATTATTTAATGATTGTTATAGTGCTGGGCGAGCGCTGGCGCTTTGGCATGGGATCAACTTTCATCATTGTGATGTCAGAAGAGCATGAGTTGAGACAGACAGACAGACAGACAGACAGACAGACGGATAGACAGACAGACATGAGCTGGAGTTTTTCATACTAAATAATACTAAATACTAATAATTGCCTGGTCGCAATTATTGTTATATTGGCATACGCCTTTGCGTAAATATTTTGTTGTGACATCCGCTTGTTGTTTGCGAAACATGCCAGGGCAATGCACCTCAACAGTCAACAGTGAGTCAAATCCTACTACAGGTTTCACTGGAAAGTGATCAATGGAAGTGTGTCAAGACATAACCTCACCAGTCGCCACTGCCCTACACAGACAGGTTATACAGCCCTAATGACTAATGAGCACTGCCTTCAGCGTTGTTTCACGGATTGGTCAGTCTCAAATATTGAACATAGTATCAAAATGTATGAGGAACAAACATATCAGGAAAATAAATCATAGCAGTTGCTACATACTGTATATTCAACTTTGCCTTGTAATGCAGCCTGACTGTGTGTAATGTCATTCTGAGGCTTTTGCAACAACGGTAAAGCCAGAGTTACGCAAAGATCCATCCTTTTCACCCAATATTGACAGTCTGACCCACAGACCATTGCTCCCAGTGAGAACTCCCAAAGCAACGTGAGGAATGTGGGTGTAGAGAATAGAGAATGGCACTTGGTGATGATGACTGATGCCTGTTAACCAGACATGTCAAGGCATATCTCCAAACAGTGGGTAGCTAATGAGGCCTGAAACTACAATTAATGATTATTTATAAAAGATACAGCACAAGCGGTTTCCTTTCAATCTAGCTGAGCAGTTATGCTCATATCCATGGCCTCATTCAGATTCACTTGGCAACATCAGAACTGTGCCACCAAGTTCAGAAGTAAGGAAAGCAGTCTTATTTTCTAAACTTCATGGTTGATTAAGGCTACAGGTGTGCCAACGAATACCAGTCACTTTGCCAAAAATCCAACTCGCCAAATCAACTTGCTAGGACACCTCGCCAATGAGCAGGGTTGTCAACATTGGACTGTCAGCCCAGGAGAATCCAGGAGATTTATTTTTTAGGGGGTACACAGAACTCCCCAACAGGTGGTCCTCCCCCCCAAACTTCTTAACAGATAAATATTTTCCTGTGTTCTGTAGAATTTTGTGCATGTTTGATACTTTTATCATGCTTGCTTTACTAGCATGGGTACAATTTCAGCCTTAAAATGCCAAATGTAGGTGTACAAATTCCAGCCACTGTGCTTCCTGTACACATCTGGAAAAATAAATATCTAGAATTAGTTTACGTATATAGCAGTGATGCTACTAGCCCTGCATCCTGCGTCCCTGATGCATACTTTTAAATAGAGGACCCATTAAACTAAGCATCACTGCATCCCCAGGATGCACACACAACTCTATCCTTCCTGCTATCAGTCATTTTACTGCACCAGCTGAGTCTCCACATCTGTGCGTTCTGGCATTATTGATTGATTGAGATTGTCTTGTAAATCCATGCTTCTGTCCTTTATTAACTACATACTAGTAGCTATTTGCAACTATTGTTTAAATTAAAAGACCTTTTTGATGTTTTCACCGTTGATACATAATGCGTGTGTCGTCGCGGGACCCATCAAATAATTCTGGGACCCATTTGAATGACCACCTGTGGGTCCCGGGACCCATTACATTGAAAACCTAGTGACATCACAGATATAGCCATGGTACTACCTACCAAAGTAACACATCACACATTGGAAACAGGTGTGGCTGTTAATAATTAAAATGTACCATTGTATGATATATAACAATCCTCACACAAGCATGTGCACACACACACACACACACGCACGCACACGCACACGCACACACACACACACACACACACACACACACACACACACACACACACACACACACACACACACACACACACACACACACCCTTCTGGCCATCTTCACGTCAACCTCTGCAATCTGTCACTGTAGCAATAAAGAGCTTTACTACTTTTAACGTAAAGAAAGCTTATCAATCTGTGATGTTCTCACGCTACATGTTAGGACTTATGAGCACCTGCCCAAACCTGCCTCTATCTCTCTCTCTCACACACACACACACACGCACACACACACACGCGCGCCAACCGTTATTGCAACTCGGTTGCACCTTGCATAAAAGCAGCTGCCTAGTGCAGGGAATCCCAATAAAGCAGTGCTCATGGTGATACAAACATATGGATAAAGCAGCGTCCACGGCATCACAAACATATCTACCGGTATATACTTATGCAGATAAGAGTAAATGCCTACAGATACTGGGATTGCAGGTGAAACCTTCGATATCGGTACATTGAGCCCTGCTAAGAATTAAAATACAGAAATATTACGATAAGGAAAGAATACATGTAGCTTATTTAAACGACAATGTTGAGAAATCCTTGTTCTTAATGTTACTCCAGATGTGATGTGAATTCAACAAGGAACTCAAAGTTGACCTGGGACATTAAATGGTCCCCAATGAATTGTGTATGGCCTGAGACCGTGGGCACAATGTGTGCAATGTCTAGATGTGAGCAGAGCAGCTGTGGCTTTCCATCAACAAGTTAGCACACCTGTGGTCTTATCAACCTAACCTTTCCTTGCCAAGAACCCCTAAATAGCTGTAGCCTCTACACAGTGTGAACGTCTGTTTTTGAAAATGTTGAGGTTTGATTATTATTCCATTTCTTAATCTTTCAAAGATTTGTCCCCTCCGTCGGACAGGTGTGAAACGAAAAATACTTATGAAGACCAGAAAGTCAAAATGCAAGTCAAAATGCATTTATTTCTGTTTGACTGCTGCAGCAGCACATTAATGCCAATAAATGTTTTCGGGAGTGCAGAGGTTTCCTTTGATGTTCAGGTGTGAAACTGGCCAACTCCCTTCCATGATAACATTAATGCAGTGTACTTCCCGTTCCCTGCAGATCCACAATGCATACAAATTCCAACTCTCACAGTTTGTCTCTCTGTCAGTTTAACCCTAACCCAGAGTTAGATCAACAACTTTTCTCTGTGTGGTTTTCAATGCAGCTCATTAACAGCTCCTCTACTCTTCTTTTCCCTTGTGGGGTTAACCGGTACGTCCCCTGTGGGAGCACGTGTTATCTCAAAAGGTAGACAGGGGGCTCAATCTCCCTCCTCCAGTCCCACCAGGCAGGTAAACCCTGTCTTTATCTTCCTCCAGGCTCGCCCACCTCCCCTGGTGCTCCCTCTCCTCCCTTCAATCTTTCACACGGTCGTGCCTTTTTGTCTTTATCTTACCGTTTCTCGGTTCCTCCCCGAGGGGGATATCTGGTGCTAGGCAGGCAGCACACTGGGGCTGGGGTTTCTTTTTTAACGTTGTCTTCTCCTAGTTAGGAAAAGAATCCAATGAAGACGAGGATTAGCTCATGAAAGAAAAGGCTGGGATATGGGGAGTTGGGGGGGGGGCAGACGGGAGAGGCACACTAGAGGAGATTCCACACTGCGTTGCCACGGTTACCAGTGAGCAGCTGATCAGTGTGTGTGTGTGTGTGTGCGCACGCTCGCGACTCCATCCACCTATTTTTGTCTGCATGTGTGTTTGTGTGCCTTTTTGTCTGTTCCGTTCTCTCCGCAGCTTAATGCCCATTTACTGGATGCAGAGGAAGGCGGTATTGTGCTAACGATCATTAGCAATAGCTTCTCATACATCAGCTTTTGTCATAACAGGGTTGCTACAGTGTTGCACCATCATAACCTGCAACAGTCAACTCTCCCCGGTGGCGAAAGCCCTGACTGAAGAGCAGAGAGTACTACGCATCGATTAACTGCATGTGTCCTCGTCCCTGTCAGGGACGGTGAGTCTGAGGACAAATTGAAACTCGATACTTAAGGGACGTTGCAAAAAAACAAACAAAATGAAATGTCAATTGCCATGCCTATGTGCAATTGCGCAAAAGTTGCACACGGCAAAGATTTAACCAAAAGCTGACAGGGTTCACATAGCCTTTTGGCCAGCTCGTCAAGAACACCAAATTTCAACACCCAGTCACAATCTATATGCACATGAACGCAGCTCTCAATGGTATGGGTGCTTTGGAATTGATAAAGTCTCTTTGTGTCTGAATGTAGGCTGCATTATCTGATCCAGACAGGTTCCTTTCCACAGACACGGACCACTATCTGGCACCCTGCAGGACACAAGGTAATCCACCGGGACATACGCGTCGCGTATCATAGCGGCCCGGAAAGTGGTTGCCAGATACTGAGGTGCCCAGAAGTGAAGAAACAATGCTATGGCAATGAGGGGGAGAGGGGGGAGAGCTCCATTCAGATGTTGAGGAGTACAGAGTGTTCAGCATAGCCACCCAGCAAGTGGCAGCCCGGACAGAAGGCTGGCAATGGCCTGCTTTGGAAAAACATACACTCACTCACTCTCTGTGTGTGTGTCTGTGTGTGTGTGTGTGTGTGTGTGTGTGTGTGTGTGTGTGTGTGTGTGCTCACACTCTCCCTCTAAGCACAAACAGGCTGACAAAAACAAGTTAAATCCATCCGCCCTGAACCAGAAGGGAACAAACCTACAAACTGGTAATGTGGAAAGTTACTACACATGTACAGTAGGCAGTCTATTCTAGAAGGGGGGGGGGGGGTTATCCTGGTAGAGAAAAGGCAGCATTTTTTGGCGATGATGCTTTTGGGTTATCTGAGAACAGAACAAAGATGTGAAAAAAGGATAGGCACCCCCACCACACACACACATAGTCAGCCTTGTATACTGGGTATGTTGTGCTATGTTATGAAGGTCCCAGGCCTGCGGGTCTGTCGGCGTGTGTGTGTGTGTGTGTGTGTGTGTGTGTGTGTGTGTGTGTGTGTGTGTGTGTGTGTTTGTGTGTGTGTGTGTGTGTGTGTGTGTGTGTGTGTGTGTGTGTGTGTGAGACAGAGCTTCTGTGTGCTGAGTCACTCTCAGCGAGGCTACACAACGGCCCTGCCCTTGCAGAACTCCGGGGGCTGTTACTATGGCGATCAGCAGAGAGAGAGAGAGAGAGAGGGGTTACATTGAGGCACTGCTGGTGAAATAAAAATGAAACCTACGGAAGGGGTGACTGGTTTCTGGTCATTTACCATTCCTCTTCTAGAGCCCTCCTATCCGGCGGGCCATGAGTAACGGCCTGGCGATGACGCCAGCCATGCCGGAGATCAGGATGTGAAGGCTAAATAATAGACCGCTACACATTCAAGCACTCCAGATGGTGACATCAGAGTGGGTGAAAACAGATTGAAAAATGAGGAGGGAACATTTCAGTACAATGAAGAAAGGAGTGAGGAAGCGGACTCATTCCACTGGCCTCGTTTAAGACCCTCCCAGCAATATCATGGCGCTGCGATACTGAGCGTAATATGGGTATGGTCTGGGCCATATAGACAAAATAAAATGGGCCCATATCAATAATTGCCCAGCCCTACCAATAACCATCGACAAGGACCAAATTGAGGACTTAAACCATACAGTATATCGTCGTTGTCGGGTGAAAACCTTGTATGTCCAAAACCATTCTTTTTGTATTTATCATTTAAAAAAAGATTTAAACTAGTGAAAACAGCCAATCTACAAGCACACAAGCACACAACGTGTGCTTGTAGATCAGCTGTTTTCACTACTTTTGTGCGATGGCCTTGTATGGTGAAGCAGGGCTTTGATTTGCGAAGAGATTTACAAATTTGAAACTTGGAGATACGAGGTTTCTGCCCGACAGTGACGATATACTGTACTCTGTTGTACGTCAAATGGCAAAAATAGACAATCTACAAGCTCATGTTGCGACGCATTGTTGCTTGTAGATATTTCCGCAGAATGTTCGCCTAGACACATTCCAAGAATAGAGATTACTAATATGGTTAAAGACAAAAATGAGCTAAGACCTAATTTGAACCGAACATGACTTCAAAAGAGTCCCACTGTCCTTGCTGACTCATAATTTCTGAGATTCATAGAAAGAGGCCAACAGGTTCTGTCATCTAATGTCGCAACACTTCCTGTTCATTACAGCACCAAGGTACAGTCACACTCACTCACTCACGCACCACAAGGTGTTTCTGGAGAAAGAAACATGGAGCACACGTCAGCCTGTGGTGTTTGTTTGTTGAGTAAACTCTGATGAGGACATCAAAGAGACCTCTTATCGTCCGTCCGTCAGTCCATCAGGCAGGTAGGGTCGACATTAGGCTGATGACGCATCACAGTGACGAGGCCTACCGGCTGCTTTTCACGTGAACTTCAGTCCTTCAAGCGGCGTGTCCGCAATGCTCTGTCATCTCTGAGTTTGGAGTAAGTATGTAACCCAGTATGTGACCGTACGACCTCTGCCCTGCATCGTGTGACTAACGGCCCACGTCTGGATCATGGGATCACTGCGGCTGGCCTGTGATCAAAGAGAAGGCAGAGATAAAGCTTCAAGGTTGAAGAAGGAAAAAAATAAATAAAACAAGGCAACGCTTGAGGACAGCAGGCTCGACACCCTCTCCAAATAAATCAACGAGTGAATGACGAAACGTAAGAGAAAGAGATGGTTTGACGGGGCACATAGTTAAGTCATGGCTTGGGCCTGTGATAAAGTCCAGGCCTATGACCGTATTTGGTACAACTATGTCTTACTAATACCAAAACAGCCCCGATCATCATGACTGTACTGTAATTCATTACTATAAATACAACAGTCCATGTCATTATCTAGACCAGTATCATCATCTTCATCATGTGAATGGTGTCAAGGCCTAACGGTCAAGCTGACTACAAAGGAGAGGTCACAGCACAGTTTTGACAACCATAACAACAAGTGTCAACAGCCACATCAAACCCACGTTTCTTTCTATTCAAGTGTCCTTGAGCTAAAAATAAAACCTGTTCCTTCCTCCAACATACTGGATGGATGGATGATGCATGCATACATACACGTAACGTATAATATAATAGTATATACTATAATATATATATATATATATCAAGAAAAAGCTTTTTTCTCCATAAATGTAATGTTATCATCATTTATAGTTTCCACATTCAACCATATTTCAACAGATGGAAAACTAAAAATACATGATAAGATTTCTTTATCGACTGTTTCCAAAGCAAATATTGTCATTTTTGCTTTTGACTGTTACACAATAAACATTTTCTGCCAGAACCTGGCTATGGTTTTCTCTTGCGGTTTTCTGATCTAAATGTGGTCGGGTAAAGGGGGTACTTGGATTCAGAAATCAGGGAAGGGCCGGGGGTACAGATGCCAAAAACGTTCGAGAACCCTATGGGACTTAACAAAGAGACTACTGTTCAGCTTCAAAATCCCCCCAAGCCAACTCTCTCAGTTCTAAAGTTGACTACTTCCAGGTCTTCTTCACTCGTCACTTCAGGCACTAAACACATATTTATTCACCACCTGGTGATAACATTACAGGGGTCTAGTGGTAGGCATTCTGGAGTGAGGGCATCAGGCTCAGTGCCAATGCCCCATATGGCTCAAGGCTGAGAGGGGCCAGGGCGCAGAGCCCAGTACCACGGACAGAGGCTAACCCAGGCACAACCCAGGCCTTCTCTGTGCCCTTCAACCTGCCTGTGAAAACTTAAAAACTACAATCAATTTAGCTGATGAATGAGTGCGGGATGAGAATAACCTTTGATGACCAAGTAGGTTAAGAAGTGAAAAAAAAAGGGTTACTGTGATACTGTAATTTATAACACATTGCCAGTCTTTTAATTACACATTCTAACAAAGTACCTCCACATTTTAATGTATTTACTTACTGTGATGATTCTGAATAACACTAGTTTAAGAGAGATGGGATGGGAGATGATTCTTTATCAAAGGGACTTTTCCACATCAACACATTGCCCAGCCCTAATCCGGGCCCCAGTACAGAACACTCTGTTCTGCCGTAACAGAGGTTGCATTAACTGAATCTGGCCAGGCTAATGGAGCTAACCATCGCCCTGGAATGTACACAGCAAAATCCAGAGTGTTTAGTTCGTATCTCTGAAAGTCTAACAACAGCACCATGAGGATAAATTAACACTCCAGCAGTTTAAAGTGTTTAAAATACTAAACCACATACCTGCTTTAATCCTTCAACCATTAAACTACAGTACTGCCTGTTTTTGACTTAATCGTTGAGCTACGGTATGTGGGGTTAAGTTC
The DNA here is from genome assembly GCF_963921795.1 of Nannobrachium achirus. Classification (NCBI taxonomy): domain Eukaryota; kingdom Metazoa; phylum Chordata; class Actinopteri; order Myctophiformes; family Myctophidae; genus Nannobrachium; species Nannobrachium achirus. The sequence goes on along the minus strand of NC_137818.1, from coordinate 41,772,109 downwards.
CAAAGTGTGGTGTAAACTGTAATAGGGGCTGTGCCAAAGAATGACAATGGAGACAACTTGGGAGAGGAACAAGGAAAATTAATCATTGAATTCCTCACAAAATCAATAAACAGGGACACTTCCTTGCGTTACGGTGCCAGCACCTATGGGTCTGTCTGTACAAACCTTGTCTCCTCCAGCTGGACCAGAGGGTCCTTGTGTGGGCATGTGTTCATTTAACTTAACGTGTGTGTGTGTGTGTGTGTGTGTGTGTGTGTGTGTGTGTGTGTGTGTGTGTGTGTGTGTGTGTGCGTGCGTGCGTGACGTGTGTGTGTGTTGAGCCGGAGGTGAGACTGTGAATTAAAGACGAGATTAATGAGTCAGGACATTGAGGCTCATATACTCCAATCTGTTCCCCGCCTCACTTTGGGGTCTCTCTCTCTCCCTCTGCACAAAACCCCATTCTGTCACCACGCACACCCCACTGAGACCTGCCAGGAGGGACGTGTGTGTGTGTGTGTGTGTGTGTGTGTGTGTGTGTGTGTGTGTGTGTGTGTGTGTGTGTGTGTGTGTGTGTGTGTGTGTGTGTGAGAGAGAGAGAGAGGGGGGAGAAAGGGGGGAGTTCAAGTTTGAAGGTGCAAATAGTGTAGAATCTAATCACACATTTTGGGGGGACATCTATTATGAATGAGTTATTATAAAGTCATTAGCGTAGACATTTTCCCTCCTTTTTTTTGTAATTTCCTGTGAGCGTGTAGTTTTTAATCAGAAGATATTAACCTGAAGGAACATTATTTTGGTAAGATATAATGAAGAGAGAGAGAGACAAAGAGAGAGAGACAAAGAGACAGCAACAGTCGGACAGGAAGGGTGAGACTGCGAGTCTGTGTTTGGGTGTCACCATCATCAATGGACTATAAACCCTCCACACACCAAAGGTCATCATTCAATCAACAGTACACCTGCCATCTGGCTGGACCCGGCCACAGGAAGGGAGGGAGAGGCCCACACAAAGAGAGAGAGAGAGAGAGAGAGAGAGAGAGAGAGAGAGAGAGAGAGAGAGAGAGAGAGAGAGAGAGAGAGAGAGGCAGGAATGGAGCTGGGATGTTCACAGACCTTAGAGACTTTTAGGCCCTAATGTACAACACCTCCAAATGATGACCAATTAACCTGTTCAAATGCCAGGGTGCAGGGGCGTCACAAGGGGGGGGGGGGGGGGGGGAGTGGGACTGAGTTACTAGGGCCCAAGGTGGAGGGGCCTGGAATTATTTTATACTTTAGCTATTGAAAAATAGCAGATCTACAAGCTCACAGCGCGGCACCGAGTGCTTGTAGATCTGCTATTTTTGAAAAGTTGTGAAAATGTGTGCAAATCTTTGAATATATGTATTTTTTTAAGCGAACACTTCTAACTCAAATTCTGCTTCTGGGGGGATCCCTGGAACTAAATATTTTGAGATGGGGATCCGTGGCCAAATATATATCATTTTGGGGGTCCTTAACATGAAAAAGTTTGAGCACCACTGACATAGAAAAATAGGTAAAAAAACCTTCAAAGACTTTTTCACAATTAAAAATAAATAAATAGCAGATCTACAAGCTTGCAGCGCAGCACTCGGTGCCACGTTGTGAGCTTGTATATCTGCTATTCTTCAATAGTTGAAGCACAAAATAACGCAGTGAATCCTTGTACCCAGGGCCCAGAATTTGGTGCGACACCCCTGCCAGGGTGTCTGCTGGTGGCTCAGCCAGTTAGTGCACTGGACCACATACTCCTTGCGAGTCACAAGGAACCAGAGTTCAAATGCAATCATGTCTTGCACGTTTCTCCTCTCTCTGCCCTAGGTTTCCTGTCTCTCTACATTCCCCATCTAAATTAAGCATAACACACACAGAAAATGAGAAAAAGAAAAGGGCCCATCGGCATAACATAATAAGTTTATACTTTTGGATGTGAGCGAGATAAACATGCTTTGCTAGCCATGTCCTAAAACCAGACTTCACACCCACATTATGTCTCGTAAATACTTAGGAAAGGCTGTTTAGGAAGGTCTAGGGCGGTTTCCTTCTTCGGCTATGCATTATTAAAAGTGTTAAATACTTATTTTCAAGCGCTGACGGTGAGTGGTGACTTAATTTGCTATTCCTGTGCCTTTTGGGTTGGAACCCAACGTACTCTGAAGTCGTGAGTTGAGCATGCCAGTTCCCTTGTCGTTTGCTAAAACCAGACTTATCAGGAGGGAGAAACAAAACTATCTAGCCTAGTCTTCATAATGAATGAGGGCAGGGCGTGAAGCAACTGTGGTTCGGCAGCGGAAGATATAAATGAGAGGAATTATGTAGGCATAAAAGTGGGCACAATGTACTCAGGCACTGGTTGGCTACCATGTGTGCACGTGCCCGAGATGGAGAGAGAATCAGCGGTAGAAATAAAGAGCAGACGAAGAGATGTGCACTGTAAAAGCCTTGGTATTAATGTATCCATGTGTAACTCTGAAAGCGTTACATTGGTTACATTTGTATGCTCTCAGAATTATAACACTGAGGGTTTTACAGTGTGGGCGCAGACGTATGGCAGCGGGGCTGACAGTCTGTGGACATCCCTGCCATCTTCTGTGGTATTTTTGGCTTATTCTTCCATCCTATCTGGGGGTATATACAGTATGACTGCCTTCCCACCGGTAGAAGTGTCACATTGTGCATCCGCTGTCATTTACAATAGGCCTACAATGTAAAGTTCTGAGTGTTAATTTAACTCTGAGTGTGCAAATATAACCACATTTGGTTACATTTGTACACTCTCGGATTCAAATACGTATACATTTTAACTTCTTTTAACGTCAACTTTATTGTCACATCACAAGTTTGTGCTGTAGGTGGAAGAGTAGGTGACCTTATTTAGTTGAATAGAGCAGTGGTTCTCATTTCTCAAAGTGGCTTCCTTTATGGGGGTCTAAATGTACCCATACATTACGGGTTCATTTGTACACTGTCAGAGTTAAGGTGAGACCTTGAAATTTTAATGTTTGAGAAACACTGGAATAGACAATAGAAATAGGCCGTTGGCTCCATAGAGTCAGTGTGGGATAAACCTGGCATTTTAATGTGGTTTGTGAAAGCCAACAGCGTGGGAGCGTGCAGTTTCTGGTTGATAGACTGATGATTGGCGTCGGGCCTCCTTGCGCCCATTCGTCTCCTTATGATATTATTTCCTGCTGCGCGGCCGCTGCATCCATCGCAACGCTCTCCCTTTTGATAAAACTTCCTGTATTGTGTTATCCCCGCCCACCATTCAAACGACATGCGATTATGGAGATGTTCCTCCTGATGCTCTTCATCATCATTTGCGCTCTCTCTCTCCCTCTGTGTATGCCTGAATGGAATTATTAGATTGGCGGCTATATGTCATCCCTGGTATTATAACCGGCACCCCGCTACGTGCCACCACTTCTCCACTCCCCCCCACCTCCCTTCTGTACCTCTGCTCTGCCAGTTAATACGTGGCACGAGACACGCTAATCCAGCGGATATAAGTCCTAATCTGATCACAGATATGAGTGCGGAGAGAGGGAGTGAAAAAAGACAGAGGGAGAGAAAATAATGAGCGAAGAGGGATCAGGCCGTTGGCAAGAGGGAGGAGGGATGGAAAGGAGACATGAGAGAGAGAGAGAGAGAGAGAGAGAGAGAGAGAGAGCGAGAGAGAGCGAGAGAGAGAGAGAGAGAGAGAGAGAGAGAGAAGGGGTCTATTGGTTGCTCATGTACAGTATGCAGTACTAAGATGGATCGGGGTAGCAAAAAAACTCACATTGATCGCTGCGTGCACCTAACTAACGGAGACGCAGGACGGAATAAAGAGGCAAAATGAGTGGGACAGGCATTGCGGAGAGAGAGAGAGAGTGAGAGAGAGAGAGAGAGAGAGGAGAAAGAGATGGAGGCAGGGGGAAAAAATTGCTCATGACCTGATTTCTCCACACACACACACACACACACACACACACACACACACACACACACACACACACACACACACACACACACACACACACACACACACACACACACACACACACACACACACACAGCTGTAGACTGGCTACACTCTTTCACATCTAGGCAGGTAAAGCCACATAGAGTACTACAACACATCATCACATACCTAGTAACCTACATATACATCCTTAGACATCCTCATCCAGCTAGCAGATCCAGTCACCACCAGAGCCCAGTCTACAGGGCTTTCTGACTGTCTCCATCCCCATCACTCTCTGTCTCGCTATCCATCCCATGATTTGTCTGTTTGTGCTATTTTCACACTCTAAACATGTCTCTCTTCCTCTATGTCTGTCTGTCTGTCTGTCTGTCTAGTGTCTGTCCCAATCCTTCTCAACCTGTTTGCCTGCCTCACAATCTATCTGTCCTTCACTCTCAACCTGTCTCTCTGCTTCAATGTCTGTCTGTCAATCCGTCCGTCTCATCTCTCATTCACTCTTAACCCGTTTGCTTGCCTCACTATTTATCACTGTTTATCCTTCACTGTCAACCTGTCTGTCTGCCTCTCCATCTATCCTCCCTCAACCTGTCTGTTTGCCTTGCTTCTTCCCTTTTCTACCATCCAGCCGCCCTGACTCTAGCCTTCTACACTAGTCTGTCGCAGACATCTCCAGAGAGGGGGTTATCGCAGCAGTGCTGTAAAAACTGAAATCTTAATGTGTGCCAGTCTCTCTCTCTCCGTTTGTCTGCTCTCTGCAGTATGTTGGCAGGAGAGGATTGCATTCTGAACACACAGGCACATCATGCAGCGAGCGTGGCTGGATAGCTTTCTTGCGTGCCTAAAACATGTGTGGGGGGGAACATACTGATGTGCGTGTGTGTGTGTGTGAGAGAGTATAGAGAGAGGCAGCAGACAAGAGAGATAGACACACACACACACACACACACACACACACACACACACACACACACACACACACACACACACACACACACACACACACACACACACACACACACACACACAAACACACACAGACATACAAGTGCATCCTGTGTGGAATATATATGGATCCTTAAAAGTGTGTGTGTGTGTGTGTGTGTGTGTGCGTGCGTGCGTGCGTGCGTGCGTGCGTGCGTGCGTGTGTGGTGCTCAGTGTTGGCTTAATAGTCTACCACACACAGATTTCCATTCCAACTCAATGCTATGCCAGCTGATTCCATTAATTAGAAGCCCTTCAACCAAGGGGAGAAGGAGGAAGTCATTATTGGAATCTACTGCTGCAGTGTTCGCTGCATGGGCCTCATGGTAGCACATGACTGGACACCGGCACGCTAAGATGATGCACAATCACAATGCACGTCAACTATTCCATGTGATAGAAGAACACGTTGCCCCTCAACCCGACCTACTGGTCAAGAGACGCCAGCAGCAACAACAGAGCAATTGTGTGTTATTATCATCGTTTAATCAGCAGTGGTGGAAAAAGTACTCAATTGTTTTACTTAAATAAAAGTATCAATACTGCAATGTAGAAATACTCTGTTACGTAAGTAAAAGTCTGGAATTCATAAGGTACTTGAGTAAAAGTATGAAAGTATTGGCATCAAAATGTACTTAAAGTGCCAAAAGTAAAAGTACAATAATGTTTGAAAATTGCAGATCTACAAGCTCACAGCGGGTCGCATCGCGACCCGTTGTGAGCTTGTAGATCGGCTATTTTCAAATAGCCTAGGTATAAAATAGGGCTAAAGAGGTTAATGTATGTTTTTTTTATATTATAATTTATATCTGCAAAGTAACTAGTAACTAAAGTTTTCAAATAATTGTAATGGAGTAAAAGTACAATATTTGGATCTGAGATGTAGTGGAGTAGAAGTAAAAGTATTGGAAATTGGAAATACCTAAAGATTGTACTTAAGTATAGTACTTAAATAAATGTTAGTTACTTTACACCACTGTTGATCAGTGTTATAGGGGGTTCAAACTCCCTGGTGTTTTTCAGGAGAGATAGAGGCCTTCTTTCTTTAAGTTGTTGTTGAGGAAAAAGTGATGATCATCTTGTGACATGGGGCATCCCTGTTCTATCATCCACCCACCTACAGTACCCCGCAGGCTTTACATTAGTGGCTTTAACCCATTTAGGCCTAGAATTATTGAATGCTTTAACCAGTGAAAAATAGCAGATATACAAGCTCGCAGCATGGCACTCAAGCTCGCAGCGTGGCGAGTGCCACGCTGCGAGCTTGTAGATCTGCTATTTTTGGAAAAAGTCGTGAAAATGTGTGCAAATCTTTGAATATTATGTATTTTCAAAGCGAACATTTGTAACTCAAATTTTGCTTCTGGGTGGTCCCTGGAACTAAATATTTTGAGATGGGGGTCCGTGGCCAAATACATATCATTTTGAGGGTCCTTCATATGAAAAGGTTTTAGCACCACTGACATAGTAGTCTCTCAAGAACAGACTAACTGAGCTCCAGTTAAGTGAAAAGGACCTTTTCTTTGACAATGGCTGGCCAGATTGCTGACATAGAAACATAGGGTCGGTTTTTCCAAAATCCTTAGAAGGATTCAAAAGACACTTATAGAATCGGGTAAAAATTCTAATTTTCATGATTTTTTCAAAAATTGCAGATCTACAAGCTCGCAGCGCGGCACTTGGTGCCGTGCTGTGAGCTTGTATATCTGCTATTTTTCAAGCATAAAATAATGATACACAATAATACCCGTTCTAAATGGGTTAACATAACAACTAATGAATAACTAAAAAGATGCCCGCATTAAAGGCATGTTTGTTTTCAGCGTACAGTATGTTAGCACTAATAACCTCCTGCTGGCACAGCAATAAATTCCTCAATCGGGGAGAATTCCTGCCGCTTTGGCCAGCGCGCATGTTTAATGATAGCCGAGTGCGCGTTAGGTTGAATACCAATAAATACATTCTATTCCACTGGGTCTGCTACTGCTCTTTCCTCCAGTTTAACACATCTAGCAGAGATCAAAAGCCTATTTTGGATTCCGATCCCCAGCCCACGTGACCTTACAGGAATGGCATGGGCCAACGTTTCAGAAAAAGTGTGTAGGTTGAGCTTCCCACACACATACAGATCCTCAAAGAGAGAGAGAGAGAGAGAGAAAAAAACACCCAAATAACATTGTCACATGCACACACACACACACACACACACACACACACACACAGACACACACACACACACACGCACACACGCGCGCACACACACACACACACACACACACACACACGCGTCCCTGATGTTCTTGAGATGGGACTGGAGGGGACCGAAACATACCATCTGTTTGCTGCCATTTTCAGCCTGTCACTGTGGCACACATCAGACAAACCCACACACACACGCAGTCCCATAGAGCATCCAACGCGCAAGCGCACGTGTACACCCAACAACAAAACCAACATATACGCTTGAACTCCCACATTCATAATGAAAACGTGGGGAGTTGAATCTACATAAAGCCACCGGGCGCTCTCCGAGCGCGCACGCCTTCACAATGGGCGCTTATTGACTCTTCCCCAACAAAGGTGGCTTTCATTGATCAGATGCAAAAAAGGGTCGCGAAAGCTCTGTGTGTGTGTGTGTGTGTGTGTGTGTGTGTGTGTGTGTGTGTCACAGGTTAGAGAAACAGACAACGACAGGGTTGCGTTTAGGTCATCGTGTCCTATTCATTAAGGTCGACTGCGTGTTGTTGTCACTGTTGATTTAGCCCGCAAAGCAACGATACACCTGTGGGCACGACCAAAGACGAACAGTAAAGCAAATGACTGTCCGTGATGCACGTGTGAGTGTATGTGTGTGGGTGGCCAGAGGTCCTTTGTTCCTAGGCGGTCACATGAACAACAGTCTGACTCGCTTGTCCCCTCCCCTTTGCGGCACGTAATCGCATAATGAAAAAAAAATAAAACAAATCAGGACACAACTAAAAAAGAAAACTGCACACCGCCATTGAGAACAACCCAAGCGTTCCCACGAATTGCAATGTTCGCGTGTCCGCCGCCGTGAGGCGATTTAAACCCGGGGACCAAAACAGTTGCCTGGAAATAGAAATACGCACGTGCGCTCAAACAACGACACGAAAACATCTCTTGCAATTAGCCACGAGACCCATTAGGCACGGACGGGGGAGAGGAGGCGGGAGGGAGGGAGGGAGAGGGAGAGGGAGGGAGTGATGAACGGGATGCAGAGATGAAGGGATAGAGACGCGCTACTGGGAGGGACCTGAGGGAAGGGGAGGGTGGGCGTTAACGATAAAGAGCTCATGACCTGTGATCAAGTGAATCGATAGCGGGTGAGACAGACGAGATGGAGGGTGTGTGTGTGTTTGTGACTGCTACTGGTAAACAAACAAGGGAAACGCGCGAGAGCGCGGGAACAAGAAACGAAGGACGGCGAGGTGGTATAGGAACGAGGCGGCGTGGTTGCGTGTCAGGTCTGCAACGCGGTTGTAGCGACCACGGGGTGGCATTGCGGTGGGAGAGTAAACAGGGAGGGGGAGAGAGAGACAATAAGGAAAGGTATATACTATATATCGTCATTGTCGGGCACAAACCTCGTATCTCCAAGTTTCAAATTTGTAAATCTTTTCGCAAAGTAAAGCACTACTTCATCATACATGGCCATCACACAAAAGTAGTGAAAACAGCTGATCTACAAGCACGCGAGGCGGCGTTGAGTGCTTGTAGATCGGCTGTTTTCACTAGTTTAAATCATTTTAAAAATGATAAACCTACAAGGTTTCCACCCGACAACGACGGGATACTGGGATACAAAAGGAGTTGGGAGATGATGGATGCGTGAGGAGAGGTAGAGGTGGGAGGTGAGGCGGAGAGGGAGAAAGACAAGATACGGTAGGGACTTTAAATTGAATGGGGGTATATATAGATACTATAGAAGGCAGGGGGAAATGGGGAACAGGAGGAACTCTACAGGGGGAAGGGAGATGGAGAGCAGAGGCACAGGACCGAGGAGGAGGAGGAGGAGGAGAGAGGGATGGAGGCAGGCTGCCCAGGTCCCAGGAGAGAGATTTCCTGTAGGGAAGTCTGTCAGACGACTCTATGGAGCCAACTGCCTATCCTATGTGAATGTTAATTAGAGAAAGAGAGAGAGAGAGACAGAGAGAGAGAGAGAGAGAGAGAGAGAGATAGATAGAGAGAGAGACAGACAGACAGACAGACAGACAGACAGACAGACAGAGAGAGAGAGAGAGAGAGAGAGAGAGAGAGAGAGAGAGACAGAGACAGAGAGAGAATGTGCTTGATGGAGACTATAGTGATAACGAAGCTCAGGTGTTCCCTGTCAAAACAAATCAGTGAAATGCTCTCTGGGCCAATAATTGCAGCTACCATTTTCGAAACCAACTGCAGTTTAGCCTGCTCATTGTATTTATTTATGTATGTATTGCATGTGTGTGTGTGTGTGTGTGTGACTGTATATACAGTATACTGTATATAAATAAATAATGACATTTAGGTGACTATACAGTGTATCCATAGGTTCATATAGCACTTACTACTGCATGTTTACTACAGCATGTTGTATATACATGTATACACGTGCATCTAAAAACAGACACAGGTGTCTAAGCCAGTGGTTAAAGTGGGAAGCTATAAAAAGGAGACCATACTGTAGGTGCAAACCTATTTTGTTGTCGTTATCATATATGCTGCTGCATTGTTTGAAAGGAAGCCAAACAAAGGTTTTACTCTTATGTATCAGTACACACAATGTATCAATAAAGTGTTGTAGGTTTTGTACCTTGAAACTAGGCAAAATAAAGAAAACTAGAAGCAGTGCTCTTCCGAGCACAGGTCTCCACCAGGCCACACAAATCGGCCTGTTATAGCGCCACCATGAGGCTGATTTAAAAAATGTGGGGCAGAGGTTCTGAATTAGCATCCAGGGAGTGTGTGTGCTCAGTTTGGCAGCGATCGGGCCAACGGCGCCGGAGATTAGCTGGTAACAACCAGGCCACACAAATCGGCCTGTTATAGCGCCACCATGAGGCTGATTTGAAAAATGTGGGGCAGAGGTTCTAGATTGGCATCCAGGGAGTGTGTGTGCTCAGTTTGGCAGCGATCGGGCCAACGGTGACTGAGATTAGCTGTTCACAAACTGCGAGGACGCACGCACGGACGGACGCACGGACGCACGGACAGACGGACGGACGGAGGGGAAAACATACTCTCCCTCAGCCTTCGGCTGGTGGAGACAACAAACTGCATCTGTATCGTCACTGGGAAGAAAAAAGAAACACATTTTCCGCCTTTTTTCACTGACCTTTCCAGCACCCACATTAAAGAGTTAAAATGAAAAAAGATAGAAATCAAATATCAAATGCCTTTTCTCTGGAATCCAACCCACGGCTTCCTCCATCGCAACGCTGTGAAGTTCCCCCGGACTGTAGTGGCAGCACAGCGGCTGTTACTGAACCACTTTAGCATTTATTAGTTTGTCAGAGGAAGGAAAAACACCAGCAGCAGGTCGAGATATTATTCATCTATAATTGGTAATAACCTCCGTAAACTCCCACCCTCCTCCCCTCGCCCTGCCCGCCCCCGGGCCAGAACAATCCCCAATGAGCGATCATCTCCATCGCTCACTCTGCGGGAGACGCCGTTATTAGGTCGATGCCCCCCCGCCCCTCACCGCACGTTTGTTATCATGCCATATATCGCCGTAGTCGGGTGGAAACTCTGTGTCCAAAACCGTTCGTTTTGTGTTTATCATTTTAAAAATGATCTAAAATAGTGAAAATAGCTGATCTACAAGCAGTTGTGTGCTTGTAGATCTGCTATTTTCACTAGTTTTGTGCGACAGTCTTGTGTGATGAAGCAGGGCTTTACTTTACGAAAAAACGAACACGCTTGAAACTTGGAGATCCGAGGTTTCTGCACAACAGTGACGATATTATATGGCCTTGCCCGCTAGTTTGTCTGAAAAAGAAAAACCTCAGAAGCTTGCCATCTGAAGACATTTTTTGGGGGTGGCTTTCCTCCTTAATTCCAAATTCATTCCCCAAAATATATAAATTATGAATAAGAGCTTCTGGCACCGGGTAGATCTCAGAATTATCCAGAAATTAATTGGCTTGAGGGTTATGGCTGTGAATTTGGTTTGCACTGCACTCTGCTTTCTATCTGGAGCACAGACAGGCTGGAGAGAATCATTTTCATCCTTGACATGAGTGACCCCCAGCACAGACACACACCAGCCTCGCTCTCTTCCAATTCAGTGTCAGCCCACCCCTTCCCCCTCACTTTGTCTGGGACCCTTTTCCTTCCTTCCTTCCGCATAATGCAGTCATGTGATCTCTGTAGGTGTCAAGAGCTGACAGAATTAGGAAGTCGCAGCAGAGATCATGAGACAGAGAACGAGCACATGAGAAGGAACAGTGTGTTTGCATGTGTTGTGTTTGTGTGTGTGTGTCTCTCTCTCTGCGAGACAGGTGAAAGTGACCCTTGCTGATGGGGAGACCCTGCACATTTAATCGAGCACAGAAAAGAACCGAGAAAAGGAGGGGGGGTGCACCTGCCTGGCTGGCTGAGTTACTGCTCCACTTCCCGCATCTGCCAACGGCTGTGTGCCTTTTCTCTTGTGTAGAGAAGTGGCAGACACAAAGAGGAAAGAGAGAGCAACCACATGTGGGTCTGCTTTCAGAGAAAAAAAGAAGACAGAAAAAGTACAGGGCTACCTGAGAGCGTTTCTGGGAAAGACCAGAGCAGACCACAGATAGTAGTAACAGAGAGAAACAGGAAAGAGTTCGAAGAATTAAGACAGAGAGAGACAGAGAGAACGGTATAGGGAGAAACTATGATGGTCTTCTAGGGTAAAGCACCTTGAATTCACCCCTGAAAACCCCTGCAGTTTTGGGGGATGCCCATGTGGCAGTGGTGAAAGCAGTGTAACCTAGTTATCTGTTTGGCCAGGGTCTGGCCCAAGCTGGAACAAAAACCAGGGTTTATTAAATAGGCACACAAAGGGAGGAAGCAGCCCAGTGTGAGCGAGGAGGCAGTACTTTTCCTCTACGGTGTGTGCAATATGGAGAAGTAAAACACAACCTCCAGAACACAGCTTCATTCAACAGTTTTCAACTGATGTCATTCACTTCTGCAACTCAGAGTTACGGTGACATTCACACAGCTGACAACAGCAACCACTAGGATCCGTCCGTAAGGTCTAGAATTATTGAATGCTTTAACTATTGAAAAATAGCAGATATACAAGCTCGCAGAGCAGCACTCGGTGCCGCGCTGTGAGCTTGTATATCTGCTATTTTTCAATAGTTAAAGCATAAAATAATGATATACAATAATGTGTACCCGTTCTGAATGGGTTAAACTTAATGTTGATATTGTTGCTGTGTATGTGTGTGTGTGTACGTGCACGCACGCACGCGAACATTTCCAATTCATAACATACCGCAGGCTTTCTATGATCTAAATGGTGATGACTATGTGTTGATGACTGAACATGACAGCTGTAGTAAGAATACGCACTGTGTCAAGAGGGGTGGAAAGTTTTACTAAAAGTATCGTAATTCTGGTAAACTAGTGTGTCATGGCTTCTCACCTCTTACCTCACCCAGACAAGTTAACCAGTTGCCAGCATGTTTTATTCTATTTCAGATCAAATTAACCTGTCCTGCTGACGGCTTAAACGTGGTGCCTCTGAAATGGCAGCATTTAAACATGGCCATATTTGCCTCTCTTGATTAAAATTTGATTGGGACATGAGGTGATGTCAGAGCTAGACTGATAGGCTATATCAGCCATTTTTGCACCTTTTATGACATTGGTATAGGCAATTATGCAGCCGATGTGATTTTTTATGTTATTATAGGTGTTATAGGTGTTTATTTATTTTCTTTGCTTATGAGTAAAATGTTTTTTCACACTGATGAGAACATTTTGCACCTTTTTATATGGTCAAAAATTGTGGTCTAGGATAGAAATCTGGCTTTAGTCAGTGATGTGAACATATTTAGAAGATACTCCCTGAGTACTCCTAAATTATGGATGACAAAGTTATGAAGAACAAAACAGAATATTTTACATGAGACATGAGGTACATTAAATAAATAGGACTTTCTGACAAATTGACAATCAACAGTGATGTTTTCAATGTATTGGGTTCTGGAACTTGGTCCACATTACAATTTGTGCGTTTTTAATTTTTTGTAAACAAAATGCAGTGTTTGATGCCATAGTGGTTATAGTGATCACGGTCATCTCATGCACACGTCCACTCCTGTCTTGAGGGGATTTTATTTGATTGCGTCTTTTCAGATCGTAATGCGTCAGAGACACAGGACACGTACCCAACAACATCACTGAATGATGACATTGCAGGTCCACAGTAACTGAGCTATGCAATACGCAGCCAAGACTAACAAGAGCCTCTTAAACGGCGCAGTTTCATTCCTGACAAACCAATATCTTTCCCCCCCAAAAACCCCCTCTACCCCCAGCTCTGTTGTGCAAACAGCACGATTACAGTATGGCTCGTCCAATGAGGTTCTCGCTGGCTGCGTGGTCCGTCCAATCGGGCGGCGGTTTCCATTAAAGATCGACCTCCGACCCATACCCTACGCTGCTCCACGGCGACATAAACAGCCCCTCCCCTCCCTGATTCCCTCCATACCATCCAGGGGCAGCCACTGCATCACAAAGGAAAGAGCTGACCGTACCGATTGTCTAACCATTCTGTGTGCACACCACTACACGCACACGCACACGCACACGCGCACGCGCACACGCACACGCACACGCGCACGCACACGCACACGCACACACACACACACACACACGCACACACAGGGTCAGAAAACAGGACAGCCTGGTCCTGTCTGACCCTGGAGAGCAGAGCTTTCATCTACAGGACGTGCTTAGGAAGAAAAAGAACATGACAGTACAGTACAGAGGACAGGGTGGGGGGGGGGGGAGAATAGAGTAGAGCCGAGCCAATCAAGTGACCAATGGATAAAACAAAGGGCTATCTGTGAGAGAGGCCTGGACTTCACCCACCCCTGTGATGAGAGAGAACTTCGATCCCCGGCCGAGACACAAGGGGAGGGCAGGGAGAGGGCTGGAGACCAGGGGCGTCACAAGGGGCGGGGGGGGAGTGGGACTGAGTTACTAGGACCCAAGGTGGAGGGGCCTTCATTATTTTATACTTTAGCTATTGAAAACTAGCAGATTAAGCTCACAGTGCGGCGCTGCAAGCTTGTAGATCTGCTATTTTTGAAAAGTCGTGAAAATGTGTGCAAATCTTGCATATATATATATCTTGAATATATGTATTTTTTAAGCGAACATTTGTAAATTTTGCTTCTGGGGGGGGTCCCCGGAACTATATATTTTGAGATGGGGGTCCGTGGCCAAATACATATCATTTTGGGGCTCCTTCACATGAAAAGGTTTGAGCTCCACTGACATAGAAACATAGGTTTTTCAAAAAACATTTGAAACATTCAAAGACTTGCAAAAATGATCATGATTTTTCAAAAATAGCAGATCTACAAGCTCGCAGCGCGGCACTCGGTGCCGCGCTGTGAGCTGGTATATCTGCTATTTTTCAATAGTTAAAGCACAAAATGTGAGTGAATCCTTGTACCCAGGGCCCAGAATTTGGTGTGACATCCCTGTTGGAGAGATAAAGAGAGAGAGAGATCCACAGAGCTAGCAAAGCTCCTAATAGAGCCTGTTAAGCTCTCCGTTCGATGCAGGCAATTAAAGAACAGCTGAACCAGCTGCTGATCACAACCCTGTGTCCTTAGCGTGTTGTGTTCTTTGTGTTCTTTATTCCCTGTTGTTCTCTATTCATTTGTCTTATGGATCAATTATTTGTATAGAAAACTTTAATATTGTACGTGCGCGCACAGGTTGCGTTCCAATTAAGCCATTTGTTTTGAGGAGTGGTCGTTTCGTTTCACTCGACGCCCTGTGCATGACACCTGCGAGTAGAGGTGTGAATCTCTCATTGGCCTCACAATTTGATTACAATTAATCGGTTACCGATTCCATTCTACGATGCCTGCCAAATTTCTGTATTTTTATGCGTTATAGCAAATGGCGACATTTTCATCACAATCAGTCAAATACATATTATGAACTTCCTTAATTATAAAGTGATTTAACGTGATACGGGTATAATCACTCTGCTTCAAACCTAAAGGTTTCAATATTAAATAATATTTTGTAAACCAAAATAAATAAATGGTATAGCCTTGGTCTACCTATTATGAAATTGTTCAGTCCTCAAAAACAAAATAGAAATACTTGTGTAGCAGGCTGAGGCAACATTAAACTTTACAACTATAATACAAAGTTGTGTGTTGTAAGTCAAAAACTGAGTGAATTATGCACTCGTCAGGCATCCTCGGAAGGCGGGACACCGTGTGGCAAATGACCCTTTTGGCTTTCCATAGCAGACCTTCAAGTTTACAATGCACCAAACTGCGTTGTGCTCTGTGAGTGTGTAGTTAGGCTGTAGTTAATTTTTTGCATCAGAAGTATGCCTTCAAAATAATGGGTGACTTTTTATTTATGACTTGTTGATCACAGCCTCGCTCAGGCCCCATATACACGAAGATGACACACAAGTCGTTTCCAAAATGTTCGCTGTACAGACGGAATCGTCTCAAGAAATGTGTCTACGTGTATCCACTGAGAATGCAACAAAACCACTGAAAATGCTGTAGTATATATGCCCGGCCTGTGAGTGGCGCTGTAAAACTGCCACAAAGCACCAAAAAGAAAGAAGAAGAGAGCGATGTTATTTTTTTGCCTTTCTTTTTATCATGTCCACTTGTTTGCTGACGGAGGTGCTGTGGGAGGGAGGGAGGAGCACAGTTTGCTGTAAAAGCTCCATCACACTCAGTTGCACAAACGCAACATGTTTGATGTTGTTGGGAGGGGAGGGGGGCTTGGCTAGGGAGAGGTCATAGCTCCAGGAATTATGCGTATTCGGCTGTACATACGGAGACGCGACGGCGCCGTCTTCAGATCGATTCACTCTGGGAAACGGTTTCAAATATGTGCGTCTTCAGGCACCCAAGACGCCGTCTCCGTGTGGCAGAAAGGTCTAAACGATAAAGAACAAGAGCGGAATCACCCAAATTCGTTTTCGTCTGGACGGCGCCTCAGTCCCTCAGAGGAAGCTTCAGTGGCATTAGCATGTAGCTTAACATAGCAAAGCGTGCTAGCTCAATGCAACAATGCCCTCTGAAGTAACTGGAAAGATCAACAATGTACATAAGAGGGCTATAATATATTATGTAATATCACTGCGTCGATGCAGAATCGTCCACGTCCGCATTGCAATGCATCTTATCTTATAATCAATACATTTCCAAACAACCTCTACTTGTGTGACAGTGAGCCACTAGGGAGCGAATGCCTGTGCCGAAGAGCCGTTGGCCTTGCGTGCCAGGTGAGCGCTCCCTCCGCGAGGGTCAGTCAGTCACAACCATGGGAGGTAGGGGTTCGTGGATAACTGGACTGGTTTGGGAATCACACAACAGAGACCAAGAAATGTCATTTACATTTAAAGAACAACTCGGAGACTTCGAAGTACACATTCTAAGGCTTCTTTCTCTGCACTGGCGGGAAAACTGCAGTTGAAAGTTTGGTGGAATTCATTTTGTCCATGAAAATTACAGTGGCTATTTTTCCCATTGCATCTTATAGGCGGTCGGGTTCTTTGCAACCGGCCTGCACATGCATGCCTGCGTGATGTCAGTGTGACACGGTTTGATAAGAGGTCCATTGTTTGCCTCTTTTTTTTTCTCCAACTCCATCTCATCTTGAAGCCCTTTCCTCTCGGCCGGTGTCAGGGCCAGCCCCGCCCCCGGCCCGTACCATGTCACACGAAGGCCTCGGCGCCAGAAACCTTGAGCTGTCAGCTAAATACACAGTGGGTGGCCTGTGCCTGTAATGGACATTGTTGGGCCTATTTTGGTTAAGCCAACTCAGAATATACACAACAAACCTGGAACAAAAGAACAAACGTGTCTGTCATGGGAGGCCCGGTAGACCAGAACGTAAACCACCTCCCCAGGCTCGTCTCAGGAGGTCGGGCGAGGTCGCAGACCAAGGCTGCAGATAGTCAAGCCTCAATGATTAGCACAGCTGACTAGGGCTGTCACAATTATTACATAATCGTCTAATCGCAATTCTTTGAGATAATCGCAATTCTTTTGCAGAATCGTCATAATCGTTTCCATGTTGAGAAATGTTAATATAGTTACAAACACTTTCAAAAAGTAGTGGAAATAGCAGATCTACAAGCTCACAACGCGTCGCATTGCGACGCGTTGTGAGCTTGTAGATCGGCTATTTCCACTATCAATGTTCTTTTTTAAGTTTTAAGTTGTCAAATATGTCAGTAATTTCTTTGTATTAAGTTATGTGTCATGATTGCCAAGTGCAAATTCAAAGCCTAAAAGCCAAACAGGAATGTAATTGTCAACGACAAATACACAATTAAATTGTTAATCGCAATTATTTGAGTGACAATTAATCGTCATGTAAAATGTCCTAATTGTGACAGCCCTACAGCTGACCAACATGAACCAGAACACAGCTTATGCAACAAGGTTCTCATAAATCCATCGCACTGTCTGGACACCGCGGCCAGAGAAACACATGCATAAGTGTGTGTACTGTACTGCCACATGCACAGCAACGCCAATAAATTAACTCCCGACGTCCATCCAGCTTGTTTGCAGCATGTGATCAACACACATCCGTTTTCTACAGCAGTATGAAGCAACACTCATAAACTCAGTTGAGATACAAACCTGACACACCCACATATGTAAACCTGCAGTCACATCCACCTACACACCGACGCACACTTCAGCCACACCCACCTCTACACACTGACACACACTTCAGCCACACCCACCTCTACACACAGACACACACTTCAGCCACACCCACCTCTACACACACCTCCACACACACCTTCAGCTAAACTCCCCTGCACGCACACACACACCCACATAAAGTACATACACCTGCAGCCAGCCAGCCACGCCCATAATTTATATGTTCCAATGTTCATTGCCAAAAAACACAATAAAATCATTAATCGCAACGACAGCCCTATAAATATATAGATATAAGAATTGAACGTCCTGCGATGTGAATTTTGCGCATATTGGGCACATTATGATGTCAAATACAATATTGTGCACACCGGGGCGCCCGCTGCCCTAGCGTTCCAGGCGCATACCAGCTAGGCTCTGATGCCTGACAGCGCGTGGCCGGTTCATATCCCGATCCCGGCGGCCTTTGCAGCATGTCACTCCATGTCTCATGTCTACCTACTTTACTATCAATATAGGCAAAATATCTTAAAAGAAATTACAAAAAGTACAGCCACACCGTGACCACCACCATCGTGACCCACCCCACACACACACACACACACACACACACACACACACACACACACACACACACACACACACACACACACACACACACACACACACACACACTGACTCACCCATCCTCCCTGTGTGTCGATCCAGGGCTGAATGTGCTGGTCCAGGTAGACGGTCATCCAGTCTGCAATGCGCTCCACCAGCGGGCTCATCTCCTTCTCCACACACTCCACGCAGAGCGCGCCGCCGAAGGCGAACAGGCCGACCACACGGCCCCAGTTGACGCCGTCGCGGAACACCTCGTTCATCACGCTCTCGAAGCTTTGGTACGCCGTGGCCGGCGTGATGTGCAACTGCGACGACAGGTCGCTGAAGGCGCGGGCGAAGCGCAGCTCGAACTCGTTGGCCGAGTCCCGGAGAGCTTCCTTCACCACGTCCAGGCTCGATGCCGCCGCCGCCGCCGTCGTGGTGGTGGTGAACGGCGAGCGCTGCTGTCGGAGCGGAGAGTCCGGCGGGGTGCCCGAGCTGCTCGTGCCGTTGAGCGTGCCATTGGCATGCTGCTGCGTCGCCCCCCTTTGCTCGTCTGCCTCCAGTGTCTCGCCCGCACCCCCCTCAGTCCTGTTCGGGGCTTCTGTGAGCCCAATGTGGTGGATGGGATAGTTTCTCTGTGAGAGTTTATACTTTATATAGAAAAGCACCAGTTCTCTGTTATGGGACATTGTGAAGTTCTACAGGGTTCTCTCGAGGCCACCTTTTTCCCTCCTGTCGCTTGTTGTGTTGGAGTAAACACACGCCCCCGCTCACACACAAACACTGTGCCCACGCCGTCTCCCTCTGCTCCCTCTGCTCAGATCACCATGGCCAGCACCTCTGCTGATCCAGAGGACAGGACCAAAACCAAACCTACACAAGGCTGATCAATCGGTTCAGACCCTGCAGAGAAACAACAATCAAAGGTTAAAATCTGTCTGTGTAAGTTTCGTTTGATTCATTGAATACTTTATTAAGTTTGCAAAAAAGGAACGTGGCACATATTTATACAAAAATGCTAAAAGGATAACCCAATAAGCCATAAGTTTCCATTGATGTGTGTGTGTGTGTGTGCAAGAGACAGAGCATATATGTGTGTGTGTGTGGGGGGGCCCTCCTTGATGGGGCGGCTGCAGACCTTCAAATAAAATGTGGACAGGTGGGGTCAGAGGGCATCTCTCTAATTGGGCTGTTACATGTGGGGCAGATGGTAGGGAGCCATTAGTGAGGAGACGAGCTTGTGTTTCTGTGCATGCGTGAGTGCATGCATGGGAGTGTGCGTGCGCGCGTGCAGGGAGGATACGAGGCTTTAGCTGATCAGAAGGAGAGACTTTGCGGCGGCCCCCCCACAGACAGCCACCGTGTCCTCATTCATCCCCTGAGTGTCTGGGTTGTCTTGGTTTTCCCAACACCAGCTTCTTCCTGACAATGATCAGTGTACAGGGGTGTCACACCAAATCCTGGGCCCTGGGTACTTTAACTGTTGAAAAATAGCAGATCTACAAGCTCACTGTGTGGCACCGAGTGCCGCACTGCAAGCTTGTAGATCTGCTATTTTTGAAAAATCGTGAAATTTGTGCGAGTCTGAATATTTCAAATCCTTCTAAGGTTTTTTGAAAAACCTATGTTTCCTTGTCCATGGTGCTCAAACTTTTTCATGTGAAGGACCCCCAAAATGATATATATTTGGCCACGGACCCCCATCTCAAAATATATAGTTCCAGGGACCCCCCGCCCAAGAAGCAAAATGTTTGCTTAAAAAAATACATATATTCAAAAATGTGCACACATTCTCACGACTTTTCAAAAATAGCAGATCTACAAGCTTGCAGCGCGGCACTGTGAGCTTGTATATCTGCTATTTTTCAATAGCTAAAGTATAAAATAATGAAGGCCCCTCCACCTTGGGCCCTAGTAACTCAGTCCCCCCCCCGTGACGCCCCTGTCTGTGTATCATCAAAGTGCAACAGATGTCTGCATCTCATCTCAGAGACATTATTATCCCTATATTTTAGGCGTTTTAGAATGCATCATCAAAGACTGGAAGCACAGACTTTAAAGTTAACATTTCCTAATGAGGGAAAACATCCACTGTCACTTTTCTTAATGAGGGGAAATGTCAGCTGTCACTTTGCAATAGCGAAGTTGAAAGAAAATGTTTCTCCAAGACATATCGTCGCTGTCAGGCGTATAGCCTATCCAAAACTGGAAACGCTAAAAAGAATCTGTATTCCAATGGATCCAATGTAGTTATTAGTCACATTGGTTAAATACAAACTCAGTCACAGACTACCACTTCCAACCCAGTGTCCCACTGGGTTGTATAGGTGATATATCTTTGTACCAAGTATAAAATAGGACATTCAATGATGAAACAAAAAGGAAAAAAAATAAAACATAAAAAGATTAAATATGGAGATACAGTGGCAATTTATTAGACTACTACAAATGTATCATTTGTGTTTCATTACAGGAAACAACTTTGTCAAAAGATCAAAAAAGCCAGTGAGGGCTAGTCTACAATCAAACTTACAGAACAGATTTGATCTGAAAGATCTATATATATATATCTATATATAAGATATCTATATATAAGATATATCTATATATAAGATCTATATATATATATATATATATATATATATGTGTTTAGTGTTTTGGCTAGTTAACTGTTAAACAATACAATTAATCTATACAATTAATTTAATCATTTTGACTCGGAAAATGTAAGTTTCCAGTATATTTGTTACATTAACAAGTTCACACAGTGTATCATCTCTGATCTCAGGGCTTAAGTCCCCATTTAACCAAATCTTTTGTACCAACAAGGAACGGTAGGAACCCAACACAAAGATGTGTGGGCGGCAACCTTTGATATCCCAAGCTATGACCTTTCCTTTCCTACTGTAATGTCAACCGTAACATGATTGGCAGTGTTTAATAACCTGGGGCTACCTAACTGCCGGGGAACTCCACGCAAATCCTGAGCTTATTATTACATAACACACAACAACCTGACACAATGGATGCTCACCAAAGTACCATGGAAAGAACTCTTGGCATCTGGCCAAAACGCCCAATAATGCATATCGCCCTAGCTGCTAGCATAATACATTAATATACTGTCATGCGACCACGCCGTTAATAAAACCCATGTTTTCAATTAGATGTCGTGGAAACGGTCTAAAGAAAGAAAGCAACGCAGCCATTAATGTTTACAACGCGGCCACATGGCCACAGCACACACACGTGGTCGCACAGCAGATGAGAGATGTTACACTCACATGTAAACATCACACTGGTCCTACTGGAATGCGTCAAAGTGGCGAACGGCCATACATTCCCATCTAAATACACATTCCAATTATGTCACCTCCAAAGTTATGTTATTGGAAAATGGAAGCAAGTTGTACAGGTTATTGCGTGCTTTTTTAATGAAAAGTGAGACCATCTTCGTGATGTTGAAGTGAGTCCAGTTCAACCCACAGGTAGAAGAATAACGCTACTCGTCGTTAACATCCATACTGTTTGTATGTATCCTGTTTGATAAGAACAATATTCTAATACATCCAGACAGAACAACCATTAGCCTAATTCCCTATATGATAGTCAACATAGTAAAACTGACATATCTTACCAACAACACGCAATCAAACTAAAAGCTGCTCCCTTCAGCTTCATCACTTTCTTCAATTTACAGCTAGTCCTGAAAGTGGACAGTTTCCAGACTGTCAAAGAATCCAGGAGAAGAATGCTCAGACTTTGCTGTTACAGTGTGCGCATCAATGTTCTGTGTGTAATATGTATGTGTTCGCCTATCGCTATATATGTGTGTGTGTGTGTGTGTGTGTGAGAGTGTCTCTGTCTGTCTGCTGCTGTGTGTGAGCCCTCCCCTATCCCCTCCCCTCTGTCTCTCCACTGCACGCATTGCACGCCCAGATTAGGTCCTCGGGTACTCTATTGCCTTGAACATTACATCATGGCATGTGCCTTGTTGACAGTGGTGGAAATCTTTTGAAAATAGCAGATCTACAAGCTCATAATGTGCTTGTAGATCGGCTATTTTCAAATAGTCAAAATGTATATGGCTGAAGTGGTTAATAGGCCTATATGATTTGTAATAAAAATCCGTAGTAATTTGTAACTAACATTTTCAAATAGATTTAGTGGAGTAAAAGTACAATATTTGGATCTGAGATGTAGTGGAGTAGATGTAAAAGGTAATTGGAAATTGGAAGTACAAATATCTCAAAATTGTACTAATTAAATGTGCTTAGTTACTTTACACCACTGTTGAAATTATGCGCACAAGATAGAGTAGATAAAGTTTAGAAACAAAATAATAATACTGGCATCCAATACAGATTTTTAGAAACAGACATATTCCACAAAGCTATGTTGGGTTAGGCCAATATCACGGTCATGTTACTGCTTGTATGTATCAGCGATGGTAAAACAATGATAAAAAACAGAATCTTTTAAGTATGGTATGTAAAAACATATTTATATTATATTTAAAAAACGTGGGAGGAAGTGGTGCCTTACATTACCATCTTGGTAAAACTAAATTACCCCACGCCCAGCCTACCCCAATTACGTAACAAAGATATTCCATTCCATTCTCCTATCATCAACACTTTGGGAGACCTTTAATCACAGTCCTGTGCTCCACCACCCACCGTTCAATCGCGTAACACACCGCACCGCACTATAAAACACACTATAATCATAAACCATTACAACATCTATTCTGTTGGAAAACATCGGTGACAGACGCATACACAGCAGATGTTGTACTGTACAATGAATATGGCTGTCATCGTCTCTGTACATTTGGAAAAATCCGCAGACGATTCGCTATTTCACAGTAGCAGTGAGTGTAGTGTAGTCTATTACTGTATAAGGCATTCAATAATTGCAAAGACACTCTATAATAATAACCTCGAAAACAATGACTGAATGAGGAATCAGAGCTATTAAAGCGTAGCATATTTCTTTTGCGCATTTTTTTTTTGCAAGCTTTTCGAGCTAGTTCAGGTTGGGTTATAATACGTGTACGTATGTGTACGCCGGAAAATGCAGTCGTGTGGAATGGAGAAATGAGACTGTCTGTGTCAGACAGTGATCGTTATGAATCATGATTAATATCCATAGAGTAAGTAATAAAGACCATCCGCTAAAGGATGCATAGAGATGAATGATGCACTTACGACTTATAAACGAGAACGTCTTACTTGTAAAAGCAGTCCCAGTAAAATCATGTCTGTTCGCCCACAATCCAGACACCAGCGGCAGGAATCATATCCGTCATAGCCTGGATGGCTGGCTGGCTGCTGCGCTCAAGCCCAGTTTGTACGTCATAGTAGAACACTGCAGTGGCGTCAGTTCAGCAAACGCTAAGGTATGGCAACATGACTGGAAGTCATGTTGCCATACCTTAGCAACATGCATGATGCATTTATTTTAAGAAGCATAGCCTATATTGTTTTCCCTGTAGCCAAGCAAAATGTTTAATTCAAAACTCATTCAATTATTATTAATTAATTATATTATTATTAATTATTCAAGAAAAATATAATAAATTCCATAAATCAGAAAACAAATGTTAAGAAGTAGCCTAGTGAAAATATTCTCATTGGCTTGGGTCCCGGGCAAACATCTAATTTCTCTTTTGGGACTTGAGCTAAAAAGTTTGGGAACCAGTGACCACCACGACCACGACGGACGGTGTCACCAAAAAAAAAAAGAAAGAAACGATCTACAAGCTAACGATGGGTTGAGTCGCGACCCG
Source organism: Nannobrachium achirus (assembly GCF_963921795.1). Lineage (NCBI taxonomy): Eukaryota > Metazoa > Chordata > Actinopteri > Myctophiformes > Myctophidae > Nannobrachium > Nannobrachium achirus. Next base: position 41,747,891 of record NC_137818.1, on the reverse strand, counting down.
TAGTTAGCTTATAGATCGGTTCTTTTTGGCAAACGATCCAGAACCCGCCCACAACGAACCACGTACACTCCTGTGTTTGGTCCAAGTGAACAAGTGATTTTTATTCAACCATTCATTCAACCTGGAGAGGCAAATGCCGCAAATTGTAGTACACTACACTGTAAAGACTGCATTTAAAAATTTAGCTCATTTTCCAATGTTGTGGACGTTCTGGCTTACATGCAAAACATGAAGGGGGTTATAGAGCTATATTTTAACGCAAAATAGCTCACTTTGCAAAATCACTTCCATATATGTCACAAAATCCACAATACTTATTAATTCTGTGAAACTGTCCCTTACCTCTAGCTACTGATTCGTGCCTTTCATGGACTTTAGTTATGAGGTTTTCCTTTGACAGATGTCCACCAGGACAGTTGACCAGCATTCCTCTTCACTTCCCAAAACAAAGGATGTCACACATCTCCATGGTAACCTTTGTTACCCCCAAAATCTAGCGTGGCCCACAGACAGCAGTCTGCTGTCGCAGTTGACCACAGTGCCACCGTGTGGTTGTAAAAAGCACTTAAGTAAAAGTAAATATTTCAAGAGTGAATTACACATTTCATTTCATATGCATACAAATGAGGAATTAGGAGGACCAACACATTCATCATTCTTTCCATTAGCTCTGGCCTAAAGACTGACAAAGAAATCAATCAATATAGGTACGTGCACAGGATCAGAATTCAGGGTTTATTGATTACTTCACCAAATGCTTGGAAGATTACATCACAATATTATGTATAGTACAGTATATCACTTTCGTTTCTGTATCTTACATGAAAACTTTACAGTCTGTATTTCTCCATATACTGTATATATATTTATATATTCCCTAGCATTAGGGAAAAAGCAGACATCCATAGTTGTGAGGGAAGGAATGCTTCTCAAAAAATATTTAAATGCACTTTAAATAATTACATACATCCTTCTTTTTAAAAAAGAGAGCAGAGCGGAATAAACTGCAAAGCATTAATACAGGGATGTTCCAATGTTTCTTTTGTCATGGAAGAGAGGTTTGGTTTATTTACTACTCAACTCCTTCTGTGACAGAATTCTATGGATGACAACACTGGATGGGTCAGAGCAGAGGGAGGTTATACACTGAATGGTGTTAATACGTCAGAGAGCTCTTCAACGACACAAAAAGGACATGGAAAATATAAAAACGGATCCATTTGAGAACAGGAAATACCATCTTTTTTTTTTATGTGCAGGAAACGTTCTTGATGCAAGAGGCCGCAGTTGGAGAGACACGTTTTTGAGGAGGGCTAGGGGTGACTTGAACCCCTGAACAGAACAAGGAGGAGAGAATTCTAGTTTTTGTTTTCTAGTTTTTTCCTAACTCAGAACAGGACTTATAGACCAGCGCAAGAGGGAATGCATGAATTCGGGCAAATAGTCAGTCTTTCAACCAGGCCCCTCGTGTAAACTAGCAATAATCATAAAACAAATAATCACATATTATCAGCAACATGAAAATAAATAAGTAAAATAGTGAATCACATTAAGAGGCAATTGACAATATTCATCTGCCGGCCATTTCACTCCTGTGTCATATTCAGGGGATGGGGTTTCCCACCCACCCCCAAGCATGTCACGAGAGAAAAACATCCGGCATGTATATGTGGTCAATAATATGGATCTCACTTTACAGAGCGTAACCATGGAGAGCGTGAGACGTCATAGAATTGAAGCTGCACCGCATTACAGGTCACAGAGATCTGTGATAGTGTTATCAGGGCTACAGGTCATTGTCACATGCAGCTGATTAGTCTTCAGTCTCTTTGCAGTGAGCTGGTAGCGCTTAAATGAAAACAGTAGCGCAACAAAACAAAAAAACAATAAAGCTTTGATAGATCAGGGTTTCAGCTGTCACAATGTTTTTAATAAGATCGCCAAACTCTCAGTAAGGAGGTGAAGAAGAATTCACAATGCTATAACCCATTTAGGCCTAAAATTAGTGGATGCTTTAACTATTAAAAAATAGCAGATATACAAGCTCACAGCGCGGCACCGAGTGCCGCACTGCGAGCTTGTAGATCTGCTATTTTTGAAAAATCGTGAAAATTTGAATTTTGACCCGATTCTATAAGTGTCTTTTGAATCCTTCTAACGTTTTTTTTTAAACCTATGTTTCTATGTCAGCAATCTGGCCAGCCATCGTCAAAGAAAAGGTCCTTTTCACTTAACTGGAGCTCAGTTAGTCTGTTCTTGAGAGACTACTATGTCAGTGGTTCTCAAACCTTTTCATGTGAAGGACCCCCAAAATGATATGTATTTGGCCACGGACCCGCATCTCAAAATATTTAGTTCCAGGGACCGCCCAGAAGCAAAATTTGAGATACAAACGTTCGCTTTAAAAATACATATGTTTGCACACAATAGCTAAAGCATTCAATAATTCTAGGCCTATTAAGATAGTGGTCCTCAACTCCGGTCCTGGGGACCTGTAGTACTGCTGCTATTGCCATTCCAGTTTTCAACTCAAAAGACTACAGTACTTTAGACCCTGGACACCAGGCGTATGCCTCACACAACTAAACTTGTATTGGTAGAATGATAAAATAGCAGTTAGTTTGGGTCCCCGGGACAGCGTGTGTCTTTTATTTTATAATTCTTTATACACATATATATATTTGTACTAGGCACAGGTGGCCAACAAGCTTTTTCCATTAGGCAATGGTAAAATTAAACAAATACAACAGTATCTTTCATTTGCCGTTTAGATATGCATTTTTTTGTTCATTAAAAAGACCCAAAAACAAAACAAATCAACACAGAAACAAACCAACAAAATCAGGTGCAGGGGTATACAACAATATCAATAAATTATTCAATTTGTACTTCCTTTGTTGTCATTACATTTTGAGAGTCAAAGGGGGTGGTGGTGACGAGAGACGACAATCACACAGTGACGCCAGTCCCCAGTCACAGTGCTGTTCTCCCAGCAGAGGAGGAGGAGGATAAGGGTAGGATAGAAGGACGGACAGGAGCAGAAGAAAAGTGAGCAGAACACTGCACTTCAAAAGCAAACGAAAAAAAAAAACCTTAAACAAAAAAAGTCCTGATCAGAAAGAGAGAGAGTTACTGCTACAGAGTGTCTGTTCCCCCAATCCCCTCCAGAAACAGTTTCAGTTCGGACAGGGGCAGAACAAGAGCGGAGTCTCCCCTCTTGTCCATTCGTCTTTCCCCCCTAACACACACACACACATACATCCAACACACCCCCACTTGCCCTCCGCGTCCCTCTGTCCTAGGACGTGGGCGTCCGACAGTGAGCGCCATCGGGTGCGGCGATATGGAAGACGGCGCCGATGCGCAGGAAGAAGCGCCTCAGCACGGCCCGCAGCTCTGGGATCAGGTCAAACTGCATCATCTCACACAGGTGGGGGTAGTAGCAGGATGCGTGGGGCTTGAACTGGGACAGCGGAGCAGGGAGATGGGAGAGAGATGCGTGAGAGAGGAAAAGATCAGACAAAACAAAGTTTGTTAACCCCAGTAAACTCTGTTAAAGCGACATAGCTCAGAGGTAGAGAAACCGTTATTAGAGCACGAAGGGTTCCCGAAGGGTTCCCAGTTCGAATCCGGGCTCCCCCTGAGTTAATGTCGAAGAGTCCTTGGGCAAGACTCTGAACCCCTAATTGCTCCCGGTGAGTAGGTTGGTGCCTTGCATGGTTTCCTCCGCCACCGGTGTATGAATGTGTGCGTGAATGGGTGAATGTAATGCACAATCTATGTAAAGCGCTTTGGATAAAAGCGCTATATAAATGCACCATTTACCATTTAAAGCCAGTTATTCTGAAATAATTTAAACCAGTAAGACTCCCTAATCGGGAGATAAGTGACCGTAGGTCGGTTAACTCCACAAATAGGGCAAAAATGTGTTTTTCCAAAATCTCCCTGATCCATGTTGATGACATGAGTGTAGACATACTGTGTAGTGATTTTACGGCAAAAACTGTAGGAGCAGTGGCCAAAAATGTGTTTTAAAAATGGGCCTGAAGGTGGCGCTAGAAGATGGCCATGTGAGAAATGAGGGGTGGGGTCTCCGCGTTCCCTTGGCGGACGAATAGGTACCGGCCCGGCTCTCCCGGACGCTCCCAGCCCGAGTTACGGCATTTTATGTGAGCTGCAGTGGAGGGGGTCCTCCACTGGGGGCGTCACCACTTTTGCATCCGTTCTGGAGCACCAGGAGTGGGTGGTCCCCAGGAATTCCCCGTGAGCAGCCCAGTTGGGGTGGTCATTTGGTCATTTTTTACACCTAGGGGTCCCCCAGGGACCTGGGGGTCCCTGGATCTCCGGGGGTCCTTGGAGGTTGTAGTTTGGCAGGTAAGGAGTGTGTGTGCAAAATTTGGCATGGATGGGGGCAACAGTTGTGGAGATATGAGCAGGGCAAAAGTGTGACGTGTGACAGACGGACGCAGACCTGCCAACCCTGGGAATTTTTTTTGAGTACTTGAGTACTTTTTTGAATACTCACCGCAGCGCGCGGCGCCCGCAGCGCGCGGCGCCGAATTTTTGTTGTTTTCCCGCACAAAACAGCGTATATTTTGGGGGGTTCCATGCACCTTTTTGGGTGGGACCTTTACAGTTATGTTAACAAAATTTCACACCAGAAATGTAGCACATTGCATGTCTTGACTTACACTAATAGGAGGAGGCAAGATGTTAGAACAACCTTTTAAATAAAAATGCCATTTGGTCTGGAGAAAAGGTAGGCTAGTATTACCAGGCAATACAGTAATGTTGCTTTGGCAATATTGTTGACAAATCTTTAATAAAATATACTAACTGCACTTGCTCAGAGTTAGTTAACAATTAGCCCAATAGACTAGCAAAACAGTCTCACCAGTGACTTAATGAATGAACATACATCAACATAATCATGTTATTCAAATAGCAAAATAGCTTTACATTGTCAGGTAGGCTATTTACCTTTAAATATTTACCTGTGTCTTTGTTAAACATTGTTAATTGAGCAGCCTAAATAAAACCACCTTTCTGTGCATGATTTGCATGAAGTTGAAAGTATTCAACTCATGTAGGTTTCTAGTGCATTCATTAATTGATATATAGGCCTACATTGTGTATAGATCAAATACCGTCTAGTCTGTATATTCATTCATAGAGGATACAGGCTACTCATTGTTAACAAACCATTAATGTCTTCATATATTCACAGGTGATAAATAACTTGTTCACCTTTAATGTTTTTGACAATACACATAGTCCCCCTATTAAATTCCTCCATTCATACTCATTTAGAGATAGTGGAACAGGGAGCCCAGTATTTTATTTTCATTCGTTTGGATCTTTACTCTAAAGCCTAATCATGGTCAATGTATGCTACAGTTCATTGTACCTGGTCACAAGTTTTGACATTTCCCGACTTCGCTCACGTGCAACACCGTCGTATGACGAAGTATAACACAGGCTTCATACACAACAAGCTGTCGCGGGGGCGACCGCAGTTTAATAGTATAATATTATTGATTCACTTGATTAAAACCCTAACCGCGTCGCGGAGAGGAGCGACAACACCATAACAACCATTTCATTCTCACCATCGTGGCTGCTGACATGTGAATTCACCTTAGCTGAGTGTTATCTTAATATATTACCTGTTAGTCAGACTACTCGTTGCACGGCAGCATTGTAGGGGCGACACCGATGAATGGCACAACACGGCCATTCTCCGTTTATCTTCTTTATAAATTAATCGTATTAATATCGCCGTTGTACAAACCGGGCGGCGATAGCTATGAGATGAGATGAGTAGCTTCTTATTATAACTCTATGATGAGTACTGTAGCGTAAGTGTACATGCTGCACCGCGCTGAAAACCAAAACACACGCATGGCATCCGGTTCAATTCTTCTTCTGCCGAAAAAAACGAGCATATCTTCTGTTCTAGTGCTCCCCAGCGCCATGCGCCCCATTCACACACCTTTCAAGTGGTGCCTGGGAGGAACTACACGGCAGGTTGCAAAAATCTTTGCCTCGTTTGCTGCTGCAGAATGTGTTGTTATACCACGCCGCGGGCCGCGCCCATTCCCCGAAATTGCGTAGCAATGAGGGGAAATATCGTACCTGCGTACAGAGCCTTAAAATGCGTGCTTAGTACGCAAAATGCGTACGGGTTGGCAGGTCTGCGGACGGACAGCCCGTGGAGGTTTTGATAGTAAATGCTCCCTACGGTCGCAACAAGGAAAACATAAAAATTAGGGGGTGAGTAAACTACATTGAAATTTAAATGGAGGGGGAAGTAATGTTCTTTCATTTTCCCAGCTCCATCCAAGACAAGAATTAGTCAATTATTAAATAATTACAGACACCTTTAAGCAGGAGATAGGCGTCAGAAGAACACAAAGTGAACTCGATAGGTTGCAGGTGTGCAAGGGGTGTAACCGTTAATCAAACAAATAGATTTTTTAAATCAAATAAGCATATCTACAAGCTCTGTGAGCTTGTATTTTATTTAATTATTTGTAAAAAATAAGTTGTCGATTTGAAAAAACAAAACAATGAAAAGTTATTTAAAAAAATAGCTTTTCGATTAATAAGAAATAAGGAAAATTATAGTAGCCTCTCGGGGAAGACCCTGCTCTGTCCTTTAAATATTGTTCTTATCATCACTGACCCCAGTCTCCTTCCTCTATGGAAACCAAATGTGCAGCCTGAGTGGAGGAAGAGAGGAAATCCAGGGACTTTCCCCAACTTGGTTAGTCAAAACCTTTTGTTTTGCTTTTCTGCATCAGTTATATATCTACAGGACCTCCGCCAACAGGCAGGCTGGCTTCACTATCGCCATAAATAACAAGGATACAATGGAGCTGAGCTGGTTGTACAGCACACTAGAATCATATGTGTGTGTGTGTAAGTGACTATGGACAAAGCCTTACCCCTCATGCCTAAACTGTTTGCCATTTTTTACTATTTTGATTAATAGAGTGAGTGAGTGAGTGAGTGAGTGAGTGAGTGACAGAGAGAGAGATAAAGTGTGCACGTGTGTCTGACAGTGTATTTTTAAACCTATACTTATACCTGCACATCGGTGTCACACATCAAAAATAGCAGATCGACAAACTCAAAATGGCCAAGATACGACAACATGTGAGCTTGTAGATTGGCCGTTTGTTGCACGCCACAAAGTATAAATCAGACGTAGACCCAATTATCTGTTTATAAACACATTATACATGTTAAATATTCATGGCTGAAAATGTGTACAAATTCTGTAAACTACATTTATCTGAATTGTAATTTTTTGTTATCATATCTACCGTAAATTAAGATTATGGTCAGGGTTAAAATCACCACCAATTATCACTCAAGCCACACAAGGTGACTCGACGTTGAGGAGAAAAGGCAGAGGGGTAGTGAAAATGAACACCCATTACAGTCAAGGTCTTACAAAAAGAATACAAAATCTAATGAACACCATGACAACACTACACATAGTCATAGCATAATCCCCCAATGCATTCCTATATTCAAATAACATCTTAAAAAAAAACTTCACATTCCCTGTGACCCAAAGAATATTTGCATATTTCTGGAAAATATGCAAATATAGCCAGATTCAGCAGCGTCCAAGGTAGACCGAAGAGACTGGAGACTGCATGTATTTTCACAATAAGTTAATCTTAATTTTTTCAAAGTTACCACCTTTTAAAGTTTCCTAATCATCATGTGATGTTCCAAGTGGTTGACCTCCAGTACCTTGTGGTCAGGCAGTCGTAGTGTCCTGGTGAGCAGCAGCATCAACAGGCTGGTCCAGGCCTCTCTGTGGCTCTCTGACGTCAGGCCGATGAAGTATGCCAGAGCTTCACTACACACCCTGAGGCACAAAACACAGGTAGAGGTACCGTAGATTACCAACCACTTGAACCCAAGCATCCGTATTATGTAATGTAATGGGCGAAAAGATCCACAAGCTCACAACAAGTTGCAATGTGACGTGTTGTGAGCTTGTAAATCGGCTACCGGTATATTAAAAGAAGAGATTTGGTGTAGAGGGAAAACAGTTCCAAAGGTTACTTTTTTAACTATGAGTTAGAACATAATTATCACACATATGCACAGATAACACAGATGGGTGATTCAAGTAGGTGCCGATGCATCATCACCACTAATGACAGGTGACACTCACAGTCAATCTGGCTAGCCATCGTCAAAGAAAATGTCCTTTTCATTTGAAAACTGGAGCTCAGTTAGCCTGTTCTTGAGAGATTACTCACAGCAGCAGGCGTGTCTGTATGTCAGGCCATGAGGCCTGCAGCTGGGTGTCAGAGTACATGCGGAACAGGATTCTCAGACTGCATGCAAGACTGCTGGTCTCTTGCTTCAGCAGGTTGGGCTTTGACTTCCCTTTGAACCCTGTGGGAGAAGGGGAGACAGAAAGACAGTCAGTCAGACAGACAGACAGACAGACAGACAGACAGACAGACAGACAGACAGACAGACCGCAGTTCAAAGGAAGAATCAGCAACAGGCAACCACAGAGCCTATATGACATGCCTGGAAAGAACATGATGACAGGACTATTTTAGCTACAGTCTAGGTCACCCAGCATGGGGTGTTGGAGAAGGCTGTCACTGTGTGACACAAGTAGATCTTACAGAATCAACATTGGAAATTCTAGTGAAGGCAAGACAAGTTAAGGTGGTTCAGGCATCTACTGTAGTAGTCTGGATGCTTTCTGTGCATCTATCTCTCTAGGGAAGTCCTTGAGGCTGTGTCAAGCTGTGAGAAGGCCATGGGACAGAACAAGGACCAGATGGTGGGATCATATCTCCACACTGGCCTTGGAACGCCTCGGGATCCCCCATTATTTAGTAGCAAATGTCACACAGGAAAAGGAAGCCTGAAACTCTGCAGGAACGATTAACCCCAAGAACATCATTTGGAATTCTAGTCAAGGGACTCAGTTGAAGTTGATTTTTTTATAATTTATACTTTGTTGTAAATCAAACAAACAAAACTTTGTCGGTAAAATGTGGTTATGACAGTCGTGAAAATACAGCTCACGAAGAGCTGAGATGCGCTTGTAAATTTGCCATTTGCCAAAATGACAAGAACATACAATATTATTTAAAAATAGGTACAGAGTACACATTTTGTTTTTGCACTCGTTAAAAGCCACAGTTTATAATAAAAACTCACTCTCGAGGAGACACTTATGTTTATCCAGGCGCAAAGGAGCCAAAATAAAATGTAAAAGAGCAATCTTTGACGGTTTACAGAATGGCTGTATCAATAAGGGAGAGGCATGACAGCAACACCTGCCACGTTGTCAGCCAACTCCCTCTAACACTGTCAGGAAACCCAGTGGGGACTGGGCCTAACATTCCTTTTTTTAAAGTAATATTCATCTATTTATTTAAGTTTTGATCAAAAGCTATTTCTCATTATCTTGCATAGAAAGGCTATGAGAAGGTGATAAACAAAATTAGCGTTCAGCATTCATCATGGCCCACGCTGTCCAGCCTCAGCCCAGCTGCATCAGCCCAAGCTGTACACAACGACAAATAACTGGGTGATGCAAGGAATAAGGATGCTATGGACGCTAATACGCTAAAATGCGAAGATTTACAAATGGATAAAAAGGATGGTTCTGTGTTTACCTGCCCTCCAGAGTGCTGTTCTCTGCTCATTGTTCGAGTTGAAGTCCTTGGCAAAGGTGTGCGACTCCAGCAGACAGTCGAGCAGCTTGAAGAGGTGCTGGGAGGCCATTTGTCTGTACATGCCCTGGTCTAACCCTGGCTCCACTGCCTCCACCTCCGTCTCCTCCAGAGCATCCCTCTGACAGGAGGAGAAAGGATGCCCTTCAATCAAAACCTTGCCCAAGTACGACCTCATTCATGCGTTAAAAAAGTTAAACTAAAACAGGGTGTGCAATGGTTTGTCGTTTCAGGTGTTAACGTTAAGTAAGTGCCTCTTGTCACTGCCATTTCACGGAATTAGGTCCAAAGCACTTTTTGAAGCCTCAAACAGTGAAAATGCATAATAAATGCTAACAGCAACGAGATGACATTTATAAAAGGTTTAATTCTCCGTCAATTTATCAAAAGTGAACTTCGATGAACTTTTGTAGGTCAAAACTAGCACAGCGCCTCACTTATCATACCAGTTAGTTACGACCTTGCATCATAATTGGCTGAGAGGCACTCTAATGCCTCTCGATATAACGCTGCGAACACATCCACCTTATTTACCTTACTGTAGCCTAGCAACAACCGGCAGCCGCGGGCATGAACAAAGTCGTTTTCATTTTCTAATCATAAATATTAATCATTAAACTGAATAATGAACGCATTAAAACACTCAAGGTTGTGCTATAACATGAGATATTGGAATTAGTGTAGTTAGTTAGTTTATTGACACAATTGTATAAATCTTGTAGCATCAAGTAGATTCTTGCTTAATTGCTGCCCTTTTGTTTACATTTTCAGCTTTCAAACCCAAGAAAGTGAAAAAGAACCACACCAGTAATTAACCCTAGCGCCCCTTATTCTGTTGGAACATTCGGCAGCTCACAAATGTGATGTGAAATGGTGAAGTAAAATCCTTGAGTCTACTGGTATGGTAGGCGCTGTGACCAACCTGTGCAGCAGCCATGTTCTCTGCATCTTCCTTCTTGCTGGTAGCTGGGAAGAACACAATGTTGTCTATGGTCTGGATCAGCTCCAGCTGTACCACGCATTTAATCAATAGCCCTGCAAACAGCTTCTGGTCTGACACTCCTGCAACACACAAAAATACAAGCAGATTGAGATATCAGTAAAAAAAAACACAATTTAAAAAGCAGTTCCACATTCAGTTTATGTTTCATATTGTTTGTACATGTTTTCAAAACTCAGATTCAAGCACATTTCGTGCACCCTCAACGTGCCTTCCCCAGAGCTTACACTTCTATTTAGATACACGAGGTGAAGGTTTTGATTGATTGATTGATTGAAGACTTTATTAGAAGTTTGCATATAAAAAGGTAACTATGCTTATTTCCATAGGAAACCATTGAAGTATCTCATATAACATTGAATGACAGACGGATAGAACACAGTACTATGCAGTAGATATAGTAAAAAAAAAAAAAGTAAATAAAAATAAAATAAACAGTGCAAAAAATATATACGGATTACAATATAGTAACTGATGATTGATCAGTTACTTGCACAAATTTAAGGAATTCAAGCATTTTCAGTCTTTTAAAGATTCTAACATATTCAGAACTTAAAGCTGCCATGATACACATGTAATTTATGATCAACTAGAAGCAGTGCTCTTCCGAGCACAGGTCTCCACCAGGCCGTGCGTCCTGGTGGTGCTACTGTATAATAGGCCAATGTAAAAAGGGTGGCATATGTTCTTCACCTTAGATCCTTCATGGCAATCGGACGCTGCATGCATGATTTGAAGCATTGTGTTCCAAAAATGTGTTTTGCTAAAGTCTACCTAATGGTGGAGCTATAACAGGCCAATGTGAAAAAGGTAGCATTTGTTCCTTGACCTAGTGGGAATATGTGTGGCAAATTTCACGGTTATCGCAAGCTGTGTTGATGACTTGAGGCATTTTGTTCAAAAGCGGAGCAATCCTGCAAACTTTGGAAGCTAATTAGCCAATCAGGATGGAATATGAAATATCAGACTGATCGGACTTGATCACATGACTATAGAGATACTGTGTACCGATTTGCGTGATTTTTGCATAAAATCTCAAGGAGTAATATCCAAAAATGTGTTTTACATATGTCGGCCCAAAGGTGGCGCTATAAAAGGCTGATGTGAAAAATGCAGGGCAAAGGTTTATCCTTAGCCTCTAGGGAGTGCGCTTACAAAGTTTGAAACTGATATGGTGGAGTTATAGGTAAAACCACGAATCGGCCTGTTATAGCGCCACCATGAGGCTGATTTAAAAAAAAATAAGTGGCATTTCTTCCTCGGCCTAGTGGGAACGTGTGTGCGCGATTTCATGATAATTGCACTTTGCGTTTGTGATTTGAGACATTTTGTTCAAAACGGCTCAATCCTACAAACTTTGGAAGCCAATCTTAGCCAATCAGGATGGAATATGCAAAATCGGACAGATCTGTGTCGATCACATGACTGTCGAGATACTGCCTACTGATTTGTAGGATTTTTGGACAAAATCCTGTAAGAGTAGTGCACAGAAATGTGTTTTGCGAACATCGGCCACTAGAGCCCCTTTTCGACTGCAGTTTTAGCACCACACCACACCACACTACACCACACCACATAAAAATATCTACATTTTCCATTACACAAAAGTACCCCTATCGGTAAGAAACAAATTGACCCTTTTAACTGTGATTATAATACATAATAAATTTGTATTACAACTATCCTAATTATAATGGATTATAACTGTGATTATAATATATTATAAAGTATTAATGTATTACTATGATAATTATAATATACTATAATAGATTATAATAGTGGTTATAACACAATAGAATCTATTATCATGTATTACAACTATATCCTGGTGGTCTAAATGAAAACCCAGTGAGTGATCAGTCATTATGAAGTGTTTGGCCCTGCTTGGCCTAGCTCAGACCTACTCTAGAGTGGATACTTTTTAGTACCCCGTTTAGTACCACTTTCACACCACTCTACCCAGGACCTTGTAGTGGAAAACCTCACACAAGTGGGCGGTGTGGTGTGGAGTGGTGTGGAGTTGGGCCTGTGGAAAAGGGGCTTAGGTGGCGCTAGAAAAGGCCCATTTGAAAAATTTAGGGCAGAGGTTCTAGATTGGCATCCAGGGAATGTGTGTGCTCACTTTGGCAGCGACCGTGCCAACGGCGACTGAGATTAGGTGCTCACAAACTGCGAGGACGCACGGACTGACGGACGGACGGACGGACGGACGCACGCACGGACGGACGGAGGGGAAAACATACTCTCCCCCATGCCTTCGGCTGGTGGAGACAATAATTGTCAACAAGTAGACTCCAAGTCATACCTACAATGGCCAGTAATGGTGTGGGCTCTTGACCAATCTTTATTTATTGATAGCAAGTTTCTACAGTAGGTGAGCAGTTGAAGAACAAAGCTGCACAAATCACAATGCAGTGTTCAGTGTGTATGCGCACGTGTGCGCGCGTGCTTGCATGTGTGTGTGTAAGCATCTGTACTTGTACATGCTGCATATACTCACTAGTGTTGGACTTTCCCTTCCAGGTGTCATCACTGGACATCTGACTGTGTCCTCCTCTCTCAGAGAGAGCTCTGTCATAGCTGCTCTGTGACTGAGTGTCAAAGTCAACATCCTGAAAACAGAAAAAATATGGACATTACTTTGCTGATAGGTGTGTTATGATATGATGTGTATTCCTTATTAGCAGTTATTGTCATATTTAAAGGGCATTAGTACAACTAACTGTGATGTATGTATTGCTGGGTGAAGTAAATCAGTATTTAAAAAATGCACGTTTTAATCTTCTAAATCAGAACATATTACTTTGGTCAAAACCATGATCTATTGTATGACTTTTCACTTCCTCACTAGAAACCACCGGAAAATGTGCTTTCTGTCCAATATGACAGATGGCACGACTCATGACAGATCTACTAGTTTGAATACAATTCTGTATATACTGGAGAAATCATCATATACGGCAAAGCGACGTGGTGGAAGCTTCTGCTTATCTAGTTAATGTTTGGATTGTTGGTTTATTTTACCGTATGCTTGCCATCACCAGATTCCTCTTCCTGACCGGCCGGTCTCCACGTCAACAAGCTGATGAGAAAAGCAAACAAAGCAGCCAGATCAGGGGTCACGTGACGGGACAAATTATATCCTGTCAGAGCGGCGAGGCGCAATCATGGTAAGTACCTAAGACCTGATTCATCAAGTAGTCGTTTTGAGCTTCACTGTAACTGTCATCTTTCCCAGATTATTGTGTTTCACTGTAAATGTGTTATTGTCACACCCCACATATGTGGCAAATTTACCACAAGTTGGTAAATCCCTATTTAAATATCAGTGGTGATCTACTAAGATGAACAATAATTTAATTGTTCATGTCGTACATCTGTTCAAATTCTGTATACGTTTTCCTGTCATACACATTTATTTGGTCACATCAAATATAGAATGCACGTGATTAAGTGCCAATAACAAGGATGAATATTTACAGCTAAAAATCCTATTCAACCACAAGGATATCGCTATTCGATAAAAACATTATTTTGTAAGTACACAGTAAATACTGACTAACTCAAAGGGTGTACAATTGAAACTAAATGGTCCCTTACAGGTTTAACTGATTTCATTTGTTCATGCTCTGAGTAAACTTAAAACTAAGGTGGTGACTGTCAAACTATAAAACAACTAAATGATTGTCTCTGATACTGAGCTGAGAACAAATGTTGTAGTGTATGTCTAACAACGTAACAAGTGAACAGACTTTAAATGGCATTGGTTATGATGTTACTGGGGGACGTACGCATGAGGGCTGGTGTTCTGGAAGATCTCCAGCATACATGAGCAGGTGATGTTCCACACCTCTGGGCTGAACTTCTCCCCGTTGAGAATAACCAGGTTTTCCAGACAGTTGGTGCCCGAGCGCGCGAGCTGCTCATTGTCTGTACAGCAGGGCAGGGGAGATACAGTGTATGTCAACAAACATGCAACTTCAGATAACCTGTGTCTTCCTTAGACAACTATTGTGATTGTGTCTTGCAAGAACACAATTTTTACAATTTGTCTTTTCAGATTAATACAATAAAATACAATAAAAATAAATGATACTGTTCAGGATTTCCTCAGAATGCATAGATCAGACTTTCTCCAATAGGCAACATAGGTATTTCGAGGCTAGGGATTCTTAATTTAGCATTAGCCGTTTATAAATGTCTCTAGTTAATGAGTCCCATTAATTACCACTATTGACACAATGGCCTGTGTTAGCTTGCTACCTTAAAATATTATTTAATACATCACATGAGTATAATGAAGTATTAAAAACAACAGCGTAAAAATAGTGGCACTCCAAAAAGACTTTGGAAGTGTGGAAGGAAGGAAGTGTTGCATTTGTACTTGTTGGAGTGCTGCTATTTCCAAATTTCTTTGGAAGTTTTCTATACTGACTGTAGCCGAACACCCATAGACAAGGAGGCATTTAGAGGAAGTGCACCTCCTCCACATCCAGGACCATATGAGGTATTCAGGTAGAGCAGGGTTCCCCAATAGGCGGCCCACGGGCCATTTGCGGCCCGCGGGGGGCTACTGTCTGGCCCCCACCAACCCCAGTAATAATGGTGGTATAAGAGCAGCAACAACACTAGTATATCATCGTTGTCGGCAGGAAATCTCGTATCTCCAAATTTGTATGTTCTTTTGCAAATCGTACAAGGCCGTCGCACAAAGGTAGTGAAAACAGCAGATCTACAAGCACACATGCTTGTAGATCGGCTGTTTTCACTAGTTTAAATCATTTTTTAAATGATAAATGCAAAACAAACGGTTTTGGACATACAAGATTTTCACCCGACAACGACGATATCTGAACTGTTGCTAGAGTAGCGGGAACGCCACCGTCGCCCCCTGCAATGTTGTGGCCCTCGGCTTGGCACCCTAGACATAATTCGGCCCTTGGGGAAAACTATTTGGGGAACCCTGAGGTAGAGGGTACTCACCTTGTCTGACACACCACTGTAGCTGTGTGAAGATGTCAGCCAGCAGCACCTCACTGAGGGGCTCGTAGAACTGGGTGAACACGTCACAGATGGCGTACAGCGCGTGGTTACATGTTGTTGTCATCCACTCCGTTTTCTGGACACCAATCAAACACAAACAGATGTGACTCCTCAGAGCCTGCCGTTGTCGGTTTCGCCAATTAAATTGTGTCCAACATGAATTCAATTACCGTCACGTTCTCCCATTTAAATACAGTGTGTTTACAGTGTGCCTTCAACTGGCTGTGTGTATCCAACACTAGACAAGCCAAGTTCAGCCTGACTGTGCATAAAGCTGGCCAACTTCCCTCTTCTTTGTGATCTAATCTCTGATCTGTTAGAACTGGCAGGACTGGTAAAC
Organism: Nannobrachium achirus; assembly: GCF_963921795.1. Taxonomy (NCBI): domain Eukaryota; kingdom Metazoa; phylum Chordata; class Actinopteri; order Myctophiformes; family Myctophidae; genus Nannobrachium; species Nannobrachium achirus. Next base: position 41,731,780 of record NC_137818.1, on the reverse strand, counting down.
TAGAAGATGAGGTGTCGTTTCTTTTGAATCAAATATTACATTTTGATGAATGCGTTTATCTGACAACAACGTGTGAGGCTGCAACATTGGTTACAGTACATAATATACGTAGATTTATGGTGGCTCTTTTCAGCAGAAATCATTTTCATGAATTCAGCTTGAGAAAGGTCTGGTGACCGAAACGTTGCTACATTAATAAATTCTCTGAAACGGACAAGCGGCAGTGTGCGGGTCATTCTCTCTTTGAGTCAGATCTCCTCCTCCTAATGTCTTTAGCGGCAGAATTTTCCCAGCAGGATCAGTAAAAGGTCTCATCTTCTCTTATCATACATGTGCGTTTCAACAATGGTGAGTCAGTCAGTCAGTTACTGACACACTGACTATTATAGGCAACCACACCCACCCAGGGTCCAGCAAAAGTAATACATTTTTTGTCGATTAATTTTGACAGCTCATGCTCACCTCTGTCTGCTGCTCAGGCAGCTTCATGTTATCAAAAATCCGGAAGACGATCCTGAAGAGGTCGTGCCACCAGTGTTTCTCAAAAGTGTGTCCGTAACTCTTCATGATCTCAAACATGACCGTCAGTCCCCTGTCACAAAAACACAGGCAAACATTCAGGCATCAGAATAGGTTGCATCGTGGCTCCCAACAACTGCCCAGATGGAGAATATGTAAGATAAGACGTTGACTTGACTGCTCTCAGCATTGACTCCAGACCAGTACCACACCTCTGTTAGACTGAGTGAGACTAGATTGTGTGTGTGTTTCCGAACAGAGAGCAGTCAACCATCAACACTAGCTCTCACTATCAGTTTGTTTTCCTATCGGTACTCTTAAAAGCCTATTTCTGATACAGAACAGCTGAATTGGAAATTTGTAATGATCAAATAATATTTTACTGGTGTTCTGGATCTGGTTCATGTTGTAAAAATTGTCTATTTGTGGCTATCAACCAAAACAGGTGGAAGAAAGCCCAAATTCTGGAGGTGAAACCATATCTATACTATAATTTTGCGAATGTCTGTCTGAGTGAGTGTCTGTCTGTCTGTCTGTCTGTCTGTCTGTCTGTCTGTCTGTCTGTCTGTCACAGCGTTTCTCCTCAGTGGCTGGAGCAATTGATCTGAAATCGCATCACCATTAGCATATGAACACACCTGACATAACTGTGAAGCCCGTTTGTCACTTTCACAAATCATATGCTGTATATTAGCATTTTTATGGTGTAACTACTATCTATTCTGCATCTAGCATGAGGCATATGTATTCTGCATCTAGCATGGGGCAACATGTTTAACCAGCTCTGTGTGTGTGCGTGTGTGTGCGCGTGTGTGTGTGTGGGTGTGTGTGGGTGGGCGGGCAGGGGGGGGGGGTTGTTGGCTGGCCCTCTTTCAGATGTTGTCATGTAGATCGGTACACAGTATCTCTGTAGCCTTTAAACGAAACGGGTATTTCTTACATTGATGCTCCTACATATTATCATGCAAGCACCAGAAAGTTACTTTCCATCCCTCATATACTGTGTGCACAGTGCACACCCCATAACCCACACACTGCACATCATTTCGGAGCTCAGCAATTGATCTGAAATCGCATCACCATTAGCATATGAACACACCTGACATAACTGTGAAGCCCGTTTGTCACTTTCACAAATCGTATGCTGTATATTAGCATTTTTATGGTGTATCTACTATCTATTCTGCATCTAGCTTGAGGCACATCTATTCTGCATCTAGCATGAGGCAACATGTTTAACCAGCTCTCTGTGTGTGTGTGTGTGTGTGTGTGTGTGTGTGTGTGTGTGTGTGTGTGTGTGTGTGTGTGTGTGTGTGTGTGTGTGTGTGCAGGCAGGCGGGTGTGTGCGCAGGCGAGTGGGGGGGGGGGGGGGATGGGGGGGGGTAGCCATTAAACGAAACGGGTATTTCTTACATTGATGCTCCTACATATTATCATGCAAGCACCAGTTAAAGTTACTTTCCATCCCTCATATACTGTATGCACAGTGCACATCCCATAACCCACACACTGCACATCATTTTGGAGCTCATATCTTTGAACGGGTAAGAGCTAGTTGTATTAAACAGCCAATGCCGGAAGTGATGCTCACAGTTGCCGGGAAGCACGGGTAAGTATAGTGTGAACAATGACTCCAAGCATCAATTAGTACTATTGTTAGCTTCAGGTCCTCCCTAAAGGGCTTTCTGAATACCAGCTGGTCCTGGTTTTAATGTATGTTGGTTTATATGTAAATGTTCTGCATATTGCTTTCTTATCATCAATAGTCTTATCATCAATAGGACCAAAATGGAAATAAGCTCAAAGGCATTTTTGTGTTATCCTTCCTTTTGAACACTATGTGCATGAATGTTTTGTACATATGTTTTTTGAGTCACTGCAGTGCATAATGTGCTATAATGCTCCTACCTGGTTCTGACATCCAGCTTGCAGCGGTTAATGATGCAGGAGAGCTCAAACAGGATGGGGAACCAGCCTCGAACCCACACACGGTCACCAGGGGCCACATTCATGTCATCACTGGTGTACTCTCTCAGAGCCTGGAAGGGGTGCAAAAGTGTAAAAGTGGTTGGTGGAACAAAACTGTCTGGGTGGATTTACAATGTTGCATAATACCTTGCATATTTACATTTTTAATTGATGGTGATTTGTATTATACAGCCTTGATGATACTTTCTGTGACAGACTGCAAACAGGACAGGTAAACAAACATTCCCCCATGTTTTTGTTAGCTTCTTGCAAAAATAATTCAGTGTTCTATAAACTGGCAAGTCCCCATCACATGTAGATCTGTTGTCAACTCTGAGTTGCATTGTGTGGGTGGTTTATGTGAACATGAGTCCCTTAAAAAAACATGCATATTATAACTGTCTCCGGTTGCGTTCTTTTTTGTTTTCTATTAGGCAAAAGTACCTGGTACTTTAATGGTTATTATCGCCATTGAGGTTCCAAGTAAGCGCTGGTGATACCAAAAGATGACATGAAAACACTGCAAACTACTGATTTGAGAATCGTCACTATATCGTAATTGTGTCGGATTACCCAATAACTGCATGGAAGCCAAAAAAAGCCCAAATACTGTTAACGGTTGCTAGTTTAACTTTTAAACTAGGCAACTGGTGTAAATGTGACAGGAATCATTTCCAAGCAACTGTGTTTTTGCCTAAAATGTTATCAGAAACGTTTTTTTTTTATGTACAGGCGAAATAGATATTGTTTCAAGACCACAATACCGTTAGCTTTATAAATGTTTAGCATGCTCTAGTCTACACACACACTATAGTGTATTAACTTTGTTGAAAATAGCTGATCTACTAGCCCATCATTAGGAGTCGCATTGCGACACGCTGTGAGTTTGTAGATCACTTATTTTCGCCAGAAGTTCACCCCAGAAGAGGGATGCTAGGGTTCAAGGTTAAGGACCAGGAAGTCACAAATCAACATTGGGTGTGTGGTGCTCTGTAACAGCTCCTACCTGTGGCCTCTCTGAGACATATTTAGCACAGTGGCGTATGAGCCTGATGGCCTCCATGCTGGTGTCAGGGAAGGCAGCGTTGCACACAAACTCTGACAGACACTTCACTGCATCCTGGAAAGAGTCGATGGCAGCTGCAAAGTGCTGCTGGAAGGTGTTCACTGAGGGAGGGAAGGAGAGATACAGGTAGCAAAAGACAAAACGTGATCACGCTGCTCTCAAAATCTCAAATCAATCAAATTTTAGATTGGCTTTTAGATTTGTTTATTGTTTATTGAATGGATCCCCATTAGCTGATGCCGGGGCGACAGCTAGTCTTCCTGGGGTCCATTAAGATATGGATGATTAACATAGATTCAAATAATTCTAAAGTTGCAACTCATGTCAGTTTCACTGAGATTAGAGGGTTTGAGTGGTTATGGAAGTTTGGGGAACTCCACATGCGTGTCATCTCATATAACGTGGTGTCCGGTTGAAGCTCACTCACTGTTTGTTCCTGCGGATAAGAGACTTCACTACAAACACTTACTCACTCTACCTCCACACCTGGTGTTTACAGTTTGATCCATCGGGATAAACAGCCCCTGGGTAACAGCTGCTGTTAATACTCACTGACTATGAGGCCTGTGGTCTGGAAGGCCAGCTCCACTATGGTCTCGTCATGGTCGGACGCTGCCTGGTGGAACACTGAGAAGATGTTCTTCCAGCCTGAGCGGATGTTGGCTGCCTGGGAGTTCACCATCTGGGCCACGCACCTGATCACCATGTCCCTGATAGTTGGAGATCTGGGATGGTGTGTGGAGGGGCGGAAGAGACAATTCTGTGTCATGTGTGTGTGTGTGCACGCTTCATTTGAGGAATTTAGTGGAACATATAACACAGGAGTTCTCAAACCTTTTCATGCCGTGACCCCCAAAATAAATATTTGAACTGGGGACCCCCACCCTGACAAGCACTTGGAAATGTAGGTATTACATTTAATGTGACTTGGTTCCACAGATAAATATTGTGAAAACAGCCGATCTACATGCTCACAACGCCTTGCAACGCGAGGCTATTTTCACAATGTTCGTCTCTTGCTTACGTAATATTTGACAGTTTGGCCAGTTTGGCATTAAAACGGTTTGAAAGTCCTTAAATTGTCACTTTAGAAATGTGCAGATACCATGTATATTGTGTGTTGGTTTGTTTACCATTGAGTGAGAAAAAGAAATGACATTAAGCTAATCATCTGGGGACCCCACAAAATAATTTGGGGGCCCCAAATGGGGTCTAGAGTTTAGAGATGGGACAACCATCTCTAAACCCGACGCTATGCCATGGGCCGGGCTCTGGTCAGACCCATATCGATAATTAATGATCGGGTTCAAGTCGGGTTCGGGCAATACGTAGTCCGTCTCAGGACAGGTTCCGACAGACACCACCGTTTACAACATCATCCATTTTCTGACATGCCCATCTCTCAAAAATCCCCCTCCAGCAGGGGATTTTCCATCACATTCCACAGTATTTCACTGCCTATGTGTTTTACCATAAAGCATTATTTTTTGATACTGGAGAACATTTATGACTCAATGTTTATTTAAGTTAGAACATTTTCACACAAAAGTAGGATGTTAAAAATAAAAATAAGATACTGGAGAACATTTAAATCCAGGAGAATTATATTGCGATGCATTTTTAAAGCCTTGCAGCTTGGTACCTGTTCTTCTTCATGATGTGTTCAAATGGCCGGAGGAAGTCCTTCTGGAAGCGGAAGTTGGCCAGCTCTCCTTTCTCCAGAAACTTCATGGACAGCTGCCTCAGAGAGTCCACTGCAAAGATGGCCACGTCCTCGTTAGGGTTGCAGCCCACCTACACAGGACAGGAGAGGTATCCATCAAAGACCAAGAAGGAACATTCATGTTTGGATTTCTTTCTTTCTGGTAAAAAACATTAATTGTCTCTAGGCCATGTCTCTAGTTACAGGAGGGGTTACAGATGAAAATGTGCTTCAGGTTTATCTAAACAAGGAACCACCACCCTGACTAAGAATCAACCTGGGGCCCACTGTTATTGTTGGGTGGGGATATGGCTGTGGTGTGGGGGGAAACCCTATTAACTTAACTTAGTAATTATTTAACCGGTCCAGAGCTAAAAAAGGCTGAGAGCCATTGATCTATTCCTATCCCACGGTTAATCTTTTTCTGTTCTCTTAACCTTCTACGTATGTATATTAAACTCATGTTAACTGATCTACCGATTGCAACTTATGAGCAAACACATGCGATTACATGGGCACATGTGACATGTGACTTCATTATTATTACATTTCCCAATAATGATGACTCATCCACATCCAGTCAATCTGGTACACCTTCCCTTCTTGAGATTCTATCAAAATCCTTTTTCTGTGGAAATGTAAACTCCTTTTTCTGTGGAAATGTTTTCACTTCCAACTTCCCAGTAACTGACAAAATGTACACGGCATTTCTCAACTTGAAAAAATAAAATAAAAACAAAAATCACTTTCCTACATTACTAAATGCATGGTCAGGGGCCGCAATACCTTCAAGGACCACCAGTTGAAAACCTCTGTTCTACACCATCTCCCTCGTGAACTGACCTTGTTGAAGTGGTCTCCTATGACTTGCCAGATCCTGGACCACTGCAGCCTGATGCGGTTCATGTTGTAGTAGGAGATCTCCACTATCTTCTGCAGGCTGAACATCCTGGCTTGATGGGCCGAGGCCAGCTCATCCATGGAGACCGCGCACAACCACCGCACAAAGTCCACTGAAAGAAATTACACCAGATGACTATCAGCTGTCTGTCAGTAAACACACACAAAGAAAAGGAAATAAAAACAACACAAAACACAGATACACCAGAATTCAAAGTCTGTTACACAAGCATGGTTCAGGCGCTCAGATACACATGCAGCATAGAAACTAACAGAAATAAAACTGTAAACTTTAACTTACCGATAGCATTTCCATCTAACCTTGTGGAGCCGGTGAAGATCCTACAACAAACAAGTACAAAGTTTACATTTTGTAAAACACAGACATGTTATCATATTATTTTAGCTTACTGTACTCTTAAATTGATAACTGCATGTAGAGAATTAAAAAATTTGCAACTTAAAATATATATATTATAAATCATATATAAAGATTGAAATTATACATTAAACTTCCCAAAGGACAGTGGCTGTTTGTTACATCAGCAGAGATAGACAGACAACAAAAGGCATAAGATCACTATTAAACCATAAACAATAATCTTGCTGTACATAGACAGTTATGTCAAGCAGCACAGACTGATGTGATGTGGTAACACTATCCATGATGCTCATAGATTACAAGCAGTTATAGTATATATCAGGGGTCTTCAACGTTTTCAGGCCAAGGACCCCTTAGTTGAGAGAGAGATGAAGCAGGGACCCCCACAACCTTATCATAGATTCCATATAATTTTATCGTTTGACAGCACAATTGTCGGTGTATTTTGGATTCATGTCAATTTGTCTTTTCAGATATTTAACCACTTGAACCGTCAATACAATAAACCTGACCTTTCCCTCTGTACTTAGTCTGCTCTTTTCCCCTCTACACCAAACCTCTTTGCCAAAAATAGCCGATCTACAAGCTCACAACGCCTCGCAGCGTCTAAAGTTCTCAGAATATGGACGTTCAAGTGGTTAATATAAAAAAAATATGTATATCATTCAAAGATTTGGAGGACCCCTGTAGTATCTCTGAGGACCCCTAGGGGTCCCAGACCCCCTGTTGAAGAACCCTGGCATATGTATATCCTTATAATATAACTGACATATTGTGCTAACACTATCCATGATGCCCATAGATTACAAGCACAGTTGTAGGCTACTATATATCCTTACCTGTATAACTGACATCTTTATATTCTACTATGACACTTTCCAAGAACCTACTGTGATTTATAAGTTATTAAAATGTTCTGTACATAGGCTTCAGATAATACATAATTTATGTTATGTGTATCACCTGTCCACGGCAACAACTACACTTTGAGAGCTGGTCTCCCCCACAGACTCCTGGATTTGAGCCATCTGTTTCCTCTCCTGTCCACCCACCAGGGTGCCTAGCAACAACAACAACATGCATTTAACACATGGCTGCACGGCATAAACCAAACACATGTACAACTGTCGAATACAGATTTAAACAAGATTAGGCAGTGTGTCAATATGTGCGTGCAATCATGTTTCTATCGCTGAATGCTTCAGCGACTCTCGAGACAGAGACAAATGGGAAAACAGTACATAAATTCCGTCACTTTGGAGAAGGGGCCTATGGATAGGGTATGCGTGCTTGTTTATTTGGCGACCCTAGGACCGGTGGTCTAGGTGTGCGGCCCACTTTAGTTTAAAAAAATTGCGGAAATAGCAGTAAGCAATAAGACCCATTGTGAGTTTCTGGATCAGCTATTCACTATTTGTCATACGATAAAGTATGTGGGTTACATTAGGTAAAATGCGAGCCAATCAAACAGGATTACATGAAAGAAAAGAGGAGCTACCCTTCAGGATTCTGTGTGTGTGTGTGTGTGTGTGTGTGTGTGTGTGTGTGTGTGTGTGTGTGTGTGTGTGTGTGTGTGTAGTATATGCTTCTTACCCAGTCCCAGGGGCATGAATTCAGGGGTATCAAGGGGGAATCCCTTGATGCTACCCTCCCTTTCTCTGACCACCCCTGAAATGTAGCGAGTCTTCACCCCTGTGCCGATCAACTGGGCGAGCTCCAGCTGACTGATGCACCTCAGAATCTATGAAAAGACCCACACAGAACCAGTCAGCACTGCTAAAGGGCTTCAAAGGACAGAGGTCACCACAATATTTCTATTCTATTCTATTCTATATATAGGGATATGACAGGACTGAGCAAACCTATTTTTTATGAACGATTATTTGCCTATATCTGCACTGAATCTTGGTGGCTGGAGTCTCATGTGCACGAGAGACTAGCTAGGCAGTTAGATTAGTTAAATATAATTATTTTAGACATCAGAATCCATTTACTCGTCATGTTCAAAGTGTTCTGTGCCTCTTTATGAATAAATATAAATACTGCCACCGCGATCGGGCTCCAGATAAGTGGAAGAAAATGGATGGATAGATGGATGGATAGTCTCTCAAGCCACATCACAACAAGCAGCAAGCCTCATTTCATTCACAGACTTGCCTCGTGCCAGGAGTTTCCCAGGTAGTTGCCGTCAGTGTGGGCCACAGTAATGAGGGTCTTGATGGTGTCGATGTTCTTCTGTTTCATCTCTGTGATACTGGAACTGGCTGTCAGGAGGGTGAACCTGGCAAGGGCCTGAACGTATGCATCACGCTCCAACTACAGAGGGGAAGGACAACATAATTGTATGGTCAGGCTGATTTGTGAGAGTAAAGAAGAACCGTCAACTTGTTGGATTATTAAAGATCCCATGACATGACCAGAATCATCATATTTTATTTTAAATGTCACATGGTTTCACCGAAAGCAGTCAGCTAGGGCTGAACATATATTGATAGGGCAGAGCTTTTGGAGAATAATCCTTGGCAGATGCCGTTTACAAGTGTCAATTAAATCAAAGATTCAGGTGGCCACTTTTACAAGTACGAGTTAAATGGCACTGCATAATGTGTCAAGTGTTAAGTGTTCTGACTTGACACTAAAATCAAAATCATGCTCATTCAGGCATGCATGAGGCTAGAGAACAGATTAAGTAGGGGTCAGCAGTGAATACAGGTGGTGATCGGACCTGCATATGGAAGATGCAGGAGATCCTGATGGCACAGCGGATGCCCTCCAGACACAGGGAGGCCACCTCTGGGTCGTCACAGTCCTGAAGCCCCACACTGAACGCTGCCAGCAGGGGAGTCCATGCCAGCTGGAACACACACAGAAACAAACATTAGGCAAGCTTTTCTTTTCATTATCATAGGTCTGTACTGTCACTTGAATGTCAACCTGAAAATGCACTTCCTCTGCAATCCCATTTTGCAGCCACATTTGTAAATATATGGTTTAAAATGGTTTGAAAAGTAGTTCAACAGGAATACCAATTAGCATATGAGAAAATAAGTCAGTCCATTTTAGACGCGCTTCAGGCACGCCTCCTCAGGAGACTTGGCTCAGATCTGAACCCATTAGATTTGGCATTAGGAACCTGTTGCGACTCCATGCCCTTATTGACGTCGACCTCAGGCAGGATTCACACAACCTTCCACACAAGAGGCGAGTGCTCCAACCACTACACTAGGGCGGCTGCGGCTCCATTTAAGAAAGTAAGTAATTTTCATAATTTTCAATTGATTTATACGTTGTCATACTATGGTGTTGTTGTGTGGCGAAAATAATCCCACAACGCGTTGCATTGCAACGCTTAGTGAGCTTGTAGATCTTATCATTTTCACGGTCTGGCAGATTCAAAGTGGTTACAGTAATCATTCACCTAAATCCCTCACTCCTGTCACCCCTTGTTGTTCTTTGAAGGCTGTATATACAATATAGAGGTGCAGTTACCTTAAACATGGGTCTGACGTGCTCTAGGTGCGTAGCGCTGAAAAAAGGGGACTGTGCGTGGCTCACAGCCTCCATCAGAGCCTTGGCTGTCTTTGCCATCTGTTCCATCTCCAGGTTATATAGTAGACGACGCTGCTTTTCACTAGCTGCGCCTGACAGGGAAGAAAACACGGATCCTGTTAGTTTGAACAGATAAATGCTACCTGATGGTGTTGATCTCTGTCATGTCAGTGCTGAAAACTATAAATGTAAATAATAACCTGTAAGCGGCGGCACCACAGTATATGATATTGTGAATATATTATAAGTGAATTACATTATACATATATTAGGGGGTGTCTGATGGCTCAGCCAGTTAGCGCAAAGCCCACATGCTCCTTATGTTTTAATTGGACTTTCGTCATTTCTTGAATGTTTATCCCATAGCCTGTGGGGACCGCAACTACATCCTGTAGGCCGTGGCAAAATGCTGATAAACAGCGTAAATTTGGGAACATTTGGAAGAAGAATTGACTTCCTCAATTCCTGCATTATGTCAATTGTCAGTGCCCATGTGCAATCGATTGGTCAACCCAGTGAGGAGGATAAACGCATGAGGACAGAGTGACTGACAGACGTTTGTTCATTTTATAGTATGTTATATATAGGACGTTCCCTTTCTATTCAAAATCATGTCGGGTTGATCCATTACAACTAAGATTCAATAAATTGACCCTTATGGCCGGGTCTATTTTTACACTCGCAGCGAGAGGGGATGTTCTGTGCATCCAGGCACTCACCCTGCTTGCTGGACTTGGGTGTGATAGAGTACTCCTTGCTCTCCTTCATGGCGATCTTCTTGCCGGCGATCTCGTCATATATAGAAGACAAGTACTCCTCTGGCAGGTCCTTGCTGTCGTTGATGCCCCTGTTCATCTTGATGTACTGCTCTTTGGTCATCTTGTTCTTCACCTGCACGTGAAGGGCAGGAGGGAAGATAAGAGGGGGAAATATGTATGCGGTCTAGATGTACACTACAGTACATTCTATCTAGATCAGGGACCGAGTTAAATGAACAGAGCAGGGGTCTTCAACAGGGGGTCCTCAGAGTTACTGCAGGGGGTCCTCCAAATCTTTGTGTGATAGAGACATTTTGTTTCTCCTTTTTTATATTAACCACTTGAACCCTAGCGTCCATATTCAGAGAACTTTAGCCCAAAAGTAAGCAATTTACCCCGAGTGAGAGGACATTATGCTCTCATAATGTCCGCAGTGAGGGTGTTATCGGACGAGGCGCAGCCGAGTCCGATAACACCCTCACTCAGGACATTATGAGAGCATAATGTCCGACCCCGAGTGGTAAATAGCTTTTCTACCACTTTTTCCCGTATACATGAAAGAAAACACATAGTTGTAACTTGCAAGGATCTTAAGTTACAATCATTATTGCCTATAAAACTTCCGCGAGACAGCAGATAGTTCCACAAACAACATCTTCTACTCACCAACAGATGGCGCCAACTCCATACTAATCCATGCGTCTAGCTTACAGCTAAGCTAACGTCAGTTAGAAGTACCGTTCCGGCCGTAAATAGAGGCTGTTCGCTTCCAGAAAGGCATAGGTTCAGAGAAAAGGGGCTTTAAAGTTGGCGGATTGCATTGGATCCAAATAAATCGGCGACTATAGCATGCACGTTAGTAAACATAGGACCGTTGCCACCGTCATTTGTTGGTTGGGGGAAAGGTGTTCCGACTACCTCCTGAAGTCCCCGGATGTACACTGAGGCGCATTGATCTCCTCACACAACTTTGCGGCAGTTGTCCTCTCATAACCTCCGGAATTTAGCCAATCAGAATCCAGTATTTGAACACGTGACTCGAAAAAGTGGTAGAATAGCAGATCTACAAGCTCACAACGCCTCGCGCTGCAAGGCGTTGTGAGCTTGTAGATGGGCTATTTTCGGCAAAGACGTTTGGTGTAGCGGGGAAAAAGAGCAGACTAAGTACAGAGTGAAATGTCAAGTTATGTATTGACAATTCAAGCGGTTAAATATGTATCTGAAAACACAAATTACAATGGCTGTGGGAAGGACGAATTGAGGCATCAAAACTAATGCAACGATTCTTACCTGAGGACTATGCAGGTCTGTGGTCAGCATGATGATGGAGTACGCCAGGACGTAAGCAGTGTCTGCACTGGCAAACTCTGTCTGACTGTAAGAAAGAACACAAGCAAGCCCGCAAGCGTTAACAGTAGGAGAGTGGACTGTGTAGCATCTTCAGCTTGTTGACTGTGAATATCTATTCTATACCATCTTCTATACTAATATTATCTAGACCCAAACAAAGCAATATTATCTACGTCTTTCCACATTTTACAGAGTACATATTTGTCAATCGAATACAGTTGCACGGTCAAGTCTTACCCCTGGTTGCACTCCAGGTATCGTGCAGCGAACTTCTCCATGAGCCTGTCGATCTTCTGGGCCTCTCCAGGCAGCCTGAACCCCTCCAGGAAGGTCCTGAGCGCAGAGACAAAGTCCCGGCCACAGAAGTCCAGCTGGTCCACATAGCAGTACATCACCTCCTTGTTGAACTTGATGTTCTCCCCCAGGTACTCGCCCACCTGGGTCTGTGGGAGGACACAGTGGAAGGGACAGATCAGGAGAAAGGTGGACTAAACGCCATAGAGCGTTACCATGGTAACATGTTAAAATGGTAACATTATCATTAACATGACGGCCTGTGACAGGGCTGTCGCATCTACTGTAATGCCGATAACGCGTCAATATAATAACCATAGCTGGCAATATTTTATTTAGCGGTCAATTAACACTTATGTTGCTATGATTTTTTCTCTTCAATGTCCCACGTTGCCATGGTTACCATAGACTTCCATGTAATTGCGCAATTGTGTAAAAAGTGCACGCCCATGCCTAGATGATGCACCACGTGTGTGCACACTGTTCACAGCTTTCAAACAAAAAAATCCGCTTGGAAATCCGTTCAGGCATTCATGATTTATCAGCCATTGTTTTCTTCAGATGTAAACAAACATGGCTGCCATGTTTGAAAGAATGGGTTGGTATGGGGGTTAAACATGCAATTTCACGATCGCGATCATGCCTAATACATTTCTGGAGGCCCAAAAAAAAAGTTTTGAAATTTTTATTTTTTATTTTTTTATTTTTCAAAAACGGCCCAAACTCGGGAAACTCGGGGTTGGCACAGCGGTGGTACCTTTTCAAACTCGGGAAACTCGGGGTTGGCACCAGATGTGTTAAAAATGTTATCGGTCAATGGCCGATATATACCGGCTGATATATACCGGCTAACAAAGGGTTTCTGAAAACATTCTCACTAATATGGTAAACTGATCGCCACAGCACCCCTCTAGAAATCCCTGTGACAAGCAGGAAACATATTGTAATTGGGCATTGTCGTACTGTCGCATTACGTACTGTATGTATGTATGTACAGTAAATTACGGACATACATGCAGTAAATACATACGTATAAATACGTAAGTGCGTGTGTGGAGAGTCACTCACTGTATCCAGTCTTTCCTCCTGGTGGAGGAACTGTGCAATGTCCTCGGCTGTGCTTCCCAGCATGCCCTGGTCCTGCAGGTACTGGATGCCTCGCTTTGGCTTCTTGTTGAACCTGTGGGGTGTGGAGGGCAGAGGTCACACATCTAATGCAGGAGAATAATTCCACACAACCTGACACACAAGTGGGATAGGCTTACAAAACAGCCTCTCCTCTGACCAGCATGTTTCATCACTGGTCATATGGACCAGGAACATTACTTGTTCTTCTGTGTGTGTGTGTGTGTGTGTGTGTGTGTGTGTGTGTGTGTGTGTGTGTGTGTGTGTGTGTGTGTGTGTGAGAGTGAGAAACTGGACCCTTCAGAAATATTAACCGCTTACTTTGTCGTACAATGGTGTTGAGTGGTTAAAAGAACACATACTAGATCTTCTATTTTTGCTGTTTTCAAACATTTCTGAACATTTTAAATGACATGCCCAGCCAAAGTAGGAATGCCAGATTGGAAGAGGCTGAGCCAACTAAAAGAGACAACAAAGAGACAGCCAGTGCAGTTTGAGTGGAGGCTCACAGTTCGATGCCGTGCTCGATGATGTCCTTCTGCTGCTTGATGACCTCATACTGCTCTGGCTCATGCTGTGCGGCCTGGAGGCTGGAGGACACGGTGGAGTCCAGGGAGCTGGCGCTGTCTCTGCGGCCTGCCAGGTGTTCCGGCAGCTTCAGCTCAGCCCCCTCGCCGTCCCCCGTGCGCTCCTGGCCTGGAGGTGGATCGCAACACATATGCACATGAACATTTACAACTGCTTTTGATGCAATTTAGCGTCTTCCTTATCCTATTACAATCTACAATCAGTACAGTATCATATTTTTATTTTACTGCTAGCACAGTGTGCAGAGCATGTCACACCAACACTGCTTGTTCTTTTGTTAGTAACAAAAAAAGAAAGAAAAAAAGAAAAAAAGAAAACGCTTTGAATCTTTGAAAAATATTTAACTTGATAATTAGTAGTTGCTAAATGATTTGTGTCACTCTGTTGAATGTATTGCCCACTTACCCAGGTTAGCCTGCAGGTTAGGGTTGACATAGATGTCCTTGCTCCACTCCACCATGCACTTGAGGATGGACACGAGGCACTCCAGACCCTTCTTACGCAGACTCAGCTCCTGGAATGTTGACAGACATACAGTATATGGGGTCCATTTAGATCTACTGGTACTCATTGATTTACAAATCAACTGGTGATTTTACGGTACATTTTTAAGTAATCTACAACTACTTGATGTTCTAAAAATGGATGCAAATGTAATATATACACAGTTTACAGTAAGTAAACTGATGCTCAATGTCATAGGGTGTACAGTACCTGTAGAGGGGTGATACCCAGCTCCTGCCCACTCCTGCCCATAGCAATCTTAGATAGATCGTTGACCAGCCGCTCAAAGATGTTAGCAGCATTTAGGTCACAGTCGTAGTTCACGTAAATATCCACCACACACTGGGCATCTGCGGGAAATGAACAAGTGGACAATTAATGCCGAGTTTAGACTAGTACACGATTTTAGCCCTGATTATCCACTCGCTGTCATTTCTGGAGCTCACCGAACAAAGCCCCGGATCTGAGGAATATCGGAGTTCGCTCTCCAAGGATTTGACTGCAGTGTGAACTGAAGATGCAACCTGAACCTGAACTGAACACAGATCCCTAACAGATATCTAGCATAATAGTCTAGATATCTGGTCTGGTGACCAGCAGAGAGCAGAGATGAGCTACAGCTACTAAGAGCACAGGAAAGGTGGACATGGGTTCTTTGTTTGATTGTGACACTTTTTTCTTTTTTTTCCTTCTTTTTAATAGACAGACATGAAGATATAAACCTTTATTGGTGCCCGTGGGGAAATACAGGTGTAAATTTTGGTAAAGCAATAAAAGCAATGTTGACATTGCAGTGTTAAATATAGTTAACATATAAAATATAGTTAAGCTATAAAAGTAGTCATCTAGTAGTAGGAATCTGTACCATGGATTGCTTAAAGTACTATAAGGCCGGTGCGGACTTTTTTTTTAAGGTGTTAAACTTCAACTAAATGTTTGAATTATCATGACTGGAAAACAGCCGCTTTGAAAAATAAAAGTGTTGTACGTCCCCTGGGCCACCAGGCAGCCACGTTTAGGAGAGATTAGCAATAGCCTGGCAAGGCTGGTATTACAAATGACCTGAATATTTATGAAATGCTAACTCATGAACCAAGATTATTTAGAAGAAATAAACCAAATAAATGTTCTGGTGTCACATCTTGAGCGCTTCATAATCAAGGACCCCCTCGAAAATTAGATGCTACATCTCAAGGGGTTTAGTCCTAATTAAAGAATTTTAATCATCATGACCATACTTGTCGGACGTGTGGCCTGGTGAAAGACCTTGTGTGGAAATCACATGAAAACAAGCAAACAAAGTGTTGTTGGGTGGGTGTAAATGTTTTCTACTTCAAACAGGGTAAGAACCAGCAGCAGGTTTGTACCTGCACAGATGCGTGTGAGGGTCTGAATGACCATCCACTTGTGCTCAAAGGAGCTAGAGGACGTCTCCAGGATGGTCAGAAAGATCTCCCTGAAAAACACCTGAAACAGAAAGATAGACAGAGAGAGATGAGTCGCAAATAAATCAAATTCTGCCAATGTATAAATTACAAAAACCGATTCAGACTATTTTGGAAGAATCATTTGGATAATCAAATGTAAATCAACGGAGCAACTACAGAAGATATCTTACCAATATTTGGAGTTACATCATGGCAAGGTAACCAACTACATAAACTAAATTACCGGTAGACTTTATTGATGTGTTACATCTTTAACTGTACTACACAGGATGACTATTCTTCCTTTCAACCCTATACAATGTTCCATCACATGACATACAGTCTGCTTGCCCACAGAACCAGTGTACCTCGATCTGCATCTTGAGGTGGACCTTGAAATGTGACAGCAGCGTGAGGAAGATGGCCAGGGAGAGCTCGAACACCTCGGGCACAGAGGAGACGCCGTTCTTGGACAGTGCCACGCACAGGTACTGCTTGATGGCGTTGACAAACATCTCGTGGGTGCGGAATACTGGGCCGGCCCCCTGGAGCACAGAGAGCAGCAGCTGCAGGGACACCACCTTGGAACGCAGCTCATGAGACCTGGAGAACAAGGAGAAGGGACATTATAGGTAGGAAGGTAGGTATACCTATAGGTAGGAAGGAAGGAAGGATAGGTGAATTGTTGGATAGATGGATGGATGGATTGATGGTTTTATTTGCTGTTTAAATAAATCCCAAATATATTAAATGATGATGACTCTGGGGGCGCCTGCTGGCCTACTGGTCCAGGCACATACAACATAGGCATTGCCACATAGGCATCGATGCCTGACGGCGTCGCCGGTTCGATTCCAGATCCGGACGACCTTTGCCGCATGTCACTCCCCCATTTCCTGTCAGTCTACTGTCCAATAAAGACAAAAAAGCCCCAAAACAAATATTACAAAAATATATATACAGTCTATACGATGACTCTACAACAAGCATATTATTAGCTGCAATGTGGACGTGGCCACTGAAACTCAAGCAATATACAGTAGCCTGTATATAGAATGATGCACATGAGCCATTCAACACATTTCTGTCTTTCCCTTGTCAACTTGTGGACGCTGCGTATTTTGGATCATAGGCATTTTAGGTGAGACAAACACCTCATGTGAGGTTCCACCATCAGGCTCAGCTTACCCTGGCCTATTCAAGCTGGCTGGCCTTTGGTTTAGTGTTACAGTAAGCAGAGATGGTGGGGCCAGGCCAGCCAGGGATGGAAAAGGACAACTTAACCTGTGGGTGAGACTATGATGGAGCATTGCGTATCAAACAGTTGGGCTTGGGGTATTTTCAGAGAACTGAAGTCCCATTTTGCCACTTAAACTGCAGCGGTCTATACAGTATGATCACAAGACCTGTCAGATGATCTGGGACGCAGCAGGCTTGCAGTCTAAGGAATGTAAAAAACATTTCCCCCTGGTGGAACCACGGGGAAAATGGTCAGTTAAGATGATATAGGACTTCAATTCATTTTAAGAATTTAAGAATTAAGAGTTTAGTCTAGTCTAGTTGTGTATCACCAAGGAAAATAAATACAAAATTAATTCCAACCAGTATGCCAGATTATTTCACCCATCACTTCAACAAGAAGAAACTCATTGAGTGAAAATCAGCTGATGTAGAGATTGGCTGGATGAAAGCCTTATGTTGGCCTTTATGACTGATCTTGAGATATACGCTGGTATGGGATTTGTGGGGAAAATAACCAAAGAAACATTTCGAGGCTTACTTAGGGTCTGGAGGGCCGTCTGCCAGAGGTTTCATGGAGAGCTTGCACAACGAGCGGAACACCAGGAAGGCGTCCTTCTGAAGCACGTGAGAGAATCGCGCAGCTGACTGTCCTCCATGAAGAGCCTCCGTGTCCTGGTGCGCGCGCGCGAGCGCACACACACACAAACACACAGACACACAGACACACACACACGCACATACATACACGCACACACACACACACACACACACACACACACACACACACACACACACACACACACACACACACACAGATAAGATAAATTCCCTTGTAGTACACTACATTTACTGTACATCTAGGTCAGAATAGAGGCCAAATGAGAGCACATTTTTTATAGTGCCATAGCTTCATGGTAGAAGTGCTGCGGTTTGCTTAAGTCCTGAGACTCAGATCAGTGCACCATGCCAAGAGGCCTTGGGCAAACCACATCAATAACTCTTAAAAAACGACCTGGTATGCGTCTTTAGACATCTCAGGGCTGGGTCATAAACAGCTGTGCATCCAGCATAGAGATGCGTGCCTCACCAGCATGTCTGCGGAGGACACAGACGCACGGTCCTCTATGATGCCATTCATCTGCTGGCCCTCGGGTCTGCCTCTGGGGACGGACACCTCTGTTATGTGCTCAGGGACAGGATGGGACGAGTGGTTATCTCCTGGGACTGGGAGAGATAAATGAAATGGACAAATTAAGAACAAGGTTAAGGGGGCCCCTCAATAGTATAGCTCTCAACCACCTTTTTGGTCTCAAAGGTGTTTACTGTTTACATACCCACATTTAACAAAGGAAACAAACAACACCCCCTGTCCTTAGACCCTTAAGTGGGCAAGGAAAAAGCACTTGATGGAAAAAGAAAAGGAAGATATCTCAAGAAGGATGACAAAAGATGGGACCCCATTTCAGGGTCGACAGGTGTGCAATAGGTAACAAGTTATCAATATAAATAAAATGCAAGACAAACAAATGAACAAATCTGTCCATGTCCAAATGATACACAACACCATTAGTAGTACTGTATATTGATGAGAATACATAAAAAATACAAAGAGGGTTCTCAACCTTACTGACCCCAGCTAGGTTGACAAGACAGTCACCATAGAATGTGTCTGACACAGTTGAGGGAACATAGAAATGGCTAAGTGTGGAAAAGAGAAGAGAAGCGGTTCTGACCCGTTTCAGACTCTGTCTGTATCTGTGGTGGTGGTTGTGACGTCTCTTCTGTCTGCTGTGCCTCAGTCCCTGCTGGCTCCGTGGTTGCTGGATCGCTCTCTGGACTTTCCCCTTCCTCTACAGGTTGGGTCACAGTGGGGGGCGTTTCTGCACCTTCATCTTCAAACACGTCTTCAAGATGAAGACAAACACATTGAACGATGGAATGTTTCATCAAACTAACTGCAGGAACTCTTATGGCAGTGTCAGTCCTGTTATTATTCACGGAGGAAGTGTTCTAATACACTGGACTTACCCCACAGTTCATTAAGAAAACCAGGTTTTGATCTGATACTACAAAAGGACTGTATGTATTCTTATTCATTTACTCATTAAATAATTATAAAGACACTTGTCCCTGCTGAGCACAACTAACCATCTAACCCTTTCTGAATGCTGTTGCTGATTTTTCACTTCTGTTAATAAAGACGGCTCCACAACAATGTTGCTGGTGTAACGAAGACATTAGCTGAAACAAATACTGTTTTACATGCATGGGTTACACAGACATTCAAGACATTCCACATTCTCCTTACAGTACATTTCCTGGTAGTTGAGGTGCACTCACATGGCGCGGGCGAGACAGGTACGTATCGTATGAGACACATAGTTTTAAAGAAGTCAAGTGAAGTCTGGCTCTACTCGGTTGTTTAACAGAGAAGCTTGCAGCTTACAAAAAATGTATTAAAATACACAAACATCTTAACCACACTGTGTGTCTAGGGGATGGTTGAATCCATAAATGAAAATGACAAATGAAAAACAGAATACATGCCATGGCTCAGCCATCAGGTTGCAATGCTATAAAAACATTTACCCCCCCACCCACACCACATAATTTCTCTAGTATATACAGTATTAGGGCTGCAAGCGAACCTTCGGGGATTCGAACGTTCGTTCGTTACGTTGGCAATCGAAGTTCGAAATTAATGGGTTCAGGTTTTTTTCTTTTTTTTTTCTTCTTTTTTTTTTTACACGAAAAATAATTATCAGAATGTGATAGGCCTATTCAGAATATCACAGTAGTAGAGATAGCCAAATACTAAATAAGTTAGGCCTACCGGTAAACACTAACAGTTAATGGTGACCGTTATAGTAGTTATAAAATGCACCAGAACAGCTTGGAGCGATCAAGGACCGTCCTCCGCTCCAATTCCGCTCCTGTTTTGGGCCACGAACCAGCCTCGCTGACACACGCTTGATGACAGACAGTAGAGTGAGAGAGGCAGCACTCTGAGCTGGGCAGAGAGAGACTTGTGTGTGCTCTGAACAGCGAACACCCATCCACGCACCCAAAGATTAAACAGCCTTTCTCCTAAGCATGAGCAAAGATGGATTTCATTGCAACCCCCAACAGGATCTATAATGCGATTTCTGGGGTTGTTACATCGAGACCAGTTCAGCCCGAATGTGACGCGCTCCGACGCAATCACCAAGTCTAATCATCATCCGTGCAACTCCGCTATACATTGAGCCTGTTCGTCAACAAACTGCGCAACATTTTCTCCGATTGGGTTGGATTTTCCAAGCGTTAGCCTACGTGTTAATGCGGCCACGCATCCACGCGTTTTCAATGGTTAAAACAGCGCATTTAACACATTTCCTACACTGTTTTAGCTGGTTAAAGGTACAGTACGTTCGATGGTTCGGTGAACCAAACGAACCATCGAAGGTTCGATGGTCCGTTCGGAAAATCCCCCCGAAGTTCGAATCCCTAAAACAGGGCAAGATTACAGCCCTATACAGTATATATATATATATATATATCATAAAGATGAAAGTAAGAGTCTGATTAAAACCATTACCTGAAGTGGGCGTGACCTGTTCTATGACCGCTGTTTCGTCCACCTCTGCCTTAGGGTCCACGTCTGTTTTAGTGTCCACCTCTGTATTAGCGTCCTCGTCTGTCTTAGGATCGACCTCTGTCTTGGCGTCCTCACTTTCCCCGTTGATGGAAGGTGTGTCTGGGGCGTGGTCATGGGCTGATGGTGGGGGCGTAGGGGAGCAGTCAGCGGTGGTAGTGGTGGAGTTGGTGAGGTCAGGGGTGCTGGCTGCAGGGGAAGGGGACGGGGAGTTGGGCTCCGGGGTTGGGGTCCGGTCGGAGCGCGGTGAGGCAGACCTCCGACCCCCTGGGACCGGGGAGGGGTTCTGCTGCTGGGGCAGCCGCAAACGGTCCTTCTCCTGCTCTTGGGCTTCCAGGGCCTGTGGTTCGACAGGGGGAAAGGATAATAGAAGATGTCATGCGCTAGGAACTTATTATAAAGTGCGCTCATGAGTGATGGTCAGTCACACAAATTGAACTTGAAATGGGAAACAAACGGCAACATCCTAAATATGAACTTTTTATTTTCCAAGTTAAAAAAGAAATCTGAATTGAAGGTACATTCTTGAATTGTAAACTTGATGGTACACAGATGAATTGCATAATTATTAAAGAAAGATGATGCATGACACAATCGAGGAATTCTGACATAGAGTATGCTCCAGGATTATGGTGACGACACTTTCAAAGTCAGATCTTCCAAGCGCTCTACTCACCGCCTGGTTCTCCATGCGCGTGAAGATGACATTGAGCATCTGTGTGAGCGTGGCCTTGGCGGTGGTCTGGTTGATGAGGTTGCGACTGGCCAGGTAGATGTTGTAGCATGTCCTGACTGTGAGCAGTACCGTGCCCTCATGGATCTCTATGTGGGGGGAGGTGACCGCCGTGAGCAGGGCCTGCCTCCGGCAGAGGAAGAGGGGTAAGAAGGGGATATGAATATTAAAAACAGGATATCCTGTTTAGGAGGCAGGCAGAGGCTCATCGTTTTCTCTCTTTTTTTTTTTTTACCTTTATTTCAGTGGTTCTCAACCTTTTCGGGCTGTGACCCCCAAAATAATCACCTTTTAACCTGGGACCCTGCCAACCTGATGAGCACGAGCAAGAGTTGAGGAATTACATTTTGTATAACATGGTTCTATTGTGAAAATAGTAGATCTACATGTAGCATGTAGATTGTCTATTCTCACAATTTCTGCCTCTAATATTTGACAATAATAATAATAATAATTAGAAAATAATTTGGGGACCCCCATGGGGGTCCCGACCCACAGGTTGAGAACCACTGATTTAACCAGTAAAATCACATTGAGAGCCAGGCATGAATAAAATTAAACAATCTTTGCTACATATAAATTACAACAAAAAACAAAAAACAAAATAGGACATCCATGATATACCAAATACACTTTACACAGTATAAAAAGACAATTTACTCATACATGAATAAAACTACACACAATGTACAACGTGTACACAGAAAGAAAAACCTACCGCGAACCTAAGCTCTTTCAGTGACTCATTATTACACACTGACAGATATTCAGCCGCCAGAGCCGAGAACCTCTGTGATCTACACCATTCGATTAGATAGGGTAAATCATATTTTTATAGCTGGTTAGGTAAGGTTAGTTATTTTG
Organism: Nannobrachium achirus; assembly: GCF_963921795.1. Classification (NCBI taxonomy): domain Eukaryota; kingdom Metazoa; phylum Chordata; class Actinopteri; order Myctophiformes; family Myctophidae; genus Nannobrachium; species Nannobrachium achirus. The sequence continues at coordinate 41,709,175 of NC_137818.1, read as the reverse complement.
TTTGTTTTAGTTAAGGTTAGGTTTTGTTAGTTATGTGTTGCCCCATTTGGCACTGACTTCCAAACTCAGCTTCAGAGGCAAGAATAGACTGCCAATATGTTGATATCCGTTAAGTAAAGCTTTTGTCAACAGTGATAAAACAATCTGACAGACTTTGCCCTTTCCCAGCTGGACCTGCCTACTGTATCACGCCATTAAAAGGAAGCTTCAATTAGTGACAGTTATGCGTCACACATACTTTGTAAACCCATACCATGGCTTTTCAAACCAGATGGACCAGTGAGTGGGCAAAATATATTTCTACTGTAGTTACACAAAAGAGGAAATAAGGCAACGCTAACCCTTTGTCTTGGAACTAGTTTAGTTAAATAAAAGTCATCATGTTCAAAATATACTGTATATATCTCATATCAACTCATTTTGTAGACACAGACACCTAATTCCCTGGTTCAACTACGGACTGTGTTTTTTCCTAAAGGTTTTTCCACAAAGCTTTTAGGCACATAGCCAATGCTCTAATCCAGAGCGGCTTACTTATTAGAGTGGGTAGTTCCAGTGTCTTGCTCAAGCACACTTAAGATTGCTCACATTGATATTTGCTAAGCAGAAAACACTGACATTTCCCTATGTTTTTATGCATACAGTAAGTACAACACAGTGAAAAAAACTGTAATGCCATGCGGTTAAGAACTTTTGCACGATCGCTCTACAATGGCATCCAGAGACGGGCGCATTTTATTAGCAAATTGGGGAAATGGTTACTTTCATTAGTGTACACCTTTACACTCCATGAGGAATTAAGGTGAGATAGTCTTAAGGAGCTCCTCCGGAAGTGTTTAATGAAGAGGATAATGTAACCTGAATTTGTGTACATTTTGCCACACCCGCACTCTAGCTACTGCCAAATAACAAGGCTAGAAAGCAGGAAAAACAAACAAAGCTCCCATCATCCCTCTCAGAAGTAATGACAGGTGTCGTTTGTTCCCTGCGGATGGGGCCCACCTTGATGATCTGCAACTGGACGCCCTCGTCCGTCTGTGGACCCTGGAAGCAGTTGCAGATGGTCTCCACCAGGCGGTCGATCAGCCTCTTGCCTGGGGTCGAACCATCTGGGGCATTCCCCGTGATGTGGCCATATGCTATTAGCTTCTAATGTTGGCAGCAGGGACAATGACAGAGAGAACGGACAGGTTAGAGGACTGTGTGTGTGTGTGTGTGTGTGTGTGTGTGTGTGTGTGTGTGTGTGTGTGTGTGTGTGTGTGTGTGTGTGTGTGTGTGTGTGTACACGTGCTGTGTGTAGGTTGCATACGGTTTATGTATACACAGTTAGACACACATACATATGTACATGTATTTTCACTTGTACATTAAAAATCGAACCTCGGTTCGAAGTGAAGCGGTGAATTCTTATTCTATGTGTTCTAGAGCTATGAAATCTGTGTTCTAGATCTATACATTATATCTTCTAGATCTATACTTGAATGATTTTGTCTGGAGGGCCAAATTGTCATGTGAAGCTTGACCAATCCTCAATTCTGCATGCACGGGACATACATGGGACAGACAAAGCCACACCTTGGAAGCGGCTTTCACTTCTTCAAAAATTAAAAATTTCAAATAACATTTTGAGGGGTTTGCGTTTTTCCTTCATAATCCTTTTGGCCGTATGCAGTGTCTAGCAGGGACAGAAGAGAGCTCCCTGTGGTGCACTCCGACTACACCACCTTCTGCAGCATTCATAGATCTGGGGAAGGGATATTGCAATGCCATACAGTGATGGCCCCTGCTCTGGGTAGTAGTAGAGTAGCAGGATTTCAGGATCTTTGAGAACTTGAATCGGGGTGCCTGAGGTGGTAAAGGCGATGTTTCGCTTCTTTACCACAGCCTCTATGTACATTCTGTAAGTCATGTCGTCGCTGGTGTGCACCTGAGGTACAGTAACTGAATTTGCTCCCTCTGTCCACTGGTGCCCCGTTGATCACCCCAGTGCTATGAAAATGAATTTAAGAGTTCAGTGTATTCTGTGAATAAAACGGTTGCTGTGGGAGCAAATTTCAGACTGAATAACAAAGTGAAACAAAATAGAGTGTCGGGCCACTATATGATAACTCAAGTTGAGGACTTGAGAATGACTCGACTAAATTTACTTGATAACACCTCTGGTGTGAGCTTGTGTGAACTGTAGTGACAACAATATTTACCTGTAGACAGTCTAGCGAGGTGCTGACTATCCGTGGGGACTTTGACTGACAGGCCAGCTCAAAGGGCAGGACGTATTTGTCAGCCTCAATGTAGTTGGCTCTTGGTGGAACCACAGTGCCATCTCTGCAGAAGTATGCGAGAGAGACATTTAACATATACACAGCACAGAATAAGACAAAACAGAGAAGAGTGGAGTGGATCAGAGTGGAGTAGAGCACAGTAGACGGAATGAAAACACGATACACACAAGGAGGGCAAAACAGAATCTCAGAGTCAAGGCCTGTTGAAAAGGCTATTGTACAGCATGATGTAATTGAAAATCTCTGCTGCTAGTGCACACATGGAAGCATTACACTAGACACTAGATGAGACAAAGTAATAATGCTATACAGCAAACTTTAAAACAACATTGTTTTGTTAGTAACAATAAGGTTGTTCGAGGTTATTTTTTATAGCACTCCAAGTACTCTTTAGAATTAAATGAGACGGTAAATCTTCATATATTTTTACATTTCAATGTGTAATTAAATTGCCATAGATTAGATTGCCATCAAATGAATGACCTGAAAATTTGTGGACGAGTTAATAGCTGCTGTTAAATAGGAGCAGGCTATAAAGCAGGCAAAGGACCTCCTCAGCAGCAAATCAGAGAGAGCAGCTAGCGTGGACTACAACCAAAAGACAAATGGCTTTGTACTTCTGTCTGTCTTCCTAACAGAGTACAATAAGAGGAATGTACAGTAGGAGTTCCATCCCATATTGGGAAAAGGTAAATTAACAATGTTTTTTCACAGCATACTTACTTTTGTTTCTCAAGCTCTGCTTTGATTTCATCTGCAATGGGCGACAGAGAAAAATAAATTAGGTCAGATATTGTACAAGTCCATACTTTTACTTTTTTTTTTATTTTATTTTTGTATCTCTGATAGCACTGTCTTGCCTGATCCAATTAATTAAAGCGATCATTAGAGCTAAATGTGTAACCATACATAATTGGTTTCAGCACAGAGCTAGACACACTTGACTCTGCTTGTGGGTGTTACGGCTGATGACAAACAGTAGCTGTAAATGTGATATATACACGTACATCTAACAGTTAGAGCTAATGCATATCCGTGTAATAGACTCCAGCTCAGACTCAGAACCACTTGACTGTAGTCATAGAGGTTAAAGAACGACTAATGACATACAGAGAACAATGTAGCCTCTTTATCCATTTTGGCACTTTAAGTATTTATTTTTTATCAGACGGTAGACTGACAGGAAATGGAGATAGAGATGGGGAGTGACACGCAGCAAAGGTCATCGGGAACAGGATTCGAACCCGTTGTGACATGCTGTCAGGCTGGCATTGCAGTCTAGGGTGCCCGGGCCACCATGCCGGCAGTTGCCTGGTTAATAAACCAGACCGAACACAACAACACCCCCTATCGGTAGTGGTGTTGTAGTACGGTCTGGCACCAATTGATTGAGATTCTATTTCCTCAACCAGCTTCAAGGGTTGGCCAATCAGGGTTGTATGCTTGGGGCACATGGTTTCTGTAGACTTGGGGCACGTGGTTTGGGGCAAACCTCAGAAATGAAAGCTCTTCCTGAAATCCCAGACTCTCTTCCCAAAACGAAGTGTGTGATAGAGGCACAACAGGCAATGCCGGCAGCCCAGGCGCATTTTGGCACTTTTAATGGTTATTGTGTCATTTTAAATGATGGCATTGGCAATAAAAATATAAATTCAATTCAAAAGTAAAAACTGTCCAATAGCTTCCTCACAAGCTTCGATGTCTCCTTACATTTCAAGCAGCAGGCTGAATCATCTATCTTCTTGTTAAACTATTGAGTGAGTGGCCCACACATTCATCTGGATTCTGGAATACATCAACCCTACTGTTATTGCTCATTAACGCTGAACCCAATTTGTGCTGGCACCTCGGTTAGCCCAATATTACTGCCCCCTACTTTCCCCACAAAGGCTATTCATATCCGTTACCAGCTGCAGTAGGGCTGTCACAATTATTACATAATCGTCTAATCGTGATTATTTTACATAATCGTGATTATTTTTCATAATCGTCATAATCGTTTCCATGTCAAAAATAGTGGAAATAGCAGATCTACAAGCTCACAACGCGTCGCGATGCGACGCGTTGTGAGCTTGTAGATCGGCTATTTCCACTATCAATGTTCTTTTTTAAGTATAAAGTTGTCAAATATGTCAGTAATTTCTTTGTATATTTAGGTTATGTGTCATATCTACCATGTGTAACTTCAAAGCCTAAAAGCCAAACAGAAATGTAATTGTCAAAGACAAAAACACAATTAAATCGTTAATCGCAATTATTTGAGAGAAAATCAATCATCATGTAAAATGTCATATCGTGACAGCCCTAAGCTGCAGTGCCATCAAGACTGCCATCTCTTTTCATGTTTTAGATGTCCACTTGAGTGATCCAAAACTCCATATAAGCATAACACAATGCTATGCAGCTGGCCCATTGAAAGAAAACAAGCCACAAAACACAGCACTGGAAGTCAGGGTCCCGGCTCCATACTGAGTAAATAGTGTGTTATTAAGCCAGATGTGGCCCAGAACTGTTATGATATGAGAGCAGAGCTAAACCGAGTTTGTAAAAAACACACTTTTAGACAGCAGACATTGTGAAGGAAACTAATTGCGCAATATTCTGTATATTCAATTGCAACTTGCACAACATCCAATCCAACTCCAGTGCTGTCAATTAATGAACTATGACCTGTCACTTCAGATATCCTGATTAGAATGTAGTATCAATGAAGGCCAATGCCTGACGTGACCAAAATTAGGTAGGTATTAATGAGAACTAGTGTTCATAGTGGTCCTTACACACCAGGAGCGTAACGAATAAACCAGAAATATTTCACGTCAAACTATTTACAGATGCCTCATTCAAAGGTTGATGCTTTTCTTTATTTATCCAAGGGATAAAATTATACATAATTTCAGAAAAACAATTATGTTGCTTTATTTGCCATAGAATATTTGCATTCTGTGTGGATTATAATCATGACACAAACAGCAGTTTAAATTAATGCAAATTCATAACATTAAATAAACAGTCCCGACTCCCGGTGTGTAAACCTTAAGTCAGGAGCTTGGCGATCATTTTAAATGTCCACACAAACAAAGGCAACAACAATGAACTCTCTCCACTGCATAGCTAATAGCTATTCTGTAATCATGTAAATAAAATATTAGATCAAAGTCAGACAGCGTTCAAAATCCACGTTGTAACAACTTGTAGACTTTTTTAAGTTCAAGAGTGGGGCAAGCAGAGGTGCTTATGTATTTGAATTTGAACACTGGAGGGACACTGCAACAATGTGCTGCAATAACAACAATGTTATTACTAATGATTTGGCTCAAGCATGAGATTCCAAGGTGAAAGAAGTTGAACACATTATTACCCGTTGTTCTCAGGTCTATACCTGATGTAGGCTTAAAAGTCGAATGCATCACTTAGTACCCCCACATTATTGTCGGTAACTCTACTAAGATTATGCACAAATGTGTGTACATCTGAGTTGAGTGAAAAGCAGTACAACAGCTTCCGAGGAAAGTTGAGTGTAGTCTCCTAGCTTATCGGCATCATGAATAATGACTGAGCACAGCCAGTCAGGTAGACAAAGCAGGTCAAAGCTCAAACGAAAATGTTTGTTTACTTGACATAAATGCCTCTGATTATGATTATGAAATGCCAAAAAAGCTTTGTCTTTGACTCAGGGGCGGCAGTGGCTCACGGGTAGAGTGGCCGGTAGAGCGCCTGCAGTTCGATCCCGGGCTGCCCCAGAGTTAGTGTCTAAGCTTTTGGGGGCTTTAGTGTCCTTGAGCAAGAGGCTGAACCCCTAATTGCTCCAGAAGAGCAGGTTGATGCCTTGCATGGTTTCCTCTGCCAGTGGTGTATGAATGTGTGTGTGAATGGGTGAATGTAATGCACAATCTATCTAAGCGTTTTGCATTTACCATTTGAAAGAGCACTTTGTGATTGTCGACGTTCATTGTCACATTTTAAAGGTTATGGGTCAGGCACTTGATTTGGGTTTAGCCCCGGCCGGGAGCGCATAGCACATACATAATTCGGCACTAGTGCATAAATGTATTATAAATAAAGTCGATTCTGAGAATTCTGAGAATATTGAGCAAAGCAGGTCAGCATGTTTGACCATTCCCAATAACCAATGTAAGATCTGAGATAAAATGGAGATAAATAAGGGATGTGCAAGACTATACACAAAACAACAGGTAAACTGAACAGGAATTTCTGGTAGTAAACCGATCGTAAAGGATGTAAAGCTATTGAAGGCAGAATCCGTTTAGCAGAACTCATTTAAGTTGCAAAGCAGTATGTAAAGAAATCATTATCTCTACGTTTAAGCCTCTGCACAGGTCATTGTTCTGTGCTGTCACTTGATGACACTCAAAAGAATAGGAGATGGGCAGGGCACTGTGTGAGCCCAAATACAACCGACAAGAGAAATGCACTGACATACCAGGAAGAATGGTATGTGTTAATTGTAGCACAGCATACCTGTTCTACTGTATGTGTACAAATGTAACCAAACGGGTCCATTCATTCCATTTGGCTACATTTATACACTCAAATAATGTAGGATCAGGATTTTACTATGTACACACACACACACACACACACACACACACACACACACACACCATTCCTGTAAGAGTATCCGGAGCTCGGCTGAATGGAAAAGCGTGATCATCACAGTATCCTGGAGTTAAATGACTGAAGCGACACTAGGCTGTCTGGCTTGGTGACAGTGCTACGTACAGCACGACTATTGGTCTGTCTCTCATAGAGTTATAGCAGGTCTCTGTGTGACCAGAGCTATTTGGCTAAAGAGTAGCAATAAGAGGCGTTGTGCTTTTGTCCTTCCTTGACAATAAATAAATTGAGACAGCAGTAGTGATGTTGACATGTGTGTGTGAATTCGGGGACGGTCAACAAAAGTGCCATTAAAACGCGCCTGGACATTTACCTGCGCGAGCATGTTAACATGTCATTATTAGCCAACCATATTAGCTAGCTAGCTTGCTAAGATAGCTAGCTTGACAGCTGAGGTGGGTAGAGGGAGGCAGCGGTGGAAAAAGTACTCAAATGTTTAACTTAGTAAAAGTATATAAGTACTCTTTACAAGTATAAGTCGGGAATTCAAACTGTACTTGATTAAAAGTACAAGAGTATTACATTCCAAAAGTAGAAAGTACTCATTATGCAGAATGTCCCATTTCAATTTTTCAAATGTATACACATCTTTTCTAAACAGATATACAAACTCACATTCGTCCATTTATCTATATGGGGCTGAAGTGGGTAAAGTATGTTTTATAATAACAATAAAAATAAATCTACAAAGTAACTAGTAACTCAAGTTTTCAAATACATGTATTGGAGTAAACGCACAATAATTCGTCTTTGAGATGTCGTGGAGTAGAAGCAAAAGGTATTGGAAAATACTCAAGTAAAATACAAATACCTCATAATACTTATAACTCAAGTACAGAGTAAAGTAAACGTACTCGGTTACTTTACACCATGCACTGTGTCTGTGTGTGGAGGGATGATAGGCCATTGAAAGATGCTACTTCTGTTAGCTTGGGGTTAGCTCAGCCATTATAAACACAGTCAAGACGTTATCCCAGAAGAACCGTTTCGTTGTAGAAGCAGAACCAGACAGAGTAAAGTAGAAGCCACCCACCTAGAGCCACCTGACAGGCTTTCCGCAGCTGGCTGTGCTGGCTCCTCTTCACCTCCTTGTCGGACAGGATCTTGTCCAGCGCCCTGGACAGAAACATGCTCTTGGTTCTCGTCTCTTCTATCTTCGAGTGCTGCTGCTGGTGGTGGTGTCGATGTTGTTGATGTTGTTGTTGTGGTTGTTGCATATCGTGTCGCATCTCCTTCAGGCCGTCATGTTCGCGGCCACCACGGCCCTGCGAGAATGCAAGTGACAACAGAGCAGCAGCAGGCTAGGGAAAGGGAAACCCACACACACAGGCTATCGGTGTCAAGCACGCACACACACATACACACACACAGTCGGTTGGCGCTGCTGCTACCTCAGCACAGCGCCGCCATGTTGGCTCCACGTCACATCACGTGACCCGGCCTCTCAGCTGCCTGAGTGTTTTGACCTGACGTCCAAAAAGCCACCCACCCACCTCCCAGGGGGTTCAGCAGGCCTGTCAATGCTCCTGGATTTTGACCCCATCTCCTGGGAATCTCCTGGATTGGCAAATCGCCTGGATTTGGTATCAAACTTCCAAAATTCACCTGGGGGAGGACCCCCAGAGCCCCCGCTTTAGTGGTGGCCGTGGGGGCATATTCACTTGACTTAAAGATGATAAGTCATTATTAAAGATTTCTTACTTTGCTTCAGTATCAGTCATCACATCTGTACACCTACATTTGGCATTTTAAGGCTGAAATTGTACCCATGCTAGTAAAGCAAGCCTGATAAATGTATCAAACATGCACAAAATTCAACAGAACACAGGAAAATATATAGTATGTTAAGACTCTCCTGGATAGACTCAGTCAGACAGTATTACTTTTTTATTTTGTTTAATAAGAATATTAGAATAATAATTACAAATACAATATGTACAGTACTATATATTGTCAAATAAAATATGTACACTGTGTGTGTGTGTGTGTGTGTGTGTGTGTGTGTGTGTGTGTGTGTGTGTGTGTGTGTGTGTGTGTGTGTGTGTGTGTGTGTGTGTGT